>NC_081347.1:28898516-28980353 GCF_029784015.1 Lycium ferocissimum | reverse complement strand
CTAAAAAATTATCAATTAATTTTCATATGAAGTGAACCAAGAAAATAATTCAACGAGTGTTGTAACCCATTTGCATTTTGTTAAAATTAATTTAAATTGAAGTCCTTGCCATGAACGATGAATCAGAAAAGAGTAGTTAATGTGAAGTAAGATAAAAAGCTATTCTATTTCGTAGTTTAAAGCTCTTTCAGAATACCACCTCTCTCTCTTGATTCTTGTCGGTGTAGAATTGTGGTGCAAAGTTATCTTTCAACTCTTATATAGTTTATCTTGAGAGAGTAGAACATAAATGTATATGACTTGAGTATAGTGAAGTTGTAAAAGATTGATACTTGGAAAGCATGCATTTGAAAGAAGAAGAAAAACTACTTCCATTTCCATGTTATTAATGTTAATTTTGTTTCAATTTTTTTTATATATATATATATATATATATATATATATATATATATATATATATATATATATATATATATAATGCCTTCTCATTTTTAGTTTTTTAAATAATAAAATCGCATAATGCATAAACAAGCCCTCAAACTTAACCTCGGTTGGTAAGTATGCCTCCAACTTTGAGTGTGCACAAGTAGGCACCTCAACTTCTCTCACTTTGTCGGTTGAACACTCCAACTTACAAAATATCATCTAGACACCTCCAGAATATATGTGTCAAGTTATTACCACATTATCATTTGTGTTTATGTGTTCAACATTATACAAGTTGAGGTGCCTACTAGTGCACAACCAAAGTTGGAGGGTATACTTGCCAACTGCGGCCAAGTTTGAAGGCCTATTTATATAATACATCTTTTATGATTTTACTAGAAAATACAGAAATTAGAATGCATATCGTTAAAGAAAATAAGATAAGGTACAAATCACAAAAGAAAGTACACGTTAATGATGCAAAAGGTGAAGAACCATCGAAATATCACTCTTTTAACCATTTGACTTTGGAAATTTGAACACCTCAAAAGGATCAATCACCTTGACAATCCAAATGAATTATTTGGGCATTCGATACTCAAGTATGTCAGAGTAGGAATACACGACACTTGAAAACACAGCAATTACCTATTTAGTGATACACATTTCCGCAATTTGCAATAATGTTACAAACAAGCCACAAAGTGTGGAATGTGTTAATTGAGCTTAGCACAATTCTGTGGACCCAAGAGATTAATGGAGAAGAATGATCTGTAAATAGTGTAACAGAAAGAGAGATACCAATAGAGAAGACAAAGAGAGATAGAGCTTATTATCACTAATCAATGAATGCATTACAATGACTTGTATCTTTGTATATGTAGAGAATTACTTTACCGACTACTATTGCTAACAACCTCTAACAAGTCGGTTACTTCTACTAACTACTTTCAGCTGCCACTTAGCTGTGAATTGACAATTATACCCTCCTATACAACTGTCAATTGACTACTATGTCCTTTTATACAAATATGGCATATAACAACATCCTCCCCTCTCAAAAGTCTTTGTCCTCAAGGACAAAATATGGAAACTGTTGTTTAGAAGAATGCAGATCCAACCAAGTGCTATCTTCATAAGAGCAATTAAACCACTTCACCAAGATTTGAGTAATTGATTTTCCCTGCTTGTTCATTTGCCTGCTGTCAAGGATGGCTTCAGGATCCATAACAATATGACCATGAGTAGAGATGGCCATAGGTAAATCAGGAACAATAGAAGCAGCCCCCACCTGCAACTTCAATTGAGAGACATGAAAAGTGTGGTGTATCTTGGCATTAGAGGGCAGATCCAACTGATAAGAAACAGACCCTGCTTTCTTGATCACTTTGAATGGACCAAAGTACTTAGGACTGAGCTTTGTGGTAAGAATGACCTTTCAGAGAAATTTTCCTGCAGGGTTGAAGTTTCACATACACCATATCTCCAATAGAAAAATACCCAGGACTTCTCTTCTTATTTGCTTGAGCCTTCATTCTGGATTGAGCTAACAACAAATGATGTTTAAGTACCCTGATAGTACTCTCCCTTGCTTATAGAATTCTATCCATTTGATCCACCATAGAGCTGTGTGGAATATAAGGAAGATGCAGGGGAGGTTTCTCACCATATAACAGTTCAAAAGTTGTCATCTTTATAGCAGAGTGTAGGGGGAATTGTACCACCATTCAGCAAGTGCCAACCATTGCACCCATTCTTTAGGTCTGTCATTAGACATGCACCTTAAGTAGCCTTCCAAACACTTGTTAATAACCTCAGTCTGGCCATCCGACTGAGGGTGGTAAGCTATGGTGTGATGCAACTGAACTCCTTGGACTGCAAAGAGAGCTTGCTAGGATTTGCTCAGAAATATAGTGTCTCTATCATTTACAATGGTCTGAGGGAGGCCATGCAGTTTATAAATGTTGTTTAAGAAAGCCTGAGCAACTGTGGATGCTGAATAGGTATGAGTCAAACTAATAAAGTGAGCATACTTGCTCAATCGATCAACTACAACCAGAATAACAGATTTGTTGTGCACTCTAGGGAGTCCTTCAATAAAATCTAAGCTGATATCCTGCCATACTCTCTCAGGGATGGGTAGGGGTTGCAACAAGCCTGGATACTTCACATTTTCTCCTTTGCATTGCTGACAAACAATGCACTCCTTAACATGAGCATAAACATCTTGTTTCATACCCTTCCAATGATAGATTTGGCTTACTCTATGTAAAGTAGAACCCTTGCCAGAGTGGCCACCAATAGCACCATCATGTAAGAAATGTAGTATATCATCCCTGATTTGTGGATCTTGAGCAATGACAATTTTGCCCTTTCTATACAGAACCCCATCTTGAAACAAGTAAATGGGGTTGGAGAGTGCATTACTGGATAATTGTAAGAGCAGTTGCTGCAGTCTCAAGTCCTTATCATGTGCTGTTCTGATTATAGATAAGAAATCAGATGTAACAGTGGATAATTTGTGCAGTTGGATACCACCTTCACAAGGAAATCTGGACAAAGCATATGCTACTAAGTTGTCCTTCCCCTTCTAGTATAAGATTGTGTAGTCATACCTCATTAACCTGGCAAGCCATTTCTGTTGGTTAGGTGTGGAAATTCTCTGCTTCAATAAGTACTTAAGACTTTGGTGATCTGTCTCAATAAAGAAATACCTCCTAATTAAGTAAGGCCTCCACTTGTCTATTGTAGCAACAATTGCCTTCATTTCTTTCTCATACACAGATAGTTGTTGATGCTTCACACTCAGCCCCTTACTCATGTATGCTAGAGGATGATCATTTTGCATTAGGACAACCCCAATGCCATATCACATGCATCTGTTTTAATAACAAAATCTAGGGGAAAATTGGGAAGCACTAGTGCAGGGGATGCACTCATTGCCAACTTCAATTTCTCTACTGCCCTAGTAGCTATACTAGACCATTCAAACTTGTCCTTTTTTAAGATATCAGTAAGGGTTTTATCAATCACACCATACCCCTCACAAACCTTCTATAATAGCCAGTAAGACCTAAGAACCCTCAGCGTTCTTTAATAGTCTTAGGCATAGGCCATTCCTTCATTACTTTGACCTTATAAGGATCAGCTGCTACACCCTCCTCAGTGATAATGTGACCAAGATAATCTACTTCCATCTTGCCAAATGAACATTTGCTAAGTTTGACAAATAGAGTGTGATGTTCCAGCACTTTGAAAGCTTGCTCTAAGTGCAATAAATGGGAAGACCAAGAGGGACTGTAGACTAATATATCATTAGAAAATACAAGAATGAACTTCCTTAGGTAAGGTTGAAAAATGGTGTTCATCAAACTCTGAAAAGTGGATGGTGCATTTGTTAGACCAAATGGCATAACAACAAATTCATAATGCCCATTGTGTGATCTAAATGATGTCTTTTCAATGTCTGATTCTGCCTTCCTAATTTGGTGGTATCCAGCTCTAAGGTCCAATTTAGAGAAGAATTTGGACCCTCCTAATTCATCTAAAAGTTCCTCTATGATAGGGATAGGGAATTTGTCTTTAACAGTGTTATTGTTAGCTGTCTATAGTCAATACATAATCTCCAAGACCCATCTTTCTTTTTAACCATGACTATAAGGGAAGAATAGGGGCTTGCACTTGGTCTGATGACACCAGACTCCAACATTTCTGCAATCATCTTTTCAATTTCATCTTTCTAGCTTGCTGTTTATCTGTAGGGTCTCACATTCACAGGTGTGACTCCATCTTTTAATATGATCTTGTGATCATGAGCTCTTCTAGGAGGCAACTCTTTAGGCACCTCAAACAATAAGGAGAACTGATCTAAGAGTCTCTGCAAATCTGGGGCTACTTGTTGACTATTGATAGTTGTTAACTCATTATTCTTGGGACTACACAAATGCTACTGTCATCATGTTCAGCTTAGTTGTCTTACTCAACAACTTGTGCATTTTGACATTGTCAACCAGTTTAGGGGGTTAGGTTCGCTTCCACTAAGTGAAACCTTCCTTCCATGAATCATGAATTCCATCTTCAATTCTCTGAAATTCCATTTAATGTCCCCCGAGGTAATAAGCCATTGAATACCAAGAACAAAATCAGCCCCTCCTAGTGGAATCACCAACATATCAGCCATGAAATCTACACCTTACATCTTCCATCCCACCTTCCTACTCATGAATTTGCTATACACATTGTTCCCATTAGCTATAGCTACTGAGAAAGCAGGAGTAGTTTCAATCTTCATAACCAATCTCCTAGCAATATTGATATGCATTAAGTTGTGTGTGGCACCCAAATCCATTAGTACATAAACCATCTTCCTCTTCACATACCCTTTCACTCTCATAGTTGTGAAATCTATTGTTCCTTCTAGTGCATGAGCAGACATTTAAGGGCACAATTCAGACTCTTGTGCACTCTCTTCCCTCAAGGCTAACTCATCTAGTTCATAGATTGGTTCAAGTGGTTCTTTTATGTCTTCCTCTACCTCAAAAATCAATAGTTGTTTCCTTTTCTTACATACATGATTTGGAGTAAATTTCTCATCACACCAATAGCATAACCCCTTGGTCGTCTTCTCATCCATCTCACTACTTGAGAGCCTCTTGGGAGGTGCATTTCTACCATTAAAAGTACTATAATTCAAAGATCTGTTATTGCTAAAGCCTTTACTACTCTCACCGTGATACTGATTCTTGTAATTAGAGTTCTAAGAAGTACCAGGGGTGGGTAACAATGCCTTAGAAGTTCTGACAAATGACTGGTTCTGCAACTTTAGTGATTGTTCAATCAATTTCGCTAGATTGTATGATTTCATCAAGATTCTTGGTGATAACATCCTAATATTAACTTCAATCTCTGGTTTCAGTCCATTCAAGAAACAACTGATTGAGTACTCTTCCATCAATTCTACATGGTTCAACAATTCATCAAATTTTTCCAAAAATTCTTGGACACTCCCATCTTGCCTCAATCCGATCAACTCTGCCATAAGATCATCGCTCATAGTATGGCTAAACCTAAGATTCAAAGCACACACATAATCTCCCCAATTTGGAAGGTCTCGACCCAGTCCAGAGTTCACCAATGCTTGATGCCATTGAAAAGCCCTTCCCTCCATATTAATTGCGGCTAATTTCACCATCAACTCTTCTGGTGTTTCATCGACCTCGTAGAATTGCTCGCATCGACAAATCCAACCTTTCATATCGTTACCATTGAATCTGGGAAATTCTACCCATGGATAACGAGTGTTTACGAAATTGGGGTTTCCACCGTGATTTCCTTTTCCATTCTGATTCCCCCCACCATTTAAGTGCATATCGCCATTTTCATGAACCTCCTCTCGTGCTGGAGCTCGATTTTGACCTATCTGTACATTCAATGGACAGATTTCTTCCATCGTTGTATCCATAGTTTGCATTTGTCCTCGCAATTCATCGACATCCCGTCTCAATTCTTGAGTTACTGTTATGAGTCCGCAGTCGTACCACTCTGATACCAAATGGAATGTGTTAATTGAGCTTAACACAATTCTGTAGACCTAAGAGATCAATGGAGAAGAATGATCTCTGAACAGTGCAACAGAAAGAGAGATACCAATAGAGAAGACAAAGAGAGATAGAGTTTATTATCACTAATCAATGAACGCATTATAATGACTTGTATCATTGTATATGTAGAGAATTACTTAACCGACTACTACTGCTAATAACCTCTAACAAGTCAGTTACTTCTATTAACTACCTCCAGCTGTCACTTAGCTGTGAATTGACTATTATGCCCGCCTATACAACTGTCAATTGACTACTATGCCCTTTTGTACAAATATGGCATATAACAAAGTACTTCTTTTAATTCAAGATTTGGAGGGACTTTTTGCTTTCAATATTCCCAACTCAGTCAGATTCTACTCGTGGGGGAAGCATTAAGGGCTTGTTTGGTACGCGAGGTAAGGTGAGATATCTTAGGAGTAAGTTTGAGGTTAATTGTATAGGGATAATTTATACGTTCTATCAACTAGAAGATAAAATTAATCTCAAACTTAATCCAAGACATACCATCTTATCCTATCAAACTTGGTACTCTCTCTGGCCTCTGTCTCAAATTATATGTCGTAGTTACTAAAAATAGTTGTGTCAAATTATTCATCGCTTTAGAAATTCAAGGCACATTTAATCATCTTTTTTCCATTTTACCCGTAGTAAATTTTGTTATTAATGGAGATGATACAAAAATAAAGTAAAAAATTAATGGGGAGAGAGTATAATTTAGATATAAATAAGGATAAAGTTAGTTAAATAGCCCTCCTAATTAGTATTTCTTAAAGGGGAGTGTAAAACAAAAAAACCAATATATAATTTGAGAAGGAAGGAGCATTATCTTACCTCCTAGGTGGAATAGATTAGTTTAGAAATAATAATTCCAGAACTATAATCTCGGAATAACTTACTCCGCGTGCCACACTACCCCTGAGTATCAAATATTTTGACGGACTCTAATTTTGACGGAGATACACGTGACAAGCTAAGAATTAAATTGTGTCCAAGCATAATGGGAAGGGAAATGTTGTATCGAAAGTATAACCGGAGGGATTAATTTGGAATGAAACTCAAACGAGCGATATAATTAAAGGGAAAATAACACTCTGCGTCTACTTGGAGAAATAATTTACCTGAAATGGCCCACATTTCAAATATTATCCAATATGGCCCTTTTATACATTATTATACACCTTTAAACAAGGTTTATACATTGTCTTCAGTAAGTGTATAATGTTGTATATTGTATGTACAAACACTGCTGCACAAAAAGTTAGCTATGCATATGTAATTTAAAAATATGGCTACGTTAATGTAATATTTTATGTTGGACTGTCTATTATTGAAATTATCTCATATTAAATTATTTTCAACGGTATATTTAGCCCTTTTCCGTTAAAAAAAAAAGAGCACACGTGAGGATACAAAATGCAAAGCAACCTAAAACAATACAAGAAGACAACCCTTCTTCCCCAACAACTCAACGCACTTGTGTCTCTGTAAAACCCCAAAACCAAACACCACCAATGAGTATCCCAACTCCAAGATACCCTCTATTAAAACCTTCTCAACTAATCCCTCCCCAAATCATCCCTCCAATATTTTCTTCCTCACCTCACTGCACCCATCATCCACTCCATTCTCTCTTTCCCGACCCTCACCTGCCACCATACCACCCTATTCTCCTTCTTCTAATTATCCCACATATACATCCCTTCTTTCACCACCCTCCCCCTCCCCCTCCCCCTCACCTCCTCCTCCCCATTTTATCCTCCCTCTTCTCTCGTTAACGATTTCAACTCGTTCGTTCACTTCTCCTCTCTTTTATACCATCTGATCACCCTCAACATGTCCTTGATTGTCATCTCTTTCACCCCTTTTTGTTGTTCCCTCAACTGCCTTTTTAGATACTGCTATTGGTGCTTATTGCCAATGTGGGAAACCCCATCTTGCACTTCAGGCTTTCAAGAAAATGAAGAGTTTATGCATTTGTCCCAAGTTTCTGACGTTCAATACTTTGATTAATGCATTGGTAAAGTGACCTTCTACTCACTCTGTGAAATTGTGTAATGAGTTGTTTAATGATGTTCGAAGCTTGTTTTTGTGTCAAATACGAAAACTTTTAATATTTATATTAGAGGGTACTGCTTGGTTTGTAAGTATAGCGAGGGGAAACGATTAATGGATAGGATGAGTGTTGAGTTTGGATGTGTGCCAGATAATGTGAGTTATAATACTATATTGGATGGGTTGTGCAAGAAAGGTAGGTGATACCATGGGTGTGTAGAGGGCGGGGAAACACCAAGCAAGACAGCCAAACCGCAAGCACAATAGTTTTCTTACATAGTAGGACTGGGCTTCAACATCCCGAAGGACAACTTGCCATGTGTAGAGGGCGGGGAAACACCAAGCAAGACAGCCAAACTGCAAGCACAATAGTTTTCTTACATAGTAGGACTGGGCTTCAACATCCCGAAGGACGGCTTGCCACAAACCTGACTTCAACAACCCGAAGGATGGCTTGTCAAGTTAGTCGGACAATTTGAAAGATCATAGATATGAAAGTTTTTCCTACAAAATGGGCTGGCTTCCTAGCCAAGCTACTCAACTCAGAAAAACTTTCACACTACTACGTACGGACATCGTCAAAGCTTCGGAAAACTATTGTACTTGTAGCAAGCTTAGCTTGCTCAATATTTCCTAACCCTATACTAACTTAGGATCAGCTTTGCCATGCCTTTTAAAGAGAAGAACAAGAGAAATTTAGAAAGCAAACATTTTATTGATATCGAAAAATTTACAGGGAGATTGTTTGATGCCTCTAACTATTACATAGCCTCCTATTTATAGGAGTTGGAGGCTTCCACAAGACTTATCTTACATGGCACACGGGCCCCGCTAGACATGTGAAGGGCCTAATAAAACAAGCCTAATAAAACGAGCCTAATAAGACAGCCTAATAAAACAAGCCTGATAAAACAAGCCTAATAAGACAGCCTAATAAAACAAGCCTGATAAAACGAGCCTAATAAGATAGCCTAATAAAACACACCTAATAAAACAAGCCTAGTAAAACGAGGGGAACATTATTCAAAGCATGACAACCATGTGCAAGCATGTGACCATGGGGTCCGCTTTTGTCTTTCTTGTAAGCACGTCAGTAAGCTTTATTCGACGGAGTGGTGCTTGATGGAGTCGACAGCGGAGTTGTGTATCCTTCCTCTATCTACCATTCTGGTCCATGTTTTTGCTTGAATTTTTCTTTGTTTTCCAGACATCTTTTTCGCGACCTTGTGTAGTAGCATTTCCTGTTGGATGGCCCTGTCATCTTTGGATCTATTTTTGTTGAGTCTTGAGATGGAAAATCCAACCTTATCTTTGTGATATCCTGAGTGACTTCATCTCTGATTATTTCATACGGCACGTGGTACTCCTTTGCTGCTTCTCGAACTCTTTCCCAATGGGGATGGTCATCAGTGTAATTCCATCGAGCCCATTCTTTCGGCCATATCTCCTTTGGGATACACTTATTTTGCTAGAAAATAATTCTCTGTGCTTCGCTGTATTCATCTTTTAAGGACAAGACAGAGACGGGGAATTCCCACCATAGTGAAATATCTGGTTGAGCATAGACCTTCCCATCAATAATCTTTATCGGTCGATGTAACATGAACACTTTTGCTACATAGGAGTCTTGGAAACATTGAACCCAATATCTTCGTGGTTTGAACCATTGCAGAAACTTTTTGAGAGCAGGTTCGATCCTGTTAAAACATCGGAACATGTCGTACTTGAATTCCATGAAAATATAATACTGGTGACATAAGTACCAGAAAAACCATAATAGCTCCTGTGGAAAATTATTGTGCATTGCTATGAATATGTGATAGAATGGGTATTCTGGATTGACTCCGAATGTCTTAAGGATGGATCCTCCATATTTTCTGAAAACTAGAAGCTCATAGAAAGTCCTTCTTTCTGTAAGGATGGATGGATCAAATGGGTCCACAAACTTGTGAAGAATTCGGCGGATGATGCTATTCGGATGAACTAGCTCGATGAGCTTGTAAGCATGAAAATGTTGCTAGTTAGCCTCTTCTGTAGCTTGGCTTGAAATCTCTTTGAAAACTCATTTGGCCTGGATAGGAAATCCGCTAGAATATTATCCTTCCCTTTGAGATGCTTTACTTGGAATTTGTAAGGGGAGAACCATTGTGCCCATCTGAGAATCTGTGAATTTGGGATAATCTTTGGATTTATCTGGATCATCTTTGGGAAAGCCTTCATATCCATCTCGATAAGAAACTCTGTGTGAATTAAAAAGAAATTAAACTTTTTAATCCCATTCTTCACGGTAAGAATTTCTTTGAATGTAGAATGGTAATGTTGTTCAGCATCTTTGAACTTTCCACTGGCATATTCGCATATTTTCCATTGGCCATCTTCAACTTCAAAAAGTACCGCACTCTAATATGCTTGCTGGCATCTGTCTGCAATATCTTTTTCCCGTCTGATGGAATATGGAGGGCTTTGACCTCTTTTGAGATTTCTTTTATCTTCTGAACTGCTTCATCTGTTCCTTTCCCCAACACAGGGCATTCTTCTTGAGCATTTTTGTAAGTGGAGCAATGTATGTAGAGACATTAGGGATAAAATCTCTAACATAATTAATCACACCTAAAAACTGTTGGAGCTGCTTCGTTGTAAAATTGGTGTCTGGGAATTTGAGCAGTTCTTGACAAATATGTGGCCCTGGGCTGTATGCTCCATGAACAAAATGCATCCCCAGAAAATCAATCTCCTTCCTAGCAAGAATCATCTTTTTCTGTGAGAGCATGATTCCATTTTTCTCCACTAGGTCATGGAATTGTTGCAGCAACGTGAGGTGTTCTTCCATAGTATTACTAAAGAGTAAGATGTCATTAATGTAGACTAGTGATGTATGGAGGATAGGTTGAAATAATTTTATCATGGCCTTTTGGAACAATGAGGGTGCCGTTTTCAACCCAAAGGGCATGACCTTCCATTGAAAGTGGTGATCGGGTATACAAAACCCTGTTTTTGGTCTATCTTCTGGGTGTATTCCCAATTGCCAAAACCCCAATTTAAGGTCAAACTTGGAAAAGTATTTAGCTTTGGCTAAGTGTGAAAAAAGGGTAAGTTTATTTGGGATAGGGAATTTATCATCTTGGAGGAAATAGTTAAGAGGTTGATAGTTTATGACTAATCTGAGTTTACCTCTTGTTTGTTCCGCCCGTTTATTGACATAGAACGCCTCGCATGCCCATTGCGAATTAGAGGGCTTGATAAGTCCAAACTCCAAGAGCTCTTCGCATTCCCTTTTCGCAAGTTGAAGATGATCTGGATTCATGCCGGAGTGACTTGCCTTCGTTGGATTAATGCTTTCATTCTTCTTGAAGGGGAGTTTAATGAAAAACTCCTCATTTGGCAATAGAGGCTTTTTGCATTTTCACATAAACTCCTTGTGAGAATTCGCACATGAATGCTCCACCAACTGCTTTTCTATTTCCTTGATCTGTTCAGCATCAGTTATTTGGAATAATCGTAAAACATCTGTATATGGCTTGAATTGTTTCTTGAACGTTATTCCATGGTCTTTGATCGGAGCCGATCTTTAAGTTGCTGAAGATGTCAAATCCGACAGTGAGATCTTTTCCTGGGACATCTGATCCAATCAGCTTTGTTCGAAACTTTAACCCTGGGAAGAATTCAATTGTGATTGGATTCTTTGTGATGACTGTGGTGGTTAGGACAAACTTTAAGCCGGACTTGCGGGATCACCATGATGCTGTTGATATCTTCTTGAGCCTTTCCCTCTGGTTCTGAAATCTGGTAATATTCTTCGCCATATTCTTCGTATACATCCATGGAAAAGAGGGTTTTCTCTGTGGGTTCGTCTTCTAATGAGAGAACAGATTCAAGATCGCCATCTTCATCTAGATGGATACCAGTGTAGTCCTCTATTTTAGTAAGAAGCTTGATCGACCTTCTAGATTGGGGATAATTTTTTGCATAATGCCTAATCTTATTGCAGATGAAACATCTATCATTTTTTCGGGACTTGCCTGGGCTCCTCCTCCTGAAATATTTTGTGCGCCTCCTGAACTGGGATCCTTCTCCTGAAGGCCTTGGCCATTTTAATCGCTTGAACCTTCCCTTTCGTCTGGGGACATGGCACGAACAGCTTGACCCAGTAATTAGGTCAGACTTTTCGCAAGCTTTATCAAGGGCTGGATTGTTTCGTATGATCTGCTTCAAAATAGATCTCTTTGTGCAGATATCATCCAACGCTAGAAATATTGCTTGCCTAATGTAGCCGACCGGTGGGATCGTTATTGATTGAAACTTCTCCTCAACGATCATCGTGGTCCTGCTTGCTAACATATTTGGAAGTGATGAAACAAAAGCTTGCTTGAGACTAGCTTCTCCGCCTAACTCAAAGAACATTTTAGCCATCTTCTGAAAATGGATATCGATGACATCTCTGTCAAATGCTACGCATTTCATTTCGAAGAACTGTCTCCTTAGTTTTTCTTGCCTTTGGCCGGTATCTCTACAAAATACCTCTTGGAGTATTTTGATGTTCTAAGCAAAGTCTTGGGATATGAGAAACATATTTTTGTCTTGTGTCCCAAGTGAATTCCACCAGTCTCTGAGAATTTCGGAGAACCTTGAAGTGAATTCTGACAGGATCATATACTTTTCCCGTTCGACAAGATTCTTTGTCACCATCCAAGTGAAGAAATCTTGGATCCTTTGTTTCCATCTTGATACTTTGATATCATCCAGACTGAAAGTATGGAATCCAGTCCCAACGAATTTTGCTGTTGTTGGTTCTGGCCTTCTTTCTGGAATTGGCTCATCTGTCATCCCGTCACGATCATCATCTACTTCAGAGATTTTTGGTTCTATGGGTTGATTCATGAATATTGGTGTGTTATTTTCTTCCGAAGAGTCAACTGAGGAATCTTCGCTTGTCTCAACGTTTGCTTCTGTAGGATCAGTATCATATGAATCTTGGTCACTGGATCCTAGGGTATCATCCTCCTCTACATCATTTGTGGGTTGGGCCACGTAGAGGTTTGGAATATTATGGGCTGAGATCATCAAGTTTTCCAGCTCGGGTTCTTTTGAACCTTCCCCGAGTTCTTTCTTCCGGTTGGACTGCTTTTGGGCCGCCATAGAGTCTTTCCTTTCCCAGACCATTTTTGCAATGTCAAACTCAGGTTCATTGTTTTGTTTTTGGGCAAAAGGCATAGGGTCTCATTTTGTGGATGGGAACATAGTGAAAGAATGGTCAAGCTTTGGTGGTGAGTATGTTTGTGAGGACATGGGGAAAAAGGTGGGTTTTGATGGGCAGCTTTGTGTTTTTTACGGTTCAAGGTGACCATATCTCAGTAGCTGTATTTGTTCTTTAAGGTCAGCCATTTTCTTTTGTTGTTGGTTAAAGAAATGGAAAAGGGAAGTGCCTAGTGGACAAATCTCATACTGCATGTTTGTCATTCGCAATTCCAGGGCTTTGATCAGTCCAGCATGCTGAGAAGATGCTTGTTCCACCTTTTTCTCAATTGTCTCCACCCTGCTCATCATCTTATTCTGTGTGTGAGCAACATTTCTGATGGAAGTGCTAATATTAGTTAACACTTTGTTTTGGCAAATGGCATTTTTGAATTGCCAATTGATTGTCGCTTCCACTTCACTTGTTGGTGGCTTTTCTCTTGTGGGCAACACAACAATTTGCCTTGGAATTTTTGGGGCATGGCTTGCACCATCCTTCTCAAAAGGTTGTTGTGAAGGAAATTCAGGGGTGTGACTGGAGCTTGAGGGGTTCATCATGAATATTTCGGCTTTGAGATCTGGGTTCGAAGGTTTGTGATGTAAATTTTGGTTAGGGAGAGGTGGCTAGTTTTGGGGTTTGTACGAAACAAGGAATTCATATTTTCCTGGACGGCTCAGTGAACCGATAGATGAGTCTCTTTCTTCATACCTTGTTCGAAACTCTCTTTCAGAGTTTCCCCTTTTTTTCTTTGATTTGGCTCTTCTTGTATGATGTTCATCCCATTCAATTTCATCGTCAAGACATTCTTGACAATCACATTGGATATCGCATGGCAGTGTCCCGTGAAAGGACATTTGAACCACCATACTTCATGACCTTCATTATCGAACTGCTTTATCCAGTCATGTTTGCTCATGATACTTGGGAGATGGTAAGCGAATGTTTCAGGGTCATCTTGGTGTGCTTGGTTATAAGTGGGTTGGTACGTCTAGAAAGAGAAGGTTGTTTTGTTGGGTTTTTTAAGGTGAGAGTGGTCAAAGCTTATGGCAACTGTTTTATCGGGTTTTTTGGAAAAAGTGGGTTCAGAGGATTGGAAAGGTTCAACGGGTTCTCTCATCTTTTCATAATTCATGACCCATGTATGCGGAAGGACTTTGATAAGTTCTTCTCTAGAGAAGCATTTTGGGATTTGGGTGCACGTGGTAGTTCGTTGGTGGCATCTACTTTTAAGAGCAAAGCATTTTCTCCTTTGGAAGAGAGAGATCCATAACATGATTACGAACTCGCCAAGCTATTTGGTAGTGTAAAGTAGCCTGAATAGCATTTTTAGCTTGTGGAGCACCTTGAATTTGGACTTGGAGCTTTAAAGCCTCCGTTATATACGGATCATACAGGGACATGTTAAAATTTGAAAATATAGTGACAAAAACTGTCCCAACATTTAGAGTGACTTCTGTAGTACCCAAATTCACATGTTGGTACTCATTATATCTGGTATCAAGAAGGGCAAGGCGAGCTACAATTGGTTGGCCTTTTCTTCCATGATATGTTAATGCAATTCTAACAGCGCCAAAATGGATATGGGTGAAACCATGATTTTTCCACTGTCTAGAAAAATCATCTGGAAGCAGCATAGTGATGAATTGTTCCTCTTGAGTTGCTACAATAGGGTCTTTGGTCAAGTTTTGAGGCACCAATATATTCTTTAGCTTCTTTGGGCTTTGGTTGGACCAGGGAACGGATTTGTGACCACGGGGAACATGTTTTTTTAGCAAAAGCAGAATATGGGTTTATGAGGAGTAGGTCGGTGGGAGACACTTTGTTTTCATCAGGTAAAATATCAACTTCATAAAGGTAGTCATATTTGCAAGAAAGGGTTTTATACGAGTAGGAGACATATTTATTTTTGCTAAGGACTTACAAGGGTTGGACGCAGATGGTAACGACTCAGACATATTTTTACTAAACTGCTCCTCTCTCCGAAAGAGATGGACTGGCTCTGATACCATGGATTTACTAAACGATGCTATGGATTTGTTGTTATAACGACCCGTTTGGCCGTTTAGACCTTTCGACCCTTTTACCCCTGTTGACCCTTCCCCTAGTTCCATTAGAGCTTGTTTGGCTTATAGGGATGGGTAGCATGGTTCCCCAAGCAATTCGGATTAGCTTTGAGGGACTTTGTGGCTTAGAGTGAAAAATTGTTGACCAATAGTTGACTTTTAGGTAAACAAACTCATTTGGAAATTTCGTCAATTCCATGATGTTTAGAGAGTCATTTATAACTTTGTGGGATGATTGGTTCGATTCCCGAGGCACTCCGGAGCATTTTGAGTCTTTGGTTGCAAATTTATCTTTTAGGTTTTGGGGGTTGACTAGGTCAAAATGATCTACGTTGGGAATTCTAAGGGTCCGGGTTAATTTGGAGCGTCATCTATAGTTAGTTTGCATATTTGGTGCGTGTCCGGGGAGTTTCAGGTGGGTTCCGAGTGTTTGGTTGAATTCCGGGGAAAATCAAAAAAATTCTGGTGTTCAATCATCTAGTTCTTTCTTAGCGTTCACGGAGAAGAAAGACCACGTCAAATAATCGCTTCCTAATCCGTAACGCACAACCATCAACAAGTGTAGAACTTAATACCCAATCACGTACTCATTGTTAACCTAGTTACTATATATACACAAAACTTCCATTAGATTAAGAATTTATCCATCCAAGCTCTGTGTCCGAAGACCTAATCATGCATTCTCCCGTCAATTCTATACGTATATACGATTCACTAATCAAAGTCTAACTCAAGTAAACCGTAACCTACCTCGATGACGAATAGTTATTTGAATTTCCATGAAGCATTCACCCTTCTAGCCTTTATCCGAAATCCGCGGGAGATGGTAATTGTGGTGAAGGCTATGAAGAATGATGGATGAGCCTCTTTTTCTTAGTGTCAAGGGTTTTTCTTTAAGTAAAACCTAATAGCAGTCGTGGAAGGTCTTTTATTAAAAATGAGGGTGAAATATAAAACTGAGTATAGAAAAATGCGTCCACTGGTCCGTGACGTCCACCGCAGCGGACGTCTTGTTCGTTATAGCGAGACCGCTGTGGCGGTACTCTGGCCGCTTTAGCGGACCGACTTCTGCCCGGGCCCACGATTTTTAACTCTTTCCGAAACTGATTTTTTCCCACTATTAATCATTTAAACACCGCGTGGGGCCTACCATTTAAGATTGTAGGTCTAGATTGGGCATGGGTTCGCGAAGCATTAAATAACGACCGAGCGGCTCATTACACCAGATACCAATTAAACCACCGTTCTTCCCCGAACGGTATGGGGGTGGGGTAATGGTCACGCTCCTAGCCCTTACACTATAGGAGATAGTATTTCGAGCTACCGTCACGAAAAGGGAAAAATTACAAAGGGGTCATAAAGTGCAGCCCGCTACAGCGACAAATCCACCCCCGCAGCGGTACTCGGGCAGATTTTAAAAGCATGGGGTGAATCAATTCACCCCTCATTCCTCTTCCATAACCGAAAAACTCCCCCTCCCCCCCACGAATTTGTCTCCCTCTATTCAACTTCTTAGACCTCTCAACTCCCTCCCCACTCCCCTTTTAAATACTTTACCCCCTCCATTATCATTACACCACTCACATACTAATGAAAAAAGGAAGAATCTCTCTGTACCCAGGGCTCATTTTTGTGGATAACTTACAGATCTCTCACTATTTCAGGGTATGTGCTCTCTTTCATTGTCCTACAACTTGGTTATGGCCTTCTATTTCGAAATTTCCATGCCTAAGTTTCTAGATTATAGCAGAATTTTTGGTCCTTGAGCAAGGGTTTTGTTTTCTTAGGGTGGGAAGTTCTTGGGTCATGGAAGGTTATTTCGTCGTTCACGCTATCCTAACATCACTATAAACTAAAGATCTTCTTAAAATGGGGTGGTTTATGTTGGGGTGGGGTGGTTTGGTAGAGGTGCAATTTTTTATGTTCTTGCTCAAAATTTTGGGGCTCATTGTAGTTGAAATAGGATGTTATAGGTTGCAAAAGTCATACATGCTACCATAATACTTGATCCTTGCCAAAATATGGAAACTACGATGAAATTCTGGGTTTTCTAAAAGTTGGGTAGGAGGGTTCTCTCGCTGGAGAAGACAGGTCCGCTAGGGCGGACCCTCCTTCACTACAGCGGTACCTCTATAGCGATGGACTGTCACTGGGAGCGGATCATTCCCTTTGGAAGATGTCCGCTGTAGCGGACACCTTCTCGCTATAGCGAGCCCGCTATAGCGAGAAAGGAAATGCCATGGCGGAGCCTTGTCCGCTGTAGCGGTCCATTTACTACTATGGCGGCTTCGCTACAGGGGTACTTCCACCGCCGCAGCAAAGCTGCCTGAGGCAGAAACTCTTAATGCCTAATCATGCATGCCCTACCACTGTCTAATCTATGTGCCACATTATTCTAACTCAATCTTCCCTTTAAAGGCTAACTCTCTCATTTTGCTATGCTGAATCCACAACAACAACAACAACCACTACCATAAACTGCCCCGCGTGTGTTAAGTTCGCCTCTCATGCTTTCAAGAGGCGTTTCATGGAGCAGCAAACCAAGGTTCTGCTCCATAAGAGGGCCTTTATTATAGACCAGATAGAGGAGCTAGCCCTGGAATTTTACCAACGCTTACACGACATGGGTTGGAGTCCACTGGTCGAGGAGCCGGGGAATATTAACTGCAAATGGGTTAGGGAATTCTATGCCATACTCCTTACTATTGATTGGACGGGCCCAGAGCCGGAGATCACTATCAGAGGGATCAATATAAAGGTTGGTGCTGAAGCTATCAACATTGTTCATGGGTTGCCCAACCCTTCACAGGCTGAGTTTAGGGCCAAGGACCATGAGGGGAACGGGCCCTGGTTGGTGACGACGTTAGTGAAAGAGTCCAAGAGAAGGAGGACTACATGGGGTGTTACCCGGTCTGCCATTAAGAGTTAGCATTTTACTCCCGAGGCTCGAAGGTGGCTGAACTTTGTTGCCCGACGGGTTCGCCCTTCGATCAATACTACTGATGTCACCTACCCCCAAGCCCTTGTGGTTGCTTGTATTTTGGATGATGTGCCCGTGAATGTGGGGGTGCAGGTGATTGAGGAGTGGCAGGGTTTCATGGCCAAGGCTGGCCCGAGCTTGATGTTTCCCTCCCTAATTACCCACCTATGCCGAAATGCGAGGGTGCCCTTGGATCCTAGCAACCGCTATGTGGAGTGCGATGTCCCTTTTGCCCCGTTGAAGGTGAAGAGAGCACAAGGCAAGGGAAAGAAAAGGAGGGTTGAGTTGGATGATGATGAGGACAATGAGAGACAACAGGGCGGCGACGGGAGTGGTCATTCACAGGCCCCGGGTACTTTGTAGCGCATGGAGGCGGATATGGAGGCGGTGAAGGAGGCCATGATGGGGTTTGTACAGCCTTCCATGGAAGCTGGGTCATCTAGTGCTGCTGGTGGTGCCGGTGCAGGTTATTTAACTCCTGATCAGATGAAGGGCTACATGGATGCTCAGACCAAGATGGGGGACGGTGTGGATGCCTTGCAGGGCGCCTTTGGATCATTAGCCCACGTGGATCTCTGGGAGGACTTGAACTGGGAGAAGAAGAATACCGTGCTAGGGACAAGCTGTTCGTGCGGATGTGGAAGGGCGTCAAAAGCCTTTTGAAGATCCTAGTCCCGAAGAAGAATCATCCCAAGGTGACTATCACGACCCAAAATGATGAATCGTGATGAGTGTCTGACCTCTAGCGACCAAACACCCCTATACTCATATTTGAATCTTACTGAACATCAAGGGCCCATAAATGACTTAAACTGATCTCATAAATAGGCGACCTGAACAATCTGTATTTATGTAAACTTGCTGAAAGAACAGTGCAAGCCGTTACTAAGCTGCTACATATACTATACACATAAGAATGGAAGCCGACAAGGCTACATCATCTAACTGAGACATACATCTGTCTACAGACCTCTACTAGAATAAAAGTTGTAGAAAAGACAGGACAAGGCCCCGTCATACCCATGTGCATATGTATCTCAAAAAGGCAAGCATACAAAAATATACTGGAGCTCCGGATCAACGGAGCGCACTGACCACTGCTAGATAGAAGTCCTACTAAGCTGGACCACTTGTCGATCTACCTGAACCTGCGGGCATCTACGCAGCCCCTCGAGCAACGGGGAGATAGTACAGATAATGTACTGAGTACGTAAAGCATAGAAGCAACATATACGTAAGAGTCATGAATGAAATCCGAAACGCATAAGCTGAAATTATTGTCTGCATGAATCTGTATGAACTAGTGTCTATATGCATCTGCATAAATCGGTATAACTGATAATGCCTCTGTGGGTGCATAGTATGCATACTCTTAATGGTAATCATGCTCATGCATATATATATATATAGGTCATAGTGCTAAGGAACGTTCAGCCTGATCCATATCTCATATCCCATCAGCCTCTCGGCGGCCATCATCAATATCATCATCACTGTGTACCAGCTGATCAGGTGGTAATGCGTATATAACGCCTTTCTGCTTTTCCCTCATACCCCATATACATATAATATACGCGTATATAATGCCTTCTAGTCACGGGTCAATATGCATATGAATATATGTAAATGAATGTAATGCATGAATAACAGTGCACATAAGACTTGACCCATGAACATAAGGAACAATCATAATCGGGGTATAGAGTCAACAAAGACTGAAGTACTCCTAATGTTTCTAAGAGTAGAGTGATATGGAGGCTCGTTTGCTTGCTTGTTGGTTAGGATCATGCCAAAAGAAAGAAGGGATAGCCTTAACATACCTCAAACTATATCCAATCTCCCAACTTCTAGTCCTCGAGCTCGTAAGTCTACAATCAAGATAACGTAGGCCTTAATTAGGCTATTTACCTCGCTTACTAATAATTCTAAATACGAATAGAGCTTAACAAATTATGGGCAATATTTCCCTTATAAGCTTAACAGCCCTTCAACTTCCCATTCAATCCAACATCAACCACAACAACACTAACAACACTTATATATAAAAAATATACTCAAATCTATTCCCAATCATCTCTTAAAATAGCCCCAAATCACTATCTTAACCTCCATCAACTTATCACTTCCACAAATACCCTCTCTTCGATTAAAACCACTAAAATCCTCGATAATTAACTTAAATACAAGAGTAGAAATCATTTACATACCTTGAGAGGCCTAAGATTCCAAGGGTCAACTTCAACTCCAACTTCCTAAGCTTTCCAACTTGAAAAAACCCTAGAAACAACCTTCTTCTTGACAAGCACGGGTTCACGGGGCTCGGATCTTACCAAATCTCCACTAATAATGATGGAAAATGTTGGGAGAGAAAATACTAGGGTTTCTCTGATTTGGAATGGAGGAAAATGAGAAATAAAGTCGTGGGTCATATATTTATACTTGGAAATAAAAAGTCCCCAGCGGTACGGTTTAACGAGCGGGTCGACGACCCGTCGATGTGTCAACGATCCGTCGACTTGTGCCTGCAGATTCAAGGCTGCCAAACCCTGTCAACACCGCACAATGATGATACGTCAACCATGTCGACGACTCATCGACGATAACTGGTGTCTGTAGATTTTCTCAGATTCAGCTCAGATCACGTCGATTCGATTCGTTCAACTTCTAATCCTGCAAACTGTTAGGAATACCTATTGGTACCTTTGTACACCGGGTAAGACACTTTCTACCTCCAAAACTCGGGCTCAGGTCTCTATTCCAAAGGCATACCCTATTAGGAAACCATAGGTTCTCCTACGACGAAAACGAGAGGTGTAACAGTGATCACCAGAGATGTCCCCGCTTCTCCTTCCTAAGTGTGTTCGGGCTCGGAAATGGGACTCCGCAACTCGGATGGCGGCAAAGAACGAGGCGACTAGCCGAGAAGTGGCTTAGAGACCTCCCCCCCCCCCCCCCCTTTATATTAGCTTGGTTATCCCTTGCCCTTGCAGGGCTTGTTATTAAGACAATTTCTTATTTTTGGTCTGTTTGGAAAAAAAAAAATCTTTTGTTGTTTTGGTACGGGTGCCCCGGTTGAAGGGCGCTTGTAAGATAATTTCCCTAGTTGGGCGGATGTTTTTATGCAGGTCCTAATTTGAAATTGGCTTTTTCTTGAGTTCCATTGTTAAATGAATAGGTTGGGACAACATGGAATAGGGGGGAAAGTCACTGGTCTGTGGTACAGATGCGGAGGTCACTGCGGTAGTTGCTCTATGGCGATGACAGTCTCGCTATAATGGGATTGTGCAAAAGCTTGGGTTCGCTATAGCAGACAGTTGTCCGCTATGGCGAGTCTGCTGTAGCGGCTCTTCCACCGCTGCTGCGATGCGACAGTGTCAGTGGACGAATCTTTGGTGCCCACTAACTTAGGTCACGCAGGGGCTCATTCGTTTGCTTGGTGCGTACTAACACGAATTTCGTCTAACGAGTATGAACGTGCCTTCGACTTGCTATCCTTCCTAAAACAAACACAAAATTATAACACTTAATACTGGTAATGAAATTTCTATTTGTTTACACACTTAAAACACATACTACTCATGGAAGGTCTTCCTTGAGTCATTATAAAGAGATACCAATTGGAATCGACAGATACCAATTAGCCCGTCAAGATAAGAATTGGAATCACCCAGATGCCAATTGGATTCAACTAGGAGATGGCGTATTGGGAGTAGCACAATAGAATGAACGAAGGGGAAACTTCTAGATGTCCTATAGCCTCTTGCGGATGGGTACGGACGTCATCGTACCATTCCACAAGACTCTACTGGACATTTTTCTTGTACTTGTGAGACCGGTAACCAGGCTCTGATACCAACTGTCACGACCCTACTTACGGGTCGTGCGGGCACCTACCATATTGCTATCTATTAGGCAAACCCTTAGCAATCAACCTAAAATTCAGCCAGTTTTATTAACAACAAAATACTTGATGATCAAAAATTTAAAAATGAATACTCATACTGACTCTGTTACTGATACAAGAAAGCTGAAAAACTCCTGGAATCTAGTCTAGACAGATACAAGAGCTCCTATTACACAAAGATAAACAAAATAAATGACACAACCTCTACCTGGAATGAGATGAGCAAGGCTGTAGGAAGATGTCCAGAAATCCACGAAGAGAAACTTCAACTTATAACCTGCAACACGTCTACACCCAAAAAGGATGTAGCAAGAGTAGTATCAGTACACCACACAAACTGGTAAGCATCATAGGTCGACTAAGATTAGTTCACGCAACACAATATAAAATCAACAAGATAAACAGATAAGTCAACGTGCGCCCTCAAGACTACTATCCTAGATAATTTCACCCAAGCGAACTTACCTCCCTTCCACCAACCATTAAAACTCTCTAAGCCCATCAGACTAAATGCAGAACTCTACCATATAATAATTCACCCTTACACTAATACCTCGCACAATACAACACAATTATAGGAGATGCATAATGCAATGTGATAGACTGACGGCACATAATTATAACGGTATGGTAGTATGAGGTGTAATGCAATGCAAATGTGATGCGAGGACCAAATACACGCTGTACACACATGCTAAATGATGTCATTTCTTAGTAGTCATGACCTGCAGGGGACCCATGGCATTCATGTACCACTCGATCCGTATTCACTCCTCGGACTCGAGTCCATTCAAGGCCCCATCCTCACCTCTGGACAAATATGCCTTTGTATATATGTAAATACATTTAACCTTACATGACCTCCATTGCTTGATTATCACGCAGTACCACATACTTGCTCCAACTCGGCCATAAGTTGGATAGCGCAACTGATGCTTACTCAGACTCTCTGCTCCATGCATTACCTTGTACCCGCATGCAATATATGCAATGATTCCAATGAATGAAAACAATGTCATAAATTATGCCCTTGACGAGCGTAGCACTGTTATGCCTTCCTTTAATCCACCCAATGCAATCCTCTTTATTAACAAGAATGAACAATCTTATGAATATTGAAATTTACTTGACAACAAATGTGAAAATCAAATATACCTAGGAATAATTACTCTAAACAATGAAATACCCCTTTTTAACCACGTCAAATAATCGCTTCCTAATTCGTAATGCATAACCATCAACAAGTGTAGAACTTAATACCCAATCACGTACTCATTGTTAACCTAGTTACTATATATACACAAAACTTCCATTATATTAAGAATTTATCCATCCAAGCTCCGTGTCCGAACACCTAATCATGCATTCTTGTCACGACCCAAATTGCAGTGCCAAGCACGGCATTTTTGGTGCTTAACCACTTTAGAGCACCTCTTAACATACTTTCACATTACATCTAGGTGAGCCACATAGCTAAATCATACTTTTTCATTCGTCATCATACTAATCCCATTGGGCAACAATTCATTTATATCATCATTAGCAACTATGCCCATATAAATGTACATAAGCCGACGAGGCTAACAAAATAATATCCCAAAAATATAGGCCGACAAGGCCAAACACATCTATCCATATACATATGTATACGAGCCTCTAAGAAGAATATGTCATATCATATAGGCGGGACAGGACCCTGTCGTGCCCATAATTATGTACACAAAAGAATAAGTACCAAAAGCTGTAGCTCCAAATAAAATGGAGCTCTACTATGTAGTCCCTGAATAATGAGGCTATGGATCAGCACTGTCTCCACCCTGCGGGGTGACGACGGCGTCCTTCCCACAAACAAAAGGACGTCAGTACGAAGAATGTACTGAGTATGTAAAGCATAATTAACATCAATATGAAAGCGTAATAGTCAACATATGAAAATAACATAGGATGGGAGATAACAGTATCATCGTCATAACACTTACTTGCTTTTCATAGGGACATTCCATTTCTATTGCGTATCCGTGTACATACATCCATATCCGTACCCGTAGTTGTATCCGTACTCATTTACATATCCATTTTCGTATTCGTAGTCATATTTCCATTCATACTCGTATTCATCTACGTATTCACATTCATAGCATTTTTGTATTCATAGCATATTCGTATTCATGTTGATATCAAATACATAGCGTTTACGTAGCATACCCGACCACGAAGGTTCGGTGTTTCACATACCTGGCCTTGCCAAGGATCAGTGTCATACATACCTGGTCCTACCAAGGCTCAGGGTTATCCGTACCCATTTGTAGTGGTGCGTGCGCATCACACACACACACACACACACACACACACACACACACATATATACACATATTTACTATATTCTACTCGGCCATATAAGTTCGGGGTTTCATAATAGCCATACATAGGCACATATACATATATGCTCATAAGCATCTTTAACATCATTACCATCGTCGTTCATTATGTCTATCCCTAGAGGATTTTGTATAAGGAATTTAGCACAATCATAACACATCGAGGATCATGAGCTTAGTAGCTTTTTAGAGATAGAATCATTGGAGGATATCATAGGCTCATAGAAGAATAGGGACCAAGGAATCATGCCTTATGAAAGAAGGGTTAGCCTTACATACCTTTCCGTTCAACTATTCTATCACTTGCACATTCTCCTTCAATGCTCACGTTTTTACCTTCATTAGAGTTATACTATCATTAGGAAATCGATGACTTAGCATACATGACTAAAGCTAAAGAAAATTGGACAGCATCTCCTTTATTTATACGACTTCCTCCATATCATATATCAACTCTCAAACATCAATAATAACATTCACAACATCATAGCAATAGCCTTTATTCACCTACATTATCCTTACTTCTCCATTCACTTCCAATCATCACATTCATGGTCATAACACACGATTTCGTTCATTGATATACAATGTTTATTCCATGTTCTTAATATCATTTATAACATAATTATAATCATAATGTATCAAGAATCGTGACTCAATCCAAACATTTACTCAAAAGTGACACTATTCCCACATTCATGACTCATTTCTATATCCTTTTGCAATCCAAGTGTTTCAACTTTCAAATACCTTAAACAACATGGAAATATCATAAACCTTACCTTATATGGTGTAGGAATGAACCTTGGGTGCAAACACCTCGCTTGGAGCAAACCCTAGTTTCACCTTCACTTGGATTCTTGTCTTGGATGAACTTTAATGGGTTTCTTATACTTGATTCACTTGGTTTGATGAAGTTGAACACCAATATCTCTTGAAATCTTATGGGAGAAATGTAGAGAGATTTTCTAGAGAGAAGTGGAGTGAAGAGGGAAATGAAATGAAATAAGACTTGGTCCCTTGTTAAATACACAAATCTGTCCTGACCAGATTCTATGGACCAAATTATGGTCCGTATAATTTATACTGACCGTATGTCTGGACGTAGATTTGGTCCAGATAGGGGTGTCATTCTGGGCTGATTATACGGCTGAACATACGGTCCGTATGTTTTATACGGCTAGTATGTTTGGCTGTATAATGCCCAGTCATTCCGAACTTGTTCTCGTCGACTCGTTTGATCTCCAATCCTTATGGAATCTTCTTGACACTTGTTTATCACCCCATTAAAAATCTAAGGGACGTTATAACTCTTCTCTAAAGCATCATTAAATCATCATTAACTCGTTACTCGTAAATCCTTTCCGATACTTATCGTATGCATTGCCTTCTCTTGGCAACTTTCTCGTCTAACATCGAATGTCTTTGAAATCTGACTTAAGGTCATCAAATGTCATTCCTTACTTATTGCAATACCGTACTCTTCGTGTCCTTTGTTATTCTATTCACTGTGCATCAACGAAATTTTTTTCGAGGTGTAACAATTCTCCCATCAATTCTATACGTATATATAATTCACTAATCAAAGTCTAACTCAAGTAAACTGTAACCTACCTCGATGACGAACATTTATTAGAACTTCCATAAAGCATTCACCCTTCGAGCCTTTATCTGAAATCTGTGGGAGATTGTAATTGTGGGGAAGGATATGAAAAATGTTGGACGAGCCTCTTTTTCTTAGTGTTAAAGGTTTTTCTTCAGTTAAAACCTAATAGCAGCCTTGGAAGGTCTTTTATTAAAAATAATAGTGAAATATAAGACTGAGTATAGAAAAACGCATCCAGCGACCGTGACGCCGCCGTACGGCGTACTCGAGTCCGTGGGCCGATCGACACGCGTGGTCCTACTATTTTTAACTCTTTTTAAAACTGTTTTTTTCCCACTATTAATCATTTAAATATATCGTGGGGCCTACCATTTAAGATCGTAGGCCTAGATTGGGCATGAGTTCACGAAGTATTAAATAACGACCAAGTGGGTCGTTACACTAAGGCTAGGTTCAAGAAACATTGTTGGGGTAAGATTCTAACTTCTTCCTAGTCTTATTTACATGATTCCATCACCATGTTCCTCTTCTAATCCATGAAATCAATTAGTAAATTAAGGGTTTCTACAAATTATGGTTTTAATTCAATCTTGCACTTGGAAAGGTCAAATTATGGTTATATTTCCAGGAAATTTAGGCTATGAACTATCTGGACTTTGGGTAACATCATATTTCTTTGAATTTCCAGTTTTACCTTTGGGATTGGTAAAGGTTTTTTTCAGGCTCATTTTGGGTCCTCTTCGACAGCATACGAATATGGGTATCGATAGGTTTGTATGACCGTGTAGACCACCAATTTGATTTTGTTGAGTGCAATTTCACAATAATTGACCCTTTTTAGACCTTCAGGCTTGGGATGTGAGTTTTGGGTTGATCTTTCAAACCCGAATTCTTGTATTACTTATTGAGTAGCCATAGATTCGTATTTTAATATAAAAAGTTATGCTTGTTAGACTTCGACCGTTTGAAAGCAATTCGAAGGGGGAAAACTCAGGTTTGACGGTTCGAGGCTCGGTATGAGGTAGGTTATGGCCTATCTTTGTTAGACTTTGATTAGCGTTAGCATGTGTTACGTAGTATTGATGAGGAAAGCATGCTAGGTCTTCGAGCATGGTGTGAAGTTGTATAGAAGCTTAACTTTAAGCTATGGGTTGGTTTTTGTGATGTTTTGTAACTCTTGATGGTTATTGTTTGCATATCTATTTGACTTGTTGATTCTGTGTTTTCATAAGTATGAACATTAGCCTATGATGCTTACTGGTATGTGTGTATTCTGATACCACTCTTGTTGCACTATTTCTGAGTGCAGAGTTTGAGGTAGGACCTTTATCGAAACCCTGTTTCTTGCCTTGAGGCTATCTTGTTGAGATTCCAAGGGTGGTGACAAGTTGGTATCAGAGCCCTAGGTTCATAGATATCACAAGTACAAGAACATGTCTAGTAGAGTCTTACGGATCGGTACGGAGATGTCTGTACTTATCTTCGAAAGGCTATGGGACACTAGGTAAACTCCATTCTTTCATTCCTTTCGTGTGACTTTGTTCTAATTGGTATCTAGTTGGTTCTGATTCCTACTTCTATTCCCTCACAGATGGTGAGGACTCATGCTAGAGCTGGAGTTGATGAGGTACCAATGCTGACCGCCAGGGCTGAGTCACGTGGTAGGGGCCGAGCTAGAGGGTTGTGGACGTGGTCATGGCAGAGGCAGAGGGTAGCGGCTAGTCAGGCCAGTACTAGATCCATATATCCCGAGCCACATGTGAATCATCAGGATGAGGTCTTTGAGGAGGAGGAGTTAGGACTAGCACTAGCTCAGCTTGATATTGTTGCCACTCCAGTTTTGTCTGATGCTTTGGCTCTAGTATTGAACCTGCTTGAGGGTCTGACTTATGTGAGTGTTCTACCAGCTACATCGGATGGTCAGGGAGTAGATTGGTTAATCAGATTACAGATAGGTTCCGTGCATTAGAGGCACAGCCAACTACGACTGTGGTTCCCCGTATCGATAAGATTCTGGGACCAGACTTCTTCCCTTGGCTCGTAGCAGGCCCAGTGGTAGCCGGCAAGGACCATGACCCATTTGGGAGATTCACCAAGATGAAGCTTCCCATTTTCTATGAAACTCCGTAGGAAGATACCTGTGAGTTTATTATTGACTTTCATGAGAGGTTCCACAAGTTGGGGGTGGTAGAGACCCACAAAGTTGATTATGTGACCTTCCAGTTGTTGGGTAATGCCAAACTTTAGTGGAGAGTGTATGTTGAGTGCAGGCCAGATGGGTTGCCTCCATTGTCATGGACCAGGTTTTATCAGATCTTCTTAGAGAAGTACGTCCCGCGTACTTTGAGAGATAAGAGACGGAACACTCAGTCACCTTGAGCAGAGAGGGTCATCTATTGCTGAGTATGAGGCTTGCTTTCATTCCTTGTCTAGATATGCGCTTCAGTTATTTTTTACTGAGATGGAGAGAGTGAGGAGATTTGTCAAAGGGTTGAATACTCCATTGAAGTTGGCGGCTCTTCAGTTAGTGACCATAGGGGCTTAATTGTAGGATGTGGTCAATCATGTTTAGTTGAGTCAGTGAGACAGAAGAGCTATGGTAGGGTATAGGATACGAAGGCCTGCAAAGAGGTCAGTTTCAGCAGTACGATTTCCAGAGGGCACGGCCATCATGGGAAGGGTCCCCAGTTCTACTCTGGTCACCTGATTTAGTCAGTTATTCAGACATTGGTTGGGAGATCTTTAGGGCCCACCCGTTACTTTTCATGGCAGTCAGTTTAGGGTTCCAGGTTCTCATATCGTGGAGGGTATATTGGTTTTTCATCCTCAGTTCAACGGCCCATACTTGACAGAGTCTGTTATGGGTGTGGTGAGCCGGGGCACATCAAGATGTATTATCCTCAATTAAGTTAGAGCAGTCAGAGTACTGCATATCAGACCCCCAGGTCATCAGTGCCATCTTTCAGAGGGCGTGGGTCTTCTGGTCGAGGCAATGCACTGTCTGGTAGAGGTGGTCACTCTTTTGGTAGAGGTGGTTCCCAGCCAAGCAGAGGCATCTCAGTCGGGCAGAGGTGGACACCAGCCCGATAGGGGTGGGCTCAGTCGGGTCAGGGTGGTCGTGGTGGTTTGCAGGCTGATAGCGGACGGATTCATTGCTATGCATTCCCTAGTAGGCTAGAGGCCGAGGCTTTAGATGTTGTCATCACAGGTAGTATTTCAGTTTGTCGCTGGGCAGCTTCCGTGTTATTTGGCCCGGGTTCTTCTTTCTCCTATGTGTCTACATATTTCTCTATGGGTTTGGATATGGTTTGTGATCTACTTAATGTACCTATTCATGTATCTACTCCAGTCAGAGATTCTGTAGTGGTAGATTGAGTCTACTGGTCTTGTACAGTTACATTTATTGGTTATGGTACGTGGGTAGACTTGGTGATCCTTGATATGGTAGATTTTGATGTTATCTTGAGTATGAGTTGGTTGTCTCCTTATTATGCGATTTTGGACTTTCATGCCAGGACAGTCATGCTTGACATGCCGGGTATTCCTAGACTCGAGTGGAAAGGTACCCATAGTCCCTCCCCGAAGAAGATTATCTCATTCCTTCGAGCCAGGAAGTTAGTTGATAGATGATGTTTAGCCTACTTGTTCCATATTTATGATACCAATGCTGACACTCCGTCACTTGAGTTTGTGCCTATTGCGAGCGATTTTGCGGAGGTATTTCCTATAGACTTGTCGAGTATGCCACCCGATCGTGATATCGACTTCTGCATTGATCTAGAGCCAGGCACTCGCCCTATTTCCATTCCGCCTTATAGGATTGCACCGGCTGAGTTGAAAGAGTTGAAGGAAATAGTTGCAAGATCTTCTTAGCAAGTGTTTCATTAGACCAAGCCTCACCCCATGGGCCGCTCCCGTGATGTTTATGAAGAAGAAGGATGGGTGCGGATGTGTATTGATTATCATCAGTCGAACAAAGTTACCATCCAAAACAAGTATGTTATTACCTACATTGATGATTTGTTTGATCAGCTTCAGGGAGCTTCTATGTTTTCTAAGATTGATTTGAAGTCGGGCTATCACCAGTTGAAGATTAGGGCCGAGGACATTCCCAAGATAGCCTTTAGGATTCGTTATGGCCATTACGAGTTCTTAATTATGTCTTTCGAGCTTACACATGCCCCGTGAGCTTTTATGAACCTGATGAATGGTATTTTTAAGCCATACTTGGATTTCTTCATCATAGTCATCATTGATGACATTTTGGTGTATTCGCAAAGCAAGGAAGACCATGAGACACATTTGAGGATTGTTCCTAGATTGTTGAATAAAAAGGAGCTTTATGCAAATTTTTTGTCACGACCCAAACCGATGAGTCGTGACGGGAGACTGACCTATAGCGACCAAACACCCCTAAACACTTATCTGAGACATACTGAACATCAAAGGCCCATAAATGGCATAAAATGATCTCATAAGAGGGAAACATCAGAACTCTATACAATCTACATATATATATATATATAAACATACCACGTGCGGAAGAACAGTGCAAGCCAGCTAGGCTGCTACATATACTATACATAAAAGAATAGAAGCCGACAAGGCTACATCATCTGAATACTACATACAATTGTCTACAGACCTCTCGGAACAAAGGCAGAGAAAGGACGGGACGAGCCCCGTCATACCCATATGTATACACGTCCAATAAGGGCATACCAAAGGCGGCGTAGCTCGGATCCAAATGGAGCGTGCCGGCTTGCTAGATCTAGAGGTCCCTAGTGAGTTGGACCACACGTCGTCTCCACACACTGCGAGCATGAACGCAGCCTCTCGAGCAACGGGGAGTTAGTACGGATAATGTACCGAGTATGTAAGGCATAAGAACAACAACATATATATATATACAGAAGAATCGTGGATAAGATCTGAACTCATAAACTGAAATGACTGACTGCATGTACTTGTACGAACTAGTATCTGCCTAAACCTACAAAGATACGCATAAGCGACAATGCCCACTGGCACATAATATGCATGCTCATACCTATCAATGATGGTCGTGCATCTATATGAGTGCGTATATAACGCCTGATATGCGTGCGTATATAACGCCTGATGTATGTGCGTATATAACGCCTGTAAGCCTCTATGGCATCTCGTCATATCATATTGGCTCCTCTGTGGCCATAATCAATATCATCATCATAGTAGTAATGCGTATATAACGCCTGATATATGTGCGTATATAACGCCTTCTAGTCACGGGTCAATGTACATAAATATATATGAATGTATGCATAAATAAACTGTATGAACAGAACTGGCTACCTAAGACTGGACCCATGAATAGAAGGATTTCTCATAAATGGGGTAAATGAATGTCAAAGACTGAAGTACTCCTAATACTTCTAAGAGTAGAGTAATATGGAAACTCGCTTACTCGCTTGTTGGATGATATCATAGGAACATGCCAAAAGAAGAAAGGAATGACCTTAACATACCTGGAAGTATACTCAATCATCCAAATTCTACCTCTCGAACTTGCAAGTCTACAATTAAGATAACATAGGGCTTAATTAGACTATTTACTTCGCTTACTAACTATCCTCAAATACATATAAAGCTCAACGAACTATAGACAATAATTTCCTTTGTAAGCTTACAACTATCCAACTTCTCATTCGATCCCACATCAACTACAATACTCACATCAACAAAGCCAACACACACACACACACACACACACACACACATATATATAAACCCGCTTCCAATCATCTCTTAATATAACCCTATATCACTACATTGCCCTTCATCAAATTAACACTTACACAATTACCTTCTCTTCACTTAATATCACTAAAAGTCTTGATACTCAACTTAAGTATAAGGGTAGAAATTATTTACATACCTTGAGGGGTCACGAATCCCAAGAATCACTTCAACTTCAACTCCCTAAACTTCACAACCTTGAAGAAACCCTAGAAGCAGCCTTCTTTTTCACCATCTCAGGTTTACGGGGTTCGGGTCTTGTCAAATCTTCACTAATATGATGAAAAATATTGGGAGACAATATATTAGGGTTTTTTGATTTGGAGAGAAGGAAAAATATAAAATAGGGTCGTGGACCACCTATTTATACTTGGAAACCAAAAAGGCTACAACGTCCGGTTCGACGAGTGGGTTGACGGCCCGTCGTCATGTCGACAGTCCGTTGACTTGCCCCTTCAACCTATGCCTGTAGATGTATGGCTGCGAGATCCCATCGACACCGCACATCGACGGTCCAGCGAACATATCGACGACCCGTCGACGATGACTGGTGTCCTGCAGATTTTCTAATTCAGTTCAGATCGCGTCGATTCGATTCGTTCAACTTTTAACTCTATAAATTGCCAGGAATATCTATTGGTACCCTCGTACACGGGGTAAGGCACTTTCTACTCCAAACTTGAGCTCGGGCCTCTATTCCAAGGGCATGCCCGACTAAGAAACCATAGGTTCTACTACTACGAACACGAGGGGTGTAACGTTTTTCTAAGCGAGAGTTTTTGCTCGATTTTATGGCATTCATGGGGCATGTTATTTCGAAGGATGGGATAATGTAGATCCCAAGAAGATTGAGGCTATCCGAGATTGGGCTAGGCCCACTTCAGTGACTGAGATCTGGAGTTTTATGGGTCATCCCAGTTATTATCGTTGGTTTGTGAAGGGGTTCTCTTCGATTGCTTTCATTTGACTCAAAAGAGTGTTCCTTTTCAGTGGTCCGATGAGTGTGAAGAGAGCTTCCAATAGCTCAAGACTTTGTTGTTGACTAAGGCTCCTATTTTATCTCTAGCGGTCGAGGGGAAGGACTTCACCGTGTATTGTGATGCTTCGCATATAGGTTTGGGTTGTCTTTTGATGCAAAAAGGTAAGGTTATTGCTTATGCATCAAGGCAGTTGAAGGTTCAAGAAAAGAACTACCCCACTCACGACTTAGAGTTGGCGGCAGTGGTATTTTCTTTAAAAATTTGAAGGCACTACTTGTATGGGGTTCATTGTGAGGTCTTCACCCATCACTGTAGTCTTTAACATGTGTTCAATCAGAGGTATTTGAATTCCAAACAACACAGATAGATAGAGTTACTAAAGGACTATGACCTGACTATTCTGTATCATCCGGGCAAGGCTAATGTTGTGGCAGATGCGTTGAGCCGGAAGGTGGTGAGTATAGGTAGTTTGGCTAGATTGGTATCTGAGGAGAAAACGTTGGCCAGGGACATCCAGACTTTGGCTAACGGGATGGTGAAACTTGAAATTTTAAATTCAGGCAGGATTTTGGCTTGTATTGATGTGAGGTCATATCTTTTGGATCAGGTTAAGGCATAGTAGTTCGAAGATGTGAAATTGTGCAAGATTCATGATAAGGTATTTAGTGGAGGTGCCAAGGAGGAAATTCTAGATAGTGAGGGGGTTTTGAAGACTAGGGGTCGTGTTTGCGTTCCTCGGGTTGGTGGCTTGATCAACATGATTTTAGAGGAGGCTCACAGTTCTAGATATTTCATTCACTCTGGTGCTACCAAGATGTAGTGTGATTTGAGACAGCACTATTGATGGGGCAGGATGAAGCGAGATGTTCTTGAGTTCATTTGTCAGTGTTTGAATTGTCAGCAGGTTAAGTATGAGCATCAGTGATCGGGGGTATGCTTCAGAGGATGCCCATTCCGGAGTGAAAGTGGGAGAGGATAGCCATAGATTTTGTGGTTAGTTTACCGAAGACTTTGGGTAAGTTTGATGCTATTTGGGTTATCATGGATAGGTTGACCAAGTTCGAGCACTTCATTCCGGTTCAAACCACCTACACGGGGAGAAGTTGGCTGAGATCTACATCAAAGAGATTATTCGATTGCATGGGGTGCCCATTTTAATTATCTCTGAGAGAGGCACTCAAATTCACGTCTATTTTTTGGAGGACCTTGCAGAGAGAGATGGGGACTCAGTTGGATCTTAGTACTGCTTTTCACCTCAGGTGGATGGCCAGTTCGAATGGATGATTTAGGTTATAGGGGATATGCTCTGAGCTTGTGTGATTGACTTTGGTGGTCATTGGGACTACTTCTTACCTTTGACAGAGTTTGCGTACAACAAAAGCCATCATTCGAGTATTGATATGGCTTCATTCGACATTTTGTATGGGAGGAGATGCCGATCTCGGATTGGCTAGTTCGATGCTTTTGAGGTGAGACCTTGAGGTACCAATATTTTGAGAGAGTCATCGGAAAAGGTGAAGTTGATTCAAGAAAAGCTTCTAGTGGCTCAGAGTAGGCAAAATAAGTATGCGGACTGAAAGGTTCGTGATTTAGAGCTTATGGTTGGTGATCAGGTTCTATTGAAGGTCTCACCCAGGAAGGGTGTGATGAGATTTAGAAATAAGGGCAAGCTTAGCCCGAGGTTCATTGGCCCATTTGAGATCATTCGTCGTATTGGATATGTAGCTTATGAGTTAGTCATTACCTCTAGGTTTGTCTGGTGTTCACCCGGTGTTTCATGTGTCCATCTTTGAAGAAATACCTTTCGGATGGGTCATTTATCATCTAGTGGGATTCAGTTCTATTCTATCAGAATTTTTCTTTTGAGGAGGAGCCGATAGCCATCTTGGATAGAGAGGTTCGAAAGTTGAGGTCAACGGAGATAGCTTCGGTGAAAGTTCAATGGAAGCACCGTCCAGTCGAGAAGGCTACTTGGGAGCCCGAGGCTGATATGCGTAGTAGATATCCCCAGCTTTTTACCAAGTTAGTTACCATCCCTTCGTTTCATTTATTTTTCATTCGGAGACGAACGGTTGTTTAATTGGTATCTGATGTAACGACCCGTTGGTCATTTAAGCCTTTTGACCCTTTTACCCCTAGCTCCCTTAGAGCATGTTTGGCCTATAGGGATGGGTAGAGTGGTTCCCTAGGCAATTCGATAGTTATGAGGGAATTAGTAGCTTAAAGTGAAAAACCGTTGATCAATAGTTGACTTTTGGGTAAACGAACCTTTTTGGGAATTTCATCGATTCCATGAGGTTTGGAGAGCCATTTATAACTTGGTGGGATAATTGGTTAAGTTCCCGAGGCATTCAGGAGCATTTTGAGTCATTGGTTGGAAACCTGTCTTTGGGGTTTTGGGGGTTGACCGGGTCAAAATGAGCTCCCTTGGGAATTTCAAGGGCGTGGGTGAATTCGTAGCGTCGTTTATAGTGTGCATATTTGGTGTAGGCCCGGGGGATTCTAGGTGAGTTTCGAGTGTTTGGTTGAATTCCGAAGAAAACCAGAATTTTTCTGGTGTTCAATCATCTGGTTCCTACTTCGTGTTCGCGAAGAAGAGAGACCAGGTGGGTTCACATTCGCGAGGTGGAGCTCACTTCACGTAGAATTGTCGGGATCTGGGCCGGGTTGCCTTGGTCATCGTGTTTGCGACTTATCTATCATGTTCGCGATGGTCTTGGGCCGGGTAACTCGAGTTCACGTGGCCTTCATGCATTTACTTGGCCTTCGCGCGTTCACGAAGAAGCCCTGTTCGGAAACAGAACGTAAAATCCCAACTTCGAGATTTGACTTCATATCCTCATATCGTCATCTCTAAGGCTTGGTTTTGGGAGAAAACAAGTGCTAGGTTCAAAACATAGTTGGAGGTAAGATACTAACTTCTCCCTAGTCTTATTTACATGATTCCATCACCATGTTCCTCTTCTACTCCGTGAAATGAATTAGTAAATTTAGGGATTCTACAAATCGGGGTTTTAATTCAATCTTGCAATTGGAGGTCAATTTGTGGTTACATTTTCATGAAATTTAGGTGTCACGCCCCAAAACCCACCCTGGACGTGATCGGCATCCGACATCATGAACAACATCGGAAGAAGCTAAAGGATACAATGATAACACTCAAACCCGCTAGGTTCAATATTCACCTCCAATAATTTATTAAATAAATTTAAACGAAATCATGATATATGGATTAAATTAGTGGAAGTCTTTAATGTCATAAAACTTAATTAAAACGTATCACCTGCCCAAGAGTTAAACAACTCAACAACTACCCACAAGAATGTATACTATGGAGCTTCTAAGATAAAGAATAATTGTCTGACACATCGGGACGCAGCCCGCTAAACCTAGAATAGTAAATAAACATAATAAGGGTGTCCCACGAATGAATGTGTGGGCTCACCAAGTCAGCAGCAACAACAAGTCCTTCCTAAGCGCCTGAAGTATCAAGAACCTGCTCTTCTCCGTTACCTAACATACCATAAAAAACAACAATGGTATGCCTGAGTACTTCGTACTCAGTGAGTGCCTCAGGGACAACAAGTAATACGAAAATAGAGTACAATAATACATAAAGAAACCAATTTTGAAAACCATATGAAGCCAATGTAAAAACAGTTATTCAACTTGTGAATCTCAGTAAGCATTATCAAAACCGATAAAGAAGCCTTTTGTCAAGTTACAACTTTCAAATATGCCTTTCAAATCGATCATAATTGTCAACAACAGTTCTATGAATGAATAAGAATATCACACATGCCAATACAGGCCCGAGAATCAATCACATCAAAGGGATGACCGTAGAGGTTCCCTAAACACAGCGCACCACACCGGAATATTTAATTCTCGGTGGCTATCCTCCCTCCCGAATAGCTAGGCATAAATGGCACTCTGGGTAGCGAACCCGGTGGTGGCCACTCTTCCTCCCGAATGGCTAGGCAATTACCACAGTAGGATCCATAGTGACTATCTTCCTCCTGAGTAGCTAGGCTAAACACAACAACAAAATTCATAGCATAAAAGCCGATTCACAATTTGTCTCAAGGTAGTCACATCATCAATTAGCATTAAAGTTAATGATGCTATAATGTAAAGATAAATAATTTCAAAGAATGTTGTGAAAACATTTACACTTCTTTAACCAAGATTTCAATGTCATAACTCAACATGAAAACATTATTACCAACCCTTAGCCATCATTATTGATCATCTCTTATAGAGGAAAAACCTTTATAACCTTATATACATAGTTAGGGTATGACACAAACTAGGTTTTATGTGGGCTTATCCCCTCACGCACATTAACCACAATTAAAGCAAGACATAAAGTTTCAATTCATGAAAAGTTCACCTTTTATTCAATAAGGAACTTTTTAAAAGAGACCTACATCCAAAACCAGCTTTCAAAAGAGAGACATACCTAATTACGTTATACGTAGTTCAACAAGTTACTTTCCTAGAGGATAATCACCCAAACCCTAGCTTGAATTCCCTTGAAATAGATTATCTTGTTTCTCCCTTGAGTTAGGATGTTTAGAGAAGTAATTTTCGTGCTTAGGGTTTTTGAACAAATGAAAAAGTGACAAAATTAACTGGACCCACGCTTTTATAGTTTTTGATGGACCCAGAAGAAGTACGACCAAGAAGGACGGGACGTACTTCTAAGTACGAGCCGTTCTTTTAGGCCGTACTTCCCAGAAATTTCCAGTGAGTAATTTATAAGACACGGGGAAAGGATGGGCAGAAAGGACGTCCCGTCTTTTGAAGTACGGGCCTTACTTCTAGGCTGTACTTCCCCTAAAATTTCCAAAGAGTTCAGATTTGCAAAGGCCAAAGAACGCCCACAAAGTACGGGCCGTACTTTTGTAGTAAAATCTCCCAGTTTCCGTTGAAATGGGATTCTTCACCTCAACACTCCCCGTTTTGGTTTCTAAGTCCCGAATTGTGAACATAACCTACTTATAAGGTTCAAAATGACTTGTATAACGCTTTTATATTCCATGCAGATTGATGTTACATTATCCACCCCCCCCCCCTAAGATCATTCGTCCTCGAATGAGAATCATAGCTTAGAAAGTATTATCTAAACCACAGTGTTGTTTCAAACAACAAAAACGATTCATCTAAGAATAACTAAAACGCTAGTCCATACCTGCCATAGGGAAAGGGTGAGGATATCTCTTCTTCATGTCGTCCTCTGCTTCCCAAGTAGCTTCCTCAGTATTGTGGTTCTGCCACAACACTTTAACTGACGCTACGTCCTTTGTTCTCAATCTTCTAACTTAACGATCTAGAATCTAAACCAATTTTTCTTCGTAGGATAACCCTTCATTAATTTTAATCTCTTCAGGGTTCAACACATGGGAAGGTTCAGGTTTGTACAACCTCAACATCGAAATGTGAAACACCGGATGCACCATGGCCATATCGGATGGCAACTTCAATTCATAAGCCACCGTCCCAATTTTCCTGACAACCTCATAAGGGCCAATGAAATGAGGACTAATTCCCCTTTTTACCAAACCACATTACTGCCTTCATCGCCGATACTTTCAAGAACACCTTGTCACCAACAGAAAAATCTAGCTCACGGTGCCTCATATCCGTATAAGACTTTTGTCTACTCTGAGCTGTCTTGAGTCATTGTACAATAAGATTAACTCTCTCGATTGCTTCATGAACTGAGTCAAGACCCAATAATTCTACTTCAGTTGGTTTAAACCAACCAATTGGAGACCGACAACGCCTCCCATAAAGAGCCACATAAGGAGCCATTTGAATACTTTCTTGGTAGTTGTTGTTGTACGCGAATTCCACAAGAGGTAAATGTTCATCCCAATTTCCTCTGACATCATCACAGGGAAAAAATGGGTAGACTTTGTAAGTCTATCCACGATCACCCAAGTCGAATCAAACTAGGCCCTTGTGCGGGGTAAACCCATCATAATCCATATTGATCTCCTCCCACTTCCACTGCAGAATCTCGATATTCTGAGCCAAACCACCAGGTCTTTGATGTTCAACCTTCACCTGTTGATAGTTCAAACACTTAGCCACAAAGTTAGAAATATCAACTTTCATGCTCTTCAACCAATGGTGTTGTTTCAAATCCTTATACACTTGGTGGATCCCGGATGAACCGAATATTTGGAACTATGAGCTTCCATCATTAATTCTTGTCGAAGACCATCAACATTAGGAACACATAACCGTCCTTGCAACCACAGAACACTATCGCCAGTCCCAACAGTAAATGAAGTGCACTCACTCTTTTCCACTTCATCTCTCAGCTTTGCCAAAAGTTCATTATCATATTGTTTGGATTTAATCCTTTCCACAATGTCAGACCGTGATGGCGTGATTCTCACTAACTCTCCATCTTCAGCTTCATCAAGTCTGACCCCAAGACTAGCAAATCTTTGAATTTCCTTCCCCATGGGTATATCATGAATGTGCAAATAAGCCAACGTGCCCATAGATTTTCTACTCAAGGCATCAGCAACCACATTAGCCTTACCAGGATGATACAAAATATTCAAGTCATAATCTTTTAACAACTCCAACCACCTCCTCTGTCTGAGATTCAACTCTCACTGCTTAAAGATGTATTGTAAGCTTTTATGGTCAGTAAAAAACATCGCAATGGTCACCATATGAATAATGGCACCAAATTTTCAAGGCAAATACCACGGCAGCCAACTCTAAGTCATGAGTCGGATAATTCTACTCATGCTTCTTTAACTGTCGCGAAGCATAAGCAATCACCTTACCTTTCTGCATCAATACATAACCCAAACCAATTCTGGAAGCATCGCAATACACCACATATACACCAGATCCAGAAGGTAAAGTCAAAATAGGAGCCGAAGTCAACCTTGTCTTAAGCTCTTGGAAACTCTTTTCACAAGCTTTGGACCACTGAAACTTAGCAGTCTTCTGTGTCAATTTAGTCAATGGAGAGGCTATTGACGAAAAGCCTTCCACAAACTTTCGGTAATAATTTGCCAAACCCAAGAAACTACGAATTTCAGTCGCATTAGTTGGTCTAGGCAAATCTCTAACCGCTGAAATTTTCTGAGGATCTACTTTAATACCGTCACCAGTAACCACATGACCCAAGAAAGCCACAGACTCAAGCTAGAATTCACACTTAGTGAATTTTGCATAAAGCTCGTTCTCCTCAAGTGTTGTCAAAGTTATTCTCAAATGATTAGCATGTTCCTCACGACTTTTAGAGTACTCCAAAATATCACCAATAAACACAATAATGAAGCGATCTAGATAAGGCTTAAACACACGATTCATCAAATCCATGAATGCAGCAGGCGCATTAGTCAACCTAAAAGACATGACTAGAAACTCAAAGTGCCCATAACGACGGAAAGCAGTTTTCGGGATATCCTTCTCCTTTATATTCAATTGGTGATACCCAGACCTCAGGTCAATCTTTGAAAAGAACTTAGCACCCTGAAGTTGGTCAAACAGATCATCTATCCTTGGCAAAGGATACTTATTCTTAATGGTCACTTTATTAAGCGGTAATCAATCCGTACATATTCTAAGGGAACTATCTTTCTTCCTAACAAATAAGATCTCGGAGCACCCCTAATAAGGTGAGGAACTTGGTCGGATGAAACCTTTATCCAACAAGTCCTTTAACTGATCCTTTAATTCCTTAGCTCGGATCGGAGCCATACGATAAGGTGGACTAGAAATAGGTTAGGTATCAGGAATAACACAATCCTAAAATCAATAACTTTATCAGGAGGAATACTAGGAAAATCTTCGGGAAATACTTTGGAATAATCACTAACTATGGGAACAGATGTGAATTCAGGTACTACGGTTTTTGTATCATTAACAACAACCAAATGGTAAATACATCTCTTAGTAATCATCTTATGAGCCTTAAGATAGGAAATAAATCAACCCCTTGGCTTAGAAATTTCACCCTCCCACACAATAACAGTCTCATCAGGAAAGAGAAATGAACTAACTTATGGCGACAATCCACATTAGCATAACATGCGGACAACCAGTCCATCCTCATAATTACATCAAAATGCACCATCTCAAGTTCATACAAATTAGCCATGGTCTCACTACCTTTAATCACAATAACACAATTTCTATACACTCTAGAAGCAATAACAGGAACACCAGAAGGCGTATCAACATCAAAGGATTCCAACAAAGGTTCGGAATTCATACCCACATGAAGAGCAAAATAAGGGGTCACATAGGATAAATTTGAACCCGGATCGATCAATGAATAAGCATCATGAGAAAAGATGGTAAGGCTACCTGTAGCCATATCTTCAGAAGCATCAGCTACCTCCCTACAAGTCAGCCCATAAATTCGAGTTGTCCCTCCACCAGAAGTGTTAGCAACTTCCTTTCCTTTGCCATTATTACGAGCATTCTGATTGATATTGTTAGCATTACCAGCAGGCAGAGTTTTAGCAGAAGCAGGCGAATCATTCTTTTGGTTAGACATAGCTGCCATCTCACGTAGCCACTTCCCGCATTCCCTCTTAAGATGCCCCCTAATACCACAGTGATGAAAGATGCGATCTTCCCATAGAGCAGATCGACTACTACCCTGGGAGAACCTGCTTGCATTATTGTTCTTTTTACCTTGCCTACCAGAAGGCACACTGATATTTGAATATGCGCCAGACTGAGCAGGTGTAGAATACCATTTACTCTGCCCTCCCTTATAGCTATTACCACTAAAACCACCCGCCGACCGGGCCTTCTTGTTCTGATCTCGATCCACCTTCTCTTTATTTTTCCAACTTTCTTGTTGTTCAGCAAACCCAACCTGAGATGAGAAAGTGCAAGTAGGAGACATAGCAATAGCAGTACATGCAGACTTGATACGTGGTACCGAGCCTTTCACAAAATGAGTAAACTTATGATTTTCAGTCAGAATCATGTCTAAAGCATACTTTGACAAATGGGTGAACTCCAAACTATACTCACGGGCCTACTTGTTACCCTGTTCTAGCTTTTCAAATTTCATAGCTATAGCAAATCTCTCTTCAATAGAAAAAAAAACTTTCCATGAATGCCTCTTCAAATTCAACCCACGTAGGAGCTAAGGCAACGTCACCCATCTCAGACTCCCACATCTAAAACCATGTGTGAGAAACATCCTTCAATTGATAAGAAGCAAGCCTCACAACTTCGGGATTATGGGCATCCATTGCCCTCAATGCCTTGAAAGTCTCATCTAAAAAGTGCTGGGGGTCATCCACCTCTCGTGACTCAAAGAACTCTAGTGACTTTAGGTCGAGGAATTGCTTAAGTATGCCTCCACCATGAGGTCCCACACCTCTGCTGCTGAGCCGCAACCAATGCAGTAAACATTTGAATAGCAGTTCGCATCGTACCAATATCAGGCATACCCGCAACAAGAACGTGCCAGGAGCAGGCAGTGCTGGAGGTGGTGCTTGGTTTCCAACATCATTCCCCTTACCGGCATTCGCGCCCTTGAGATTTTGGTTAGCTTTCATGGGTTATCCTCGGTTACCATTTTTCGATCGCGTTAGAGCCATTTCTGTAAGGCAAGAATTAACAAGTGAATTAGAACGATCTTAAAAGGACTTCAACTCTACAGCACAATCTAGAATCAAGAAAAATAGGAAACACATGAATGCCCTGGGCGTGTCTCGATCATGCAGGTGATCAGGCTGCACAAAGAAAACTTTACTAGACACAGCTCCACAGACACCGACAATAATCGAAGGACGTATTAAACCTAGGCTCTGATACCAAGCTTGTCACGCCCCAAAACCAACCCTAGACGTGACCGGCATCCGACGTCATGAATAATATCGAAAGAACCTAAAGGATACAATGATAACACTTGAACCCGCCAGGTTCAATATTAATCTCCAACAGTTTATAAAATAAATTCGAACGAAATCATGATATATGGATTAAATCAGCGGAAGTCTTTAATGTCATAAAACTTAATGAAAATGCATCACCTACCCAAGAGTTCAACAATTCAACAACTACCCACAAGAATATATGCTATGGAGCTTCTAAGATAAAGACTAATTGTCTGACACATCAGGACGCAGCCCGCTAAAACTAGAATAGTAAATAAACATAATAAGGGTGTCCCACAAATGAATGTGTGGGCTTACCAAGTCAGCAGCAACAGCAAGTCCTTCCTAAGCGCCTGAAGTATCAAGAACCTGCTCTTCTCCGTTACCTAATATACCATAAAAAATAACGATGGTATGCTTGAGTACTTCGTACTCAATGAGTGCCTCGGGGACAACAAGTAATACGAAAATAGAGTACAATAAAACGTAAAGAAATCAATTTTGAAAACCATATGAAATCAATATAAAAACAGTTATTCAACTTGTGCATCTCAGTAAGCATTATCAAAACCGATTAAGAAGCCTTTTGTCAAGTTACAACTTTCAAATATGCCTTTCAAATCGATCATGATTGTTAACAACAGTTCCATGAATGAATAAGAATATCACACATGCCAATACAGGCCCAAGAATCAATCACATCAAAGGGATGACCGTAGAGGTTCCCTAAACACAGCGCACCACACCGGAATATGTAATTCTCGGTGGCTATCCTTCCTCCCGAATAGCTAGGCATAAATCGCACTCCGGGTAGCGAACCCGGTAGTGGCCACTCTTCCTCCCGAATGGCTAGGCAATTACCACACTAGGATCCATAGTGACTACCCTTCCTCCCGAGTAGCTAGGCCAAACACAACAATAAAATTCATACCATAAAAGCCGATTCACAATTTGTCTCAAGGTAGTCACATCATCAATTAGCATTAAAGTTCATTATGCTATAACGTAGAGATAAATCATTTCAAAGAATGTCTTGAAAACATTTACACTTCTTTAACTAATTTTTCAATATCCTAACTCAGTATGAAAACATTATTACCAACCCTTAGCCATCATTATTGATCATCTCATATGGAGGAAAAACCTTTATAACCTTATATACGTACTTAGGGTATGATACAACCTAAGTTTTATGTGGGCTTTTCCCCTCACGCACATTGACCACAATTAAAGGAAGACATAAAGTTTCAATTCCTGAAAAGTTCACCTTTTATTCAATAAGGAACTTTTTAAAAGAGACCTAGATCCAAAACCAGCTTTCAAAAGAGAGACATACCTTAATTACGTTATACGTAATTCAAAAAGTTAGTTTCCTAGATGTAAATCACCCAAACCCTAGCTTGAATTCCCTTGAAATAGATTATCTTGTTTCTCTCTTAAGTTAGAAGGTTTAGAGAAGTAATTTTCGTGCTTAGGGTTTCTGAACAAATGAAAAAGTGACAAAATTAACTGGACCCACGCTTTTATAGTTTCTGATGGATGCGGGAGAAGTACGTCCAAGAAGGACGGGACGTACTTCTAAGTACGGGCCGTTCTTTCAGGCCGTACTTCCCAGAAATTTCCAGTGAGCAATTTATATGACACGGGGAAAGAACGGGCAGAAAGGACGTCACGTCGTTTCAAGCATGGGCCGTACTTCCCCTAAAATTTCCAGAGAGTTCAGATTTGCAAAGGCCAAAGAACGTAGTACAGGCCGTACTTTTAAGTACGGGCCGTACGTTGAAGTACGGGCCGTACTTTTGTCGTAAAATCTCCCAGTTTCCGTTGAAATGGGATTCTTCACCCCAACACTCCCCGTTTTGGTTTCTAAGTCTCGAATTGTGAACATAACCTACTTATAAGGTTCAAAACGACTCGAATAACGCTTTCATATTACATAAGGATTTACGGGATGTTACATTATCCCCCCCTTAAGATCATGCGTCCTCAAATGAGAATCATAGCCTAGGAAGTATTCGCTAAACCACAAGTTTACAACACAAACGATTCATCTAAGAATAATTAAAACGCTAGTCCATACCTGCCATAGGGAACAAGTGAGGATATCTCTTCTTCATGTCCTCCTCCGCTTCCCAAGTAGCTTCCTCAGTATTGTGGTTTCTCCACAACACTTTAACCGACGCTACATCCTTTGTTCTCAATCTTCTAACTTGACGATCTAGAATCTGAACCGGTTTTTCTTCGTAGGATAACCCTTCATTAATTTCAATCTCTTCAGGGTTCAACACATGGGAAGGGTCAGGTTTGTACAACCTCAACATCAAAATGTGAAACACCGGATGCACCAAGGCCATATCGGATGGCAACTTCAATTCATAAACCATCGTCCCAATTTTCCAGACAATCTCATGAGGGCCAATGAAACGAGGACTAAGCTTCCCCTTTTTACCAAACCGCATTAATCCCTTCATCAGCGACACTTTCAAGAACACCTTATCACCAACAGAAAACTCTAGCTCACGTCGCCTCATATCCGTATAAGACTTCTGTCTACTCTGAGCTGTCTTGAGTCATTGTATAATAAGATTAACTTTCTTGATTGCTTCATGAACTGAGTCAGGACCCAACAATTCTACTTCAGTTGGTTCAAACCAACCAATTGGAGACCGACAATGCCTCCCATAAAGAGCCTCATAAGGAGCCATTTGAATACTTGCTTGGTAGTTGTTGTTGTACGCGAATTCCACAAGAGGTAAATGTTCATCCCAATTTCCTCCGAAATCTATAGCACAGGGTCACAGCATATCTTCTAAAGTCTGAATAGTCCTATCTGCCTGCCCGTCAGTTTGAGGATGAAAGGCTGTGCTCAATTTCACCCTAGTCCCTAAACCTTCCTAAAAGGACTTCCAAAAATGAGCAGTGAATTGCGTACCTTTGTCAGATATGATGGATGTCAGAATCCCATGCAATCTAACTAGCTCCTTTAGATGTAGCTTGGAGTACTTCGCTGCAGCGTATGACGTCTTCACAGGGAGAAAATGGGAAGACTTTGTGAGTCTATCCACTATCACCCAAATCGAATCAAACTTGGGCTTTGTGTGGGGTAAACCCACCACGAAATCCATATTGATCTCCTCCCACTTCCACTGCGAAATCTCGATATTCTGAGCCAAACCACCAAGTCTTTGTTTTTCAGCCTTCACCTGTTGACAGTTCAAACACTTAGCCACAAAGGTTAGAAATATCAACTTTCGTGCTCTTCAACCAATAGTGTTGTTTCAAATCCTTATACTTCTTGGTGGATCCCGGATGAACCTAATATTTGGAACTATGAGCTTCTATCATTAATTATTGTCGAAGACCATCAACATTAGGAACACACAACCGTCCTTGCAACCACAGAACACTATCGCCAGTCCCAACAGTAAATGAAGTGTACTCAGCCCTTTCCACTCCATCTCTCAACTTTGCCAAAAGTTCATCATCGTATTGTTTGGATTTAATCCTTTCCACAATGTCAGACCGTGATGCCGTGATTCCTACTAACTCTCCATCTTCAGTTTCATCAAGTCTGACCCCAAGACTAGCAAGTCTTCGAATTTCCTTCCCCATGGGAATATCATGAATGCGCAAATAAGCCAACGTGCCCATAGATTTTCTACTCAAGGCATCAGCAACCACATTAGCCTTACCAGGATGATACAAAATATTCAGGTCATAATCTTTTAACAACTCCAACCACCTCCTCTGTCTGAGATTCAACTCTCGCTGCTTAAAGATGTATTGTAAGCTTTTATGGTCAGTAAAAAACATCGCAATGGTCCCCATACAAATAATGGCACTAAATTTTCAAGGCAAATACCACGGCAGCCAACTCTAAGTCATGAGTCGGATAATTCTTCTCATGCTTCTTTAACTGTCGCGAAGCATAAGCAATCACCTTACCTTTCTGCATCAATACATAACCCAAACCAATTCTGGAAGCATCGCAATACACCACATATACACCAGATCCAGAAGGTAAAGTCAAAATAGGAGCCGAAGTCAACCTTGTCTTAAGCTCTTGGAAACTCTTTTCACAAGCTTCGGACCACTGAAACTTAGCAATTTTCTGTGTCAATTTAGTCAATGGAGAGGCTATTGACGAAAAGCCTTCCACAAACTTTCGGTAATAATTTGCCAAACCCAAGAAACTACGAATTTCAGTCGCATTAGTTGGTCTAGGCAAATCTCTAACCGCTGAAATTTTCTGAGGATATACTTTAAAACAGGCACCAGTAACCACATGACCCAAGAATGCCACAGACTCAAGCCAAAATTCACACTTAGAGAATTTTTCATAAAGCTCATTCTCCTCAAGTGTTGTCAAAGTTATTCTCAAATGATTAGCATGATCCTCATGACTTTTAGGGCCTGTTTGGAAAGCCACCCAGGTAATTGGAATTGGGTGTAATTGGGTGTAATTACACAGTTTGGTCTGTTTGTTTGACCAGGTAATTACACAGTTAGGTGGGAATTGGGTGTAATTGAGAGGGTGTAATTACACTCTCCAATTCTCAAGGGGGGGGCTGAGAATTGGGTGTAATTACACCCTGTAATTACAGGGTTACCTTTTAGTTTATTTCTTTTTAATTTCTTTTCTTTTTAAATTTATTTTTTATTTCTATTATTTAATTTATTTTTTATTTTATTTTAATTTATTTTCTTTTCTAATTTATTTTTTATTTCTATTATTTAATTTATTTTTTATTTTTACTTTTTAAATATATTTTTAAAAAAATATTTTTTTATAGTATTTATATTTCATTTCCTTTCTTCTCATTCCAACCTTTACTTCTTGTGGTTCCATGTAATTGCTCATATTTTTTTTATTTTTTTATTTTTAATTTTATTCATTTAGTATAACCGTGTTAATATTCTAATTTTTGAAGCTACATCTCTTAATATTAGAAAGAATGAGTCATTAACAAACTTAACATATAATGGTACGTTGTTAAAGTAGAATTTCGTTGTGAATAAGGTTATAGACTTATATTTTCTCTTTCTTTTGAATTATAGGAGTATTTACTTATGTTACGTTGGAATTTGACATAAGAGTATTATGTTTTTTTTTTCTTTTGGATTTTGAATTTGGGTTATATTTTTTATTTTAAAAATATTTGCTCTAGTACTATTGACTTGTTATTTCACATTGCATGTTGTTTATTTTTCACTTACAGTTGATAGAATTATTGTCAAACATTTGAATAATATTATGGCATTAAATTTATAAATATTCTTTTTTTGTCAAACATCCAATCCCATGATGTTCTCACAAAAAAGGTATGCTTTTAAGTTTTATAATCTTAAAATTAAAATATTATTAATTTGAAATTATATATCAATTATTTTTCACAATATTAGTTACAAATATATGATTATTAAATAACATATTTTCAAGAAACAATGTATTATTAAATAACTAATTTAATATCATTTATAAAGGCACATATTTTTTAAATATTAATTTTAAGTTTTTTATAATCAAATGTTATTTTTAAATTAAACTAACTGTGTAATTACACTTGTGCAACCAAACAACACGCTTGTAATTACACTGTAATTACATTACGACAAACAAGTAGGTCATTGTAATTACAATACTGTGTAATTACTAGGCTGTGTAATTACTAGGGCAGTAATTACACCAATTCCAATTACTAGGTGGCTTTCCAAACAGGCTCTTAGAGTACACCAAAATATCATCAATAAACACAATAATGAAGTTGTCTAGATACGGCTTAAACACACGATTCACCAAATCCATGAATGCAGCAGGCGCATTAGTCAACCCAAAGGACATGACTAGAAACTCAAAGTGCCCATAACGAGCACGGAAAGCAGTTTTCAGGATATCCTTCTCTTTTATCTTCAATTGGTGATACCCAGACCTCAGGTCAATCTTTGAAAAGAACTTAGCACCCTGAAGTTGGTCAAACAGATCATCTATTCTAGGCAAAAGATACTTATTCTTAATGGTCACTTTATTAAGCTGGCGGTAATCAACACATATTCTAAGGGAACCATCTTTCTTCTTAACAAATAAGACTGGAGCACCCCAAGGTGAGGAACTTGGTCGAATGAAACCCTTATCCAACAAGTCCTTTAACTGATCCTTTAATTCCCTAAGCTCCACTGGAGCCATACGATAAGGTGGAATAGAATTAGGTTGGGTGTCAGGAATAACATTAATCCCAAAATCAATAACTCTATCAGGAGGAATACTTGGAAGATCTTCGGGAAATACTTTGGAATAATCACTAACTATGGGAACAGATGCGAATTTGGGTACTACGGCTTTTGTATCATTAACAGCAACCAAATGGTAAATACACCCCTTAGTAATCATCTTATGAGCCTTAAGATAGGAAATAAATCTACCCCTCGTCTTAGCAATTTCACCCTCCCACACAATAACAGGCTAATCGGGAAAGGCGAAACGAACTAACTTATGGCGACAATCCACACTAGCATAACATGCGGACAACCAGTCCATCCCCATAATTACATCAAAATCCACCATCTTAAGTTCATACAAATCAGTCACGGTCTCACAACCTTAAATCACAACAACATAATTTCTATACACTTTAGAAGCAATAACAGGAACACTAGAAGACGTATCAATAGCAAAGGGTTCCAGAAAGGTTCGGGTTTCATACCCATATCAAGAGAAAAATAAGGGGTCACATAGGATAAATTTGAACCCGGATCGATCAATGAATAAGCATCATGAGAACAGATGGTAAGGATACCTGTAACCACAGCGTCAGAAGCCTCAGCTGCCTCCCTATGAGTCAGCCCATAAAGTCGAGTTATCCCTCCACCAGAAGCGTTAGCAACTTCCTTTCCTTTGCCATTATTACGAGCATTCTGATTGATATTGTTAACATTACCAGCAGACGGAGTTTTAGCAGATGCAGAAGCAGGCGAATCATTTTTTTGGTTAGACATAGCAGCCATCGCACCTAGCCACTTTTTGCATTCCCTCTTAAGATACCCTCTAATACCACAGTGATGACAGATACAATCTTCCCATACAGCAAACCGACTACTACTCTGGGAGAACCTGTTTGCATTATTATTCTTTTTACCTTGCCTACCTAAAGGCATACTGACAGTTGAATATGCGCCAGACTGAGCAGGTGCAGAATACCATTAACTCTGCCCTCCCTTATAGCTATTACCATTGAAGCCACCCGCCGATTGGGCCTTCTTGTTCTCGATCCACTCTCTCTTCATTTTTCCAACTTTCTGGTTGTTCAGCAAACCCAACCAGAGATGAGAAAGTACAAGTAGGAGACATAGCAACAGCAACACATACAGACTTGATACGTGGTACCAAGCCTTTCACAAAACGAGTCAACTTATGCTTTTCAGTCGGTTTTTCAGTCGGAATTATGTATAAAGCATACTTTGACAAGCGGGTGAACTCCAAACTATACTCAAGGACTAACTTGTTACCCTGTTCCAACTTTTCAAATTTCGTAGTTATAGCAACTCTCTCCTCAGCAGACAAAAATCTTTCCATGAATGCCTCTTCAAATTCAGCCCACGTAGGACTAAGGCAACGTCACCCCTTTCAGACTCCCATATCTAAAACCATGCGTGAGCAACATCCTTCAACTAATAAGAAGCAAGCCTCACATCTTCGGGATCATGGGCATCCATTGCCCTCAATGCCTTGAAAGTCTCATCTAAAAAGTGCTTGGGGTTATCCACCTCTCGTGACCCGAAGAACTCTGTTGACTTTAGGTCGAGGAATTGGTTAAGTCTGCCTCCACCATGAGATCCCACACCTTCACGCTGCTGCTGAGCCGCAACCAATGCAGTCAACATTTGAATAGCAGTTTGCATCATACCAATCTCAGGCACATCGGCAACAGGACCAGCAAGAGAAGGCGGTGCTGGAGGTGGTGCTTGGTTTCCGACATCGTTCCCCTTACCAGCATTCGCGCCCCCGAGATTTCTATTAGCTCTCACGGGTTGTCCTCGGTTATCATTTTTTTATCCCGTCAGAGCCATTTCTACAGGGCCCGAATTAACAAGCGAATTAGAACGATCCTAAAAGGACTTCAACTCTACAACACAATCTAGAATCAAGAAGAATAGGAAACACCTATGAATGTCCTGGGAGTTTCTCGATCATGCAGGTGATCAGGCTGCACAAGGAAAACTCCACTAGACACAGCTCCACAGACACCGATAATAATCCTAGGACGTATTTAAACCTAGGCTCTAATACCAAGCTTGTCACGCCCCGAAACCCACCCTAGACGTGACTGGCATCCAACATCATGAACAATATCTGAAGAACCTAAAGGATACAATGATAACACTTGAACTCGCCAGGTTCAATATTTACCTCCAACAATTTATTAAATAAATTCGAACGAAATCATGATATATGGATTAAATCAGCGGAAGTCTTTAATGTCATAAAACTTAATTAAAACGTATCACCTGCCCAAGAGTTAAACAACTCAACAACTACTCACAAGAATGTATACTATGGAGCTTCTAAGATAAAGAATAATTGTCTGACACATCGGGACGCAGCCCGCTAAAACTAGAATAGTAAATAAACATAATAAGGGTGTCCCACGAATGAATGTGTGGGCTCACCAAGTCAGCAGCAACAACAAGTCCTTCCTAAGCGCCTGAAGTATCAAGAACCTGCTCTTCTCCGTTACCTAACATACCATCAAAAACAACAATGGTATGCCTGCGTACTTTGTACTCAGTGAGTGCCTCGGGGACAACAAGTAATACGAAAATAGAGCCCAATAATACGTAAAGAAATCAATTCTGAAAACCATATGAAATCGATGTAAAAAAAGTTATTCAACTTGTGTATCTCAGTAAGCATTATCAAAACCGATTAAGAAGCCCTTTTGTCAAGTTACAACTTTCAAATATGCCTCTCAAATCAATCATGATTGTAAATAATAGTTCCATCAATGAATAAGAATATCACACATGCCAATACAGGCCCAAGAATCAATCACATTGAAGGGATGACCGTAGAGGTTCCCTAAACACAGCGCACTACACCAGAATATGTAATTCTCGGTGGCTAACCTTCCTCCCGAATAGCTGGGCCTAAACTGCACTCCGAGTAGAGAACTCGCTAGTGGCCACTATTTCTTCTGAATGGCTAGGCAATTACCACACTAGGATCCATAGTGACTACCCTTCTTCCCGAATAGCTAGGCCAAACACAACAACAAAATTCATAGCATAAAAGTCGATTCATAATTTGTCTCAAGGTAGTCACATAATCAATTAGCATTAAAGTTCATTATGCCATATCGTACAGATAAATCATTTCAAAGAATGTCTTGAAAACATTTACACTTCTTTAACCAAGATTTCAATGTCATAACTCAACATGAAAACATTATTACCAACCCTTAGCCATCATTATTGATCATCTCTTATAGAGGAAAAACCTTTATAACCTTATATACGTACTTAGGGTATGACACAACCTAGGTATTATATGGGCTTGTCCCCCCACGCACATTAACCACAATTAAAGCAAGACATAAAGTTTCAATTCATGAAAAGTTCACCTTTTATTTAATAAGGAACTTTTTAAAAGAGACCTACATCCAAAACCAGCTTTCAAAAGAGAGACATACCTTAATTATGTTATACGTAGTTCAACAAGTTACTTTCCTAGAGGATAATTGATGTAATGTGAAATTATGGAACATTTAATGCTTTTTTACTCTAAATTTTACTTGTTTTTAAGTAAGTTTGTGTTAGTTTGATGTTTTTTGTGTGTTGTGCAGGTATTTTGAAGTTAGAATGCTCGGCAAGCGAAAAATGAAGAAATCGAGTGATTTGTACTGATATGCATTAAGGACGGACTGTCAACATGCTCGACGGTCCGTCGAGTTGCCTCGTCGATCAACTTCTTGCAGAGTGAAAAAGCCATCAGACTGTCGACTTGCACCTTTGACATAATCGACGGTCCGTCGAAGTGCCTCGACGATGGACGTCCTGTGAATTAAAAATATGTCATCAGATCGTCGTCATGCTCGTCGAACATGTCGATGACCGTCGAAGCGCAATGACAGCCCATCAAAGTGCAATCCGATCTGGAATAGGACTGGGATTGATTATTCCGAGTCTAACTTGTATAAATACCCATTTAGGTTTTATTTTTTAGACATTTGGAGTTTTAGACTGGTAGTAATTACTTTTGAGTTGTTATCACTTTTGAAGATTTTCAAGACAAACACAGTCGTTACTGTCAAGTTTTATTCGTAAGTTTAATACACAATTTAATTATGCAATCTTCAACCTTTTATTGTTTTCTTGTTGCCATGAGTAGCTGAACACCTTTACTAAGATTGTGAACCCAAGGATGGATGTTTTGCGATTGGGGATCGTGAATGATATACGCATAATGGATTGTTAGGGTTTATTTGTTCTTCGTTTTTATCATATAATTAGTAGTTGCAAACATTAGCTAACGCCTTAAACTTTAGTTTCTTTGGGAAAATAACTGGGGCTAGGTAAGAACAAATAACAAGAACTCAAGGCTTTAAACCTTGTTTAATAAATTCACTTAGGAATAAGAGGAATTTACTTAGCATAATTAACCGTTCTTCATGCATACTTTCTTATCTTTGGAAAAAGCATAGAAAGAAATAATCTTTTCTTATTGGGAAATAGTTCAGATTCACATAGAGGTTAAGTGCATCCATACAAATGATCCATTAGAAGTATATCAAGATTGATACCCATGATCATACACTTTATCTAATGGGGATACAACCTTGGTTCTTTTTACCCATATATTTACAACTTTAGATTTCTAGTCACTTTAAATTAGTCCACAAATCGAAACAACTATAAAACCTTTTTTCTGGAATACACCAGGACCGCAAGATTAATATAATACTTGTTTAGGAAGCTTTTCACACCATATTCTCTGTGGGATTCGACCCCAACCTCGTTGGGTTACTATAATTGACATCGTCCGCTTTACGCTATTAAAAGTGTAAATTTGGGTGTATCAAATTTTGCCGTCATTGCCGGGGAATACGGTTTTGAAATTACAAAATAGTGTTTACTCTTCTTAAAGTCTTTGTCATATTCCAACACACCTTGTTTGCTAACTTGTAAACTAGGTGATCATGTCTAACAACGAACTTCTAGTGAAGAATGTTTTTGCTGATGAATCAGAAGCAGATGAAGACTTTGCATCTGCAATCATTCATCCGAAGGTGACTGCTACTACCATCAAGTTTGATAATTCCCTCTATCATATGTTCAAACAAGAGGGATACTTTCGGAATGCAATTGATGATGACCCTCACCAACATATAACAAAGTTTTTGGATGTGTGCTCTCAGCATATCCAGCGGGGTATGGCTCAAGAAGTGGTTCGGCTGAAACTCTTCAAATATTTGTTAGTCGGAGAAGTGAGAAAATGGTTCACAAAGCTGCCCCAAAACTCTATTGCTACATCGGAAGATATGGTCAAAGTGTTTCTCAAGAAGTGGTATCCCCCGAGTTAAAGAGCTGAAATTCGTGATTAGATTTACGAGTTCAAACAACGTAATGGGGAATAACTTTTTAAAGCTTAGGAGAGGTACAAAGAATATTTGGATAGGAGTCCAAACCATGGGTTTCCAGATTAGATTTTGAAGGAGAAGTTCTACAGAGGGTTGGATCCCATGACCCAAGCAATAGCCAATAATGCTGCTATTGGGCGTTTCATGAATAAGTCCTATGCTAATATTACTGATATACTTGATTGATTGACTACACACAGTCAAGCATGGAATTCAAGCAATTCTGATGGGCTACCACTTGGAACACCATTGATTCAAAATATTATGAAAGATAGCCAGGAAACGCAGCAGACGTCGGCACAATTGGCCACTAGTCTCTCTTTACTGACAAAGAGGCTTTATGAGAGGGAATCAAAGAGGGTGAACGTGTGTGAAGATATCTCAAGTATGCCGCCTGGAATGTAATAATGACACGAGGGTCCATATCAAGAGGGTCCCCCACAGCCACTTGAGAATGTTCAATATGCAGACTATGTAGCTAAAGGGGATGTTTCTAGACCAAATCAGAGATACTGGAGACCTCAACAATGGCAGGGTGCATACAATCAAGGGAATTACAACAACAATCAAGGGAACTACAATAACACTTATCTTTTGGACCGAACCAAGGTAGATACAACAACAACAATGGCAACTTCGGGAACAGAAGTTCCAACCCTTACATTCCACCAAAAGGGCAGTCTAATGATCAAGGTTGTTTGAGGTTGGAGTCAATGCTTGAAAAAGTGTTGGCAAGTCAGACAAACACGGAAAAGACATTATCTAGGCTATCAGAGATAGTGGTTTCTCATTCAGCAGCTATTCACAACCTTGAACAGCAGATGCGTGATCTTTCTTGAGAACAGAATCCTGCCAGAAAAGGTGGGCTTCCTAGTGATACTATTCCAAACCCGAAGAATGGTGGTGGCATGGAACGTACTTTTGTGATTAGCAAGAAGAGTGGTAAAATACTTTAAGGTGCTGACAAGAAAGTGGTTGATCTAGATCCAATTATTGAGGAAGAAAAAGTGCATTCTGGTGTGCCTATCATTGATGATGAGGTCCATGGTGAAGAAAAAGTTGCTGATACTCTAGAGGTTGCTGCTGATACAAGGAAACACACGATAAAAGGGGCTCTTCGCCCTTTGACTCAGATGTACAAAGCAAAGCCTCCCTTTCCTCAGAGGTTGGCAAAGAAGAATGATGATGCTAAGTGTCAGAAGTTCTATGATCAGTTGAAGCAGTTAACAGTGAATTTTTCATTCTTAGATGCTGTCAAAGAGATGCCCGGATTTGCTAAGTTTGTGAAAGACCTGCTTACGAAGAAAAGGTCTGTTCAACATGAGACAGTGAATTTAACTCATCGTGTGAATTCGATTATTGTGTCCACCACAGTTCAGAAGAAGGGAAATCCAGGGGTGTTTACCATTCCATTCAATATTAAGCTTCATGCATTCGCCCATGCTCTGTGTGATAACGGGGCAAGTATCAACTTAATACCCCTAGCTACTTTCAAACAATCCGTATTGGGGACGCCTAGACCGACTTCTATGCGATTACAGATGGCGATTTTGTTATTTTGAATTGTGCGATAGATAGAGATATTCCGATCATCTTAGGAAGACCGTTCCTTGCTACGGGCAGAGCGCTTATGGACTCTGAAAAGAATGAAATTAAGTTCCGAGTGAATGATAAAGAAGTGACTTTCCAGACAAGCAAGGGGATGAAGTTACCAAGCTCTTATGAGAGTATCTCGGATATTGATTTATTTGATAGGATTGATGATGCTGTCGAACATAAAATGGAAGAAGAAAGTCTGGAAGAAGCTCTTGCTGCAGTTCTGATGAACTTTGATGCTGCTGATATGGAGGGCTACGTGGAAACTAAAAATGCGCTTGAGGGTCTGGGTTCTTACACTTACCACCCAAGAAAGCTCGATCTTGACCTTGCAAATAGAACTACTCCACCAGCTAAGCCTTCTAATGTTGAGTCACCAAAGCTTGAGCTTAAGCAGCTCCCATCACACTTGAGGTATGAGTTCCTTGGTCCGAATGAGATATTGCCAGCGATCGTTTCAGTAATACTGACTGAGGAACAAATTAGGCATCTAGTGGAGATTTTGCGCTAGTACAGACGTGCCATTGGTTAGACCATAGCAGACATTCGGGGTATTCCTTCTGGTATTTGTGAGCATAAAATTCAGTTACAGGAGGACAGCAAGCCGAGTGTTGAACATCAGTGAAGATTGAATCAGAACATGCAAGTGGTCATGAAAAAGGAGATCATAAAATGGTTAGACGCTGGGGTAGTGTATCCGATTGCAGACAGTAAGTGGGTGAGTCATGTTAAATATGTTCCCAAGAAAGGAGATATCACTGTGGTACCTAATGCAAAGAATGAGTTGATTCCCACTCGTACAGTTACTGGATAGCGTGTTTGTATGGACTATAGAAAGTTGAATACTGCCACTTGTAAAGACCATTTTCCCATGCCATTTATTGATCAGATCTTTGGATAGGATGGCTGGGAGGTCTTACTATTGCTTTTTAGATGGATACCCGGGCTATAAGCAGATCAACATTACCCTAGAAGACCAAGAGAAGATGACTTTTACTTGTCCTTATGGGACATTTGCGTTCAGTCGAATGCCCTTTGGGTTGTATAATGCACCGGCCACTTTTTAGAGGTGCATGATGTTGATCCTTTCTGAAATGGTAGAAGATTTCTTAGAAGTATTTACGAATGGTTTCTTTATTGTGCGCGATTCATTTGATGATTATCTTGGCCATCTGGGTCAAGTCTTTGAAAAGATGTGAGGAGATAAATCTCATGCTAAATTGGGAGAAGTGCCACTTTATGGTGAAGCAAGGGATCGTCTTCGGTCACAAAATCTCTAAAAAAGGAATTGAGGTCGATCAAGCGAAGATAGATGTGCTTGCAAAACTTCCTCCACCCATCTAAGTCAAAAGTGCCCGAAGTTTCTTGGGACATGCTGGGTTCTATAGGCGCTTCATCAAAGATTTCTCCAAGATTGCTAACCCGATGTGCAAGCTTCATGAAAAAGAAGATAAGTTTGAGTTTGATGACAAGTGCCGAAAGGCGTTTGATGAATTAAAGGAGCGCCTCACTACTGCTCCTGTTATTATTACTCCTGATTGTTCCTTGCCTTTTGAGTTGATGTGTGATGCTAGTGGTATCGCGATAGGTGTAGTGCTTGGCCAGAGGCACAATAAAATTATGCACCCGATCTACTATGCTAGTCGGACACTTAATGCAGCGTAGATGAACTACACGGTGAGTGAGCAAGAGCTGCTTGCTATAGTATATGCTTTTGAGAAGTTTCGGTCCTATTTATTGGGTTCCAAGGTAGTGGTGTACACAGACCATCTTTGCATTGAGATATCTGATGGCAAAGAAGGAAGCTAAGCCGTGACTGATTCGTTGGGTCCTTTTGTTATAAAAGTTTGATTTCGAGGTAAAAGATCAAAAGGAGTCCGAAAATCAGGTTGCTGACCATCTCTCTAGGTTTGAGGAAACTGGGGTGCCAGCAGAAGAACTTGATATTGAAGATGCGTTTCTAGATGAGCAAGTTTTGGAGGTTTCTATGCAAGTGGCACCTTGGTATGCGGATTTTGCTAATTACTTGGTGACTGGTGTCATTCCTGACGAGATCAAATCTTATCAGAAAAAGAAGTTTTTGCGGGATGTTCGCCAGTACTATTGGGATGAACCATACTTATTCAGAACTTATACTGATAACATTATTCGGCATTGTGTCCCAAAGAGTGAGGTATTGGAGATTTTGAAGGCTTACCATGACTCTCCAGTTGGGGGACATCATAGTGGAACGAGGACTGTTGCGAAAGTTCTCGAATGTGGTTACTATTGGCCTACTCTCTTTCATGATGCTAATTTAAAGGTGCGTTTCTGTGATCAGTGCCAACGGCAGGGGAATATTGGTAAGAGGCAAGATATGCCTATAAACTTCATAATGGAAGTTGAGGTGTTTGATGTTTAGGGGTTTGATTTTATGGGGATCTTTGTAAGCTCTAAAGGCATGAAGTACATCTTGGTGGTTGTTGACTATGTTTGTAAATGGGTAGAAGCGGTGGCTTTACCTAAAAACAAAGCCAAGAGCGTCATGGGATTCTTGAAAAAGAACATATTTACTCGTTTTGGTACCCCAAGGGCACTAATCAGTGATGGTAGTTCTCACTTTTGCAACAGAGCCTTTGCGGGATTGATGGAGAAGTATGGAGTCAAACATAGGGTGGCAACCCCTTATCATCCTCAGACAAGTGGGCAAGTTGAAGTCTCTAATCGGGAGATAAAGAGTATTTTAGCGAAAACGGTGAATGCAAATAGAACTGATTGGGCCCGCAAGCTCGATGATGCTCTATGGGCTTACCGAACTGCCTTCAAGACTCGGATTGGGACTTCGCCTTTCAAGCTAGTTTTTGGTCAAGCATGTTACCTACCAGTTGAACATGAACATAAGGCCATGTGGGCCTTGAAGAAATTAAACATGAATTAGGAAGAAGCAACCAAACTCAGGTTGTTTCAGCTCAACGAGATGAATGAGTTCCACTATCAAGCCTATGAAAGCGCAGTGTTATACAAAGAGAGGATGAAGCAGTATCATGACAAGAAAATCTCGAAGCGAAAATTCTACAAGGGTGACCCCGTCCTCCTATTTAATTCTAGATTGAAGTTGCTACCGAGCAAATTGAAATCACGGTGGTCAGGTCCCTTTGAAGTGGTAAGCGTCTCACCCCATGGAGCTATTGAATTGAAGTCTGAAGATGAAACTCAGATATTTAAGGTGAATGGGCAGAGGGTGAAGCACTACCATGGTATGATTTCGGGGGATAGGATTGTTGACCGATATCGGTTGAAGCACCTGGAACGAATGATGATTCAGCAAGTCCTGACCAAGAGTAAATTGGTAACACCGTCGTGCTAGAACATTAAATCAAGCGCTTCTTGGGAGGCAACCCAAGTTTAAAATTCTATAATTTTGTCTGTAGGTTTTAGTTTTTTTTGTTAAATTGTTTATTGGGTGTTGACTGCGCAGGAACTGAAACTCGAAAAACCAGCAAAGTAACACCAGAGCACAAAGATGGGCCGTCGACATGTCAACGGACCGTCAATGTACAATGACGGTATGCAGAGTTGGTAATCTGAGAGTTAGCAACTGCTACTTTGCAGGTAAGCAAGTCGACGAGTAAGTCGACGGACCGTCGACACGTCGACGACACCGTCGATGTGCAAAGACGGTCCGTCCTTTTACTCATCAATTGGGGAGTATTTTTAGTTTGTAAAAGCGCAATGACGAGTCGTCGACATGGCCCAAAGAATTCAAAAAAAAAAAAAATTAAACCAAACAGTCGCGGTTTTAAAAGGAAGTAACGGGCAGAGGTATTTTAATGCATAACTCCCCACATACCGCCTTTCACTCTCCCTCAAACTCTCCATCTCCTAAATTCCCTCCATAACTCCCCACTAATTCCTCCACGTTCATTCACCCATTAAAACTCCCAAAACCCTCTATTCTAACCACAACAGAAAACCCCAAAACCTTTGCCCTACTGTCACGAATTTCCCTCTGTTTTTCTCTGATTTTTACTCAATTTTTCTTTGCAAAACTTGCGTGCATCAAGTATGCTGCATGATTTTCGGCCCTCTCTTGGGTTTAGTTTAGTTATTTGGTTCGAAAATTGCTAAAAAGCAAGCCTAAGGTTCCTAAATTCATTGCAAAGTTGGATTATGGGACCTAGGCTATCTTTGATTGTAATGAAATAAGTTGGGGTTGTTTTTAACTGAGATAAATGTGTGATATCAGTAATGTTGAATGCTAAGGGTAGAAATTATACTTAAGGTTTGTACTTGTTGAATGAAATCCATGCTTAAATTTGCAAAATTGTGAAATTGTTATTTGGGGGAAGGGAATTTTGTATGACTGTTGTTAGTATGACTCGTGGGGATAAGAATATCGTACCCCCATTGAGTCGGCAGGCATTTTGATCAACTTGTTGGTTCATTATGCTCGACAATGGTCCGTAAAATAGGAATTCTATTAAGCATGAAATTTGAGGAGTGAAGTCTGAGTAACTCCAACGGGTTGGAGGATATTTCGATTAAAAATCTCAATTTGATATCGTTATACCGACCAAGCAAAACCCGAATAATTATCAAAAGTCAAAAAGGTCAAATATGAGGGTGAAGTCTGAGTAAATCGAAGCCCCAAAACCCCAAATGTGCAAAATAATTAAATTCTGGTTCTCTGATTGATTGGGGTTAAGAACGTGAAACCGTACCAAAATCTGTAAACTGATAGTTGTTGCTGCCAGGACCGTAAACGTGTCGACGGCACCGTCGACAGGTCGACAGACCGTCTTTGTACAAAGATGGTACCGTCGAGCTGTTCGACTGTCCGTCGATAGGTTCGACGGTCCGTCGAAGCACAACGACGGTCTGCAGATCCAACATCAGAGAACTGAGTACATTTTTTCTGAAGCTCACTGTGTTTGATTTCACTAGTACAGATTAACTAGATTTTAATTTTTGATGATTACAGGTATGGCGCCACCTAATTTGACTACTACCTGAAGCGGTGGCTCAAGGCAAACTCAAAGAACAACTAGTCGAAGGAGGCTCGGTGGTGAACTCACACTTATAGATGAAGCCTCGGATGATGAGCCTGAGGTTATGCCCGAGAGGAAGAATAAGGCTATCGTTCCCCCTTGGAACAGGCAGGTCACTGTACTGGCTCCTACACTACCCAGTTCCTCCCAGTCTGACGAGGAGGGATCATCTACATCTGGGTCCGGTGATGGATCCGAGAAGGAGGGTTCGAAGGCTACTTCTGGAGATGTCTCACCTGTCACACGGGAACAGTCTACTGAGGATGCTGCTCTGTCCTCTCAGACAACTTTTATATCCCAGACCCGTCAGAGCTTGACGCCTGGTGATGATGATGCTGATGAGGCTAGAGCTCGAGAAATCAGAAGAAAGTGGCTTGAGGACCTTTTTCTGTTGAGGGTGCCAGGGAACTATATGAGTATGGCATTGAACTGAAAGGTGACGACACCCAGCATAAGAACCGCACCATAAATGAAGAGCGACGGATTAGTTTTGAGGGGCTAGAGATCTTACTTAGATCCAGAGATCTCATTTGCCATTATCAGCTAGAGTTTATGCAGGAGCTGCCATGGGATTATTGTCCCATTTTGGTCCGTGAGATATATGCCGCATATAGGGCCTTGATCAAGAAAGTCAGAAAGAGGCACCAGAAACTGCGGGAGTTAGAGGAGCTGAGTGAGGTTCAGATCAGAGGGGTGAGTGTTGATATCTCTGCCCAGGCCATCAAGAAAGTATACTTCGGCGATAATTACACCGCCCTGAGGCAGACAATTGAATTGGAAGACAAGCTGCTGAAACGCAAGGAACAGTCCGTCAGGGATTGGGTAGCTACAGTGGTAGATCGCCCGAGCAAGAGGGCCAAGTGTACTAATTTGGCAAATCAGTTGGTAAAAAGGTGGTTGACTTTGGAGGGCAAGTTTTGGTGGAGCGTAGTGCAGTTGCGGCTTCTCCCCACTGAGGCCGATAATGCACTTACGGCTGACAGGCAGGTGGTTGTTATTGTATTGATGTCTAGATACTCGATTAATTTCGGGGCATTTGTGAGTACTGAGATTTAGTTGAGGGCTTCCCAGCCCAACATTTCACTGATAAATCCACGCCTGATTACCGTGCTTGTTCGGAGGTCACAAGTGCATTTTATTCCTGATATCAACCATCGAATTATAGCTTCATCGGTCTATTCTGTAGAAAAGAGCAAGAACGAGGCCGTCGATGATGGCCAAGGGGAGGAGGATGGGTTCCCAGTGGCACTTGGAGGGGTACCCCTACCTCAGGAGCTGATTCATCCAGGGGCCGCGGGTGACTCTACACAGGAGTTACCCGCCACTACTGCCCCTATGACCGAGGCTTGTCCGAGGTTGCATTCCGAGATTCCATCTACGATGCGGTGATCTTCGCTATTGAGACTCGGAGCGCTGTTCCGAATTACGGACTTCGGCTCCACAGCCCCCGAGGCTAACCCCATAGCTAGCGGGCCTGCAGCACAGCCCCAGGGTACAGCCGAAGTTGATTCCTATGCTTTCTCAATGGAGAATTTCAAGCAATTTGCAAAACAGGCAGCTACAGCGGATTAGCAGTCAAAGGTCATAGTGTCCCAGCTTGATGATTTTGTGAGACAGAAAGTGGGTGAGATTGTAGAGCCTGTGAGGACTACACGGTTGGCCCGGCTAGATGGGTTTGAGATTAGATTGATGGCATTGGAGATGGCCCGCCCGACAACTTCCACTGATGCTTTGAGGGCAGAGTTGGAGCAGCTTAAGTCTAACATTTCGTTGTTGAAGGCTCGTGACCCGAGCCTAGTAGTAGCACCACCATCTGTTATGGTGGAGATTGAGGAGGAGCTTCCAGTGGTACAGTTAGTTGCGCCTACCGTGGCAGGTGGTCGGGGGAAGAGAAAGAGATTGGCCCTTGATGAGGAAGAGGTGGTAGAGGAGGTGAGCGAGAGTACACAGCTGAGGGGTTCGAGTCTAGAGGAGCAGCAGATGCCAGAGGCCATTCAGAGATCTCTTGTGTAGAATCGCTCTTTTGGGATCGCAGGAGCCACTTCGAGCAGTGCTCCAGTTGGCATACCATTGCCACTGTCTCTTCCTATTCCAGTGCCAGCAGCTACTGGTACTATTACAGATGCTGCTACTGATGCATCCACTAATACTACTGCTAGTGCGGTTGCACCACTTGATGCCTCGCAGACCGATGAGTCGCGAAAGGAGCAGCGCCCTAGTGCGCCAAAGGTATTCCTACTCCCTTTTTTTACTTTTACTGCATTGGAGACATTGCAGACTTTTTCAGTTGGGGGTAGGAGTATTTGATTTGTTTATATTGTATATATGTGTTTAGAACGCCCTCGGCTTTTCTTTGCCATGGTTCTTTTCTTGATGGGTTTGTTTCTTGCTGAACCTGGAATGTTTAGGTCGTGTTTAGATAAAATAGAGTAATTTTGACTTAAGTGGTGGTGGTTTGATTAATTTAGGGTTGTCTTGTTTTGATTTGAGAAAAAAGTACTCCCCTCCGAATTGACATGCATGCTTCTTTATGTGACATTTAGATTATTGGATTACCTTGTGTGCGTAATTATAGCGGGGAGACTAGTGTGTTAATAATTCTGATGCCATGTGTTGTGAGGTTTTGTAGATATATTCTCTAGTTGTGTATGTAATCTAGAACTTGCCTGGTTAGTCGTGCCTGCATTTTGAAGATAAGTGAAGCTGTGAAATTATCTTAGGCCTTGTTTGTGTTAGGAACCCCTGTTTAGCCTAAATATAAGTATACCCATGAAGTAATATCCCTTGTTAGCCATTTTGAGCCTTAAACCTATTCTTTGACTAGCCATAATAAGTCGATACCCGTTCTGAATATCCATCTCTTTTCACTCGGTCCCTCCTTGGCACTAAAATAATAAGATTGAGGCTAAAATCCTAAGTTGGGGGTGATAGGTGGAATAAGGGGAACACGAGGCGTAAGCCTAAAGTGGGGTAAAAGTGAATTGCTTAGTATAAAAGATATCGATGTGGTAAGTGTAGAGAAAGAGAAAAAAAAATAGAAAACAATATATATATATATATATATATAGCAATAAAACCACACCGAGGCAATAAACCAAAAAAAGGGAAGAAGACAAAAGGCGAAAAGGGTAAAAGAAAAGAATAAGGTGTAGTGTTCAAGGAGGGTGAGTCACAGTTATCCAAATATACATCCTACCCGTCCCCGAGCCTACATTACAACCCTGAAAAAGTCCTAGTGTGATCACAGTCGAACTGTCCAAAGTCGAGGGTACTGAAAATAAGGGCAACCTTATGATATTTGTATGCTTATCTAGAGAATTTCTTTGTGAGTGTGAGTGTGAGTGTTTCTCTTCTCCTTTGCCTTTTGTCCCATTCAGTGTGTACATATATGTTGGGATATTCTTTGGTCTTTGTGAGGGCATGAGAATTTGTTAAGTGACTGGTTTCCCGTAAGTCTTGATTCGTGTGCGCTATGGTTTTTATGATAACTAGATATCATAAATCGAAGCTTCATTGTTAGTGGCAACGAGTCCTTGATTGGTTTAGTCTTTATTAGGGGGAGAGTCATTGTGAGACACATGATAAGCCGGAAGTTAATTACACTGTAGACAGTTTTACTTTGTAATATCGAGACATTTGTAGATTGAGTCTGTTAGTTGACTTGCTTGAGGACAAGCAAAGACTTTAAGTTGGGGGTGTTGATTTGCCATGAAATTATGGGACATCTAATGCTTTTTTACTCTAAGTTTTACTTGTTTTTAAGTAAGTTTGTGTTAGTTTGATGTGTTTTGTGTGCTGTGCAGGTATTTTGAAGTTAGAATGCTCGGCAAGCGAAAAATGAGGAAATCTAGTGATCTGTACTGATATGCATTAAGGACAGACCGTCAACATGCTCAACGGTCTATCGAATTGCCTCGTCGATCAACTTCCTGTAGAGTGAAAAAGTCATCAGACCGTCGACTTACACCGTCAACATGATCAACGGTCCATCGAAGTGCCTCAACGTCCGTCGAAGAGCAATGACGGCCCGTTAAAGTGCAAGCCGATATGGAACAGGACTGGGACTGATTATTCCGAGTTTAACTTGTATAAATACCTATTTAGGTTTTATTTTTCAGGCATCTGGAGTTTTAGACTAGTAGTAATTACTTTTGAGTTGTTATTACTTTTGAAGATTTTCCAGATAAATACATTTGTTACTTTAAAGTTTTATTCGTAAGTTTAATACACAATTCAATTATGCAATCTTTAATCTTTTATTGTTTTCTTGTTGCCATGAGTAGCTAAATACCTTTACTAAGGTTGTGAACCCAAGGATGGGTGTTTTGTGATTGGGGATCGTGAATGATATACGCATAATGGATTGTTAGGGTTTATTTGTTCTTCGTTTTTATGATATAATTAGTAATTGCAGACATTAGCTAACGCCTTAAACTTTAGTTTCTTTGGGAAAATAACTAGGGTTAGGTAAGAACAAATAACAAGAACTCAAGGCTTTAAACCTTGTTTAATAAATTCACTTAGCAATAAGAGAAATTTATTTGGCATAATTAATCGTTCTTCATGCATACTTTCTTATCTTTGGAAAAAGCATAGAAAGAAATAATCTATTCTTATTGGGAAATAGTTCAGATTCACATAGAGGTTAAGTGCATCCATATAAACGATCCATTAGAAGTATATCAAGATCGATACCCATGATCATACACTTTATCTGACAGGGACACAACATTGGTTCTTTTTACCCATATATTTACAACTTTAGATTTCTAGTCACTTTAAATTAGTCCACAAACCAAAACAACTATAAAACCTTTTTTTTGGAATACACCAAGACTGCAAGATTAGTATAATACCTGTTTAGTAAACTTTTCACACCATATTTCTGTGAGATTCGACCCCAACATCGTTGGGTTACTATATTTGACATTGTCCGCTTTACGCTATTAAAAGTGTAAATTTGAGCGTATCACTAGTCACCCAAACTCTAGCTTGAATTCCCTTGAAATAGATTATCTTGTTTCTCCCTTGAGTTAGGAGGTTTAGAGAAGTAATTTTCGTGCTTAGGGTTTTTGAACAGATGAAAAAGTGACAAAATTAACTGGACCCACGCTTTTATAGTTTCTGATGGACGCGGGAGAAGTACGTCCAAGAAGGACGGGACGTACTTCTAAGTACGGGCCATTCTTTCAGGCCGTACTTCCCAGAAATTTCCAGTGAGCAATTTATAAGACACGGGGAAAGGACGGGCAGAAAGGACATCCCGTCCTTTGAAGTACGGGCCGTACTTCTAGGCCTTACTGCCCCTAAAATTTCCAGAGAGTTCATATTTGCAAAGGCCAAAGAACGCCCATAGAATACGGACCGTACTTTTGTCGTAAAATCTCCAGTTTCCGTTGAAATGGGATTATTCACCCCAACACTCCCCGTTTTGGTTTCTAAGTCTCGAATTGTGAACATAACCTACTTATAAGGTTCAAAACGACTCGTATAACACTTTCATATTCCGTACGGATTTATGAGATGTTACATTAGGCTATGAATTATCTAGACTTTATGTAACATCATATTACTTTGAATTTTCAATTTTACCCTTAGACTTGGTAAAGGTTATTTTCGGGTTCATTTTGGGTTCTCTTTGAAAGCATAGCAATATGGTTATCGATAGGTTCGTATGACCGTGTAGACCACTAATTTGATCTTGTTGAGTGTAATTTCGCAATAATTGACCCTTTTACCCTTTTTGGACCTTCGGGCTTGGGATGTGGGTTTTGTGTTGATCTTTCGGACCTGAATTCTTGTATTTCTTATTGAGCAGCCATAGATTCATATTTTAATATAAAAAGTTGTACTTGTTAGACTTCGACCGTTCGGAAGCACTTCGGAAGGGGAAAGCCCAAGTTTGATCGTTCGAGGGTCGTGCTCGGCATCGAGGTAGGTTATGGCTTACCTTCGTTAGACTCTGATTAGCGTTCGCATGTGTTACGTAATATTGACAGGAAAAGCATGATAGGCCTTCAGTCATGGTGTGGAGTGGTGATCCAATTAGGTTGGTATGATTTCTAATTATGTGGGCTCATCGCAGTTATTTATGTAATTATTGACATGTGGTGTACTTGACTACGTGATTGTGGTGAAGTAGGATGTGCTAGATGTATTGTGGTAATTGGAATTGAATATTTGATATGTTTCCATGATAATTTGATAATTCATGCAAGATTTGAATTTGCTTATGGTGCTGTGTGATCTCCATATCATATTCATTGGCATTGATTGCATTTGATTTATCATTCTTGCATTCATACATTCACTCATGATGAAAGAGTTGTGGAAATAGTTTGATGAGAAAGTTATGGAAACGTTTTGAAAAGGAAAGAAAGAGAAAAGTGAAAGTATATTATTATTGTTATCTATCCAAGGTATGTGCGGACGTATAGTGGCAGAGTCATCTCTGGGCTTTGTATGGAGTGACTGGTACATGGACTCCCCGGGTCCCTCATGGGTCATGACTATTGAGACGTTGAGATTTTGGTCCTTAGCATGTGTGTACAGGTGTGAGTATTGGCCATTGCATTGCACGACATCCCATCTCATTGCATTGCACTTCGCGTTATCAAAACATACATTGATTCGTTGGTATGTACTTGTGTTATAGCCTACTTAAGGAATTACTGAGGACTTGGCAGACTTGTGGTATAGAAGCTTAACTTTAGGCTATGACTTGGTTTTTTTGATGTTTTGTAAGTCTTGATGGTTACTGTTTGCCTATCTGTTTGACTTGTTGATTCTGTGTTTTAATATGCGTGAACTAATCTTAGTCGGCCTATGATGCTTACCAGTACGTGTGCGTACTGATACTACTCTTGCTGTACTTTTTCTGAGTGCAGAGTTTGAGGCAGGGCCTTCATCGAGACCTCGTTTCTAGCCTTGAGATTCCAAGGGTGAGCCACCTACCAGCCTGTAGCCTTGGAATCTTATCTTTTATTGTCTACTATTCTATCCACTAGACAATGTTTCTTTATGTTTCAGACTGATGTATTATTCCTAGACTTGATTTTGGATTAGTTGTTCTTGTACTAGTGACTTCACGTCCTTGGGGTTGTATTTGACTTATTATTCCGCACATTCCGTATTTATGATATGATTAAGACTTGTTAATGCTTGTTCGCATAATATTTGTTTATTCTTAAATTAATTGAGTGAATTGATTAAAGGGATGGTTCGCCCACCTAGGGAGTTAGTGTGGGTACCGTCATGACCCGTGATTTGGGTCGTGACAATTGTTGGATATGAAGGGTAAAGGTCGTGTTTCGAATAGGATTACATACAATATTTTGGAACATGGTTGTTATAAAATGGGGTGGTTGAAGGATACTACTCAGGTCGTTAAGCCGATGATGCAGAACAACACTTTACCTAATGTTTGGACTTATAATATGTTGATTAATGGTTTGTGCAATGAAGGAAGGATAGATGATGCATTTAAGACTCGGGATGAGATGGTAGTGTTGAAATTATTGCCTGATGTGAAAACTTATAACACCATGATCAATAGGTGTCTTGAATATGAGAAGTTTGGAGGCATTTGATCTGCTTGAAGAGATGAATAAGAATGGGATCAAATGTGATGAAGTTACTAATACATTGATTAAATGGTATTGCAAGGAAAGAGGAAGATGGAAAAAGCTAGAGAGGTGCTTCAAACGATGGAAGAAAGTGGTGTATGTACAGATTGTGTTTCCTATAATACTTTGATAAGTGCATATTGTAAAGCAGGAAATCTACCAGAAGTATTGAGGATAATGAAACGAATTGGTGAAAAGGGTTTGAAAATGGATATTTTTTTCTCTTAATACAATGCTTCATATTCTTTGTCAAGAAAGAAAGCTTGATGTCGCCTACACATTGCTCTCTATTGCTCATACTAGGGGCTATCTTATTGATGCAGTAAGTTTTGGAACTCTTATTGTTGGCTACTATAGGTGTGGAGATATGGAAAAAGTTCTCAATCTTTGGAAGAAAGAGAGGTAATTCCCACTGTTGTCACCCACAACATCGTAATTGCAGGGCCATGTAAATTGGTAAAACTCAGCAGGCAATTGCTAAACAAAATGAGCTCTGGGAGAAGGGTATAGTGCCTGATGAAATAGCATATAATACTATTATTTAAGGATACTATTGGGAAAGGAGCATTGAGAAAGTATTTCAACTTCACAAAATTACATTAAATTTAATGGAAGGAAAGGAATGTGCTCAATACATAATTAGTTTAACTTAATAATAGAGAAAATTCAAAAAAAAAAAAAAAAAAAAAAAGGAGAACGTCCGCAAATGATCTTTTCTTGCCAGCAATCCAATCTGTTGCTTTACTTACTCTTCGTGATAGTACCTATCAATGGAAGGATGCAGACAACATAGATATTAAATTTACAAAAATAGTAATATTTTTTTTATTTAATACATAAAAATCCCCCCAACATATACTCGGATTAATTATGACGCACCCAACCTTTGCGGGTGACCTATTACCCCCCTGGCCTTATTTTTTCTGTATTTTTGTACCCTTTTTCGGCCATTTTCGTGTCAACCAGAAGCAGCAGCACGTGAGAGTATAGAAACTGCTTAAAATCCAACCAAATATACCTCAAATCTCAATCAAACAGCCCCAAATTTCAGGTTTCAAATTCCTCTCGACGTTTCAGTTCTTTTGAGATATTACCCATTCAAATCGGAGTTCGTTTGTGGCAACCCGAAACTTCGAACTCGAAGCTTCAATGGAGCTCGTCAATGGTGGACTGCTTTGCTTTGAATTTTTCACCTTTCCATGGTTATTATGTTCTCTAGCTTCGGCGGCCTTCTCCAATAGGTTCAATCCAACAAATGAATCCAAAAAACACCAGCTCACCTTTCCGGCTTCTTCAAAATTTCAACAATGGAGGTTTTCAAAACTTTATCACTTCCAAGCTTCTCTAATCAGTAAATAAAATGAGTTTTAGCTCCAATCTATCATGACAAGCTGATTTCAACAACACATGGGCAACACCCAGATTTCAATCCGACTTTCGGACAATGAAGAAACAAGAATGATGGTTCATGTTTTCAAGCCCACATTCGGTTTTCAAATCTCAAAGTTCACTTAGGTTCAGCTCAAATTCATACTCCAAACAATAACTCCCAATCTAAATCACAAAAATCAAATAGATTTGCATAGATCTAAATCACGTTTTCAACAAAAAAAAAAAAAAAATTGAACTTTTAGATCTGTTCGTGACTAATATAAACTCAAACAATGACACACTACTTCAAGAAAATCACCAACAACAGTGGTTTCTATTTTTAGATTTTCTGATTTTGCAATTTTTTTTTTTTTTTTTGTAGTAATCAATCCAAGAAGACCTGAGCAAACTGAAAAAAAAATGATGAAGAAGAAGACTGGGCGCGTGTATCACACCTAACACTTAAAAAGTGGGGGTCGTGTAAAAATGGCCGAAAAAGGGTACAAAAATACAAAAAAAATAAGGCCGGGGGTAATAGGTCGCCCGCAAAGGTTGAGTGCGTCATAATTAATCCGAGTATACGTTGGGGGTTTTTTTTATGTATTTTCCCAAAAAATAAGCTAAAATAAAACAGGAAATAACTTACCAAAGTCTGGATTCTGTTTAAACATAAGCAAGTAAGGATCCACTAGTAGACCATCAGCAGCAAAGGCTGGATCGTACAAACTGTTTCTAATAGGCCTACGAGTCAAGTTACCGAAAGATGATTATTTTCATATTTAAATTCTTTTTTTTTTTTTTGCCCCACGAATGTAAACTGATTATTTCTTTTGTGATATAAAGTTTTTTGAAGATGATTTAGACAATTGTCCCTTGTATGTCAACATTTAGTTGTTCTCCCTGCTATTAAAGTTGCGCAAATATAACTCTTGGGACGGGCAAAATATTATACTATTGTCTACATCAACAAAACATTAGACCATGGTCTAACATTTTAATAAGATTTTCAGTTTGAACAAAAAGAAGTTTTAGACAGTCAGTTAAAAGGTCCATAAATAGCACAAAAATCATTTACTAGACAGACATCTCAAAAAGGGACAACCAACGAAAATTTCTGATTTTATAAGACCTCTGTATCGAGTTGTGTAATTACACTATGACAAAATTGCCACAATTTGTGCGTTTGAATTATCTTTTAAACAGGGTTTTTCAAGAACAATTATCTTAATTTATTCGACAATCTACTTTTGAGGTGACTTTTCGTAAGAATAGATGAAATGTTTTTTCTTATTTATCAATTTTTTAAAAGGATATTACCTGCGAACCCATGAAGAATCGTTTTGTTGTTGTGTATCCTGGATTGTGTCTCTCTCAGCAACCTCTTTCTACATTCATCCATAATAAAATTTAAGATATATGACTAGTATGTATGTCTTATAACTTATTATACATATATAAACCTCTTGCAAAATAAAATTTGATGAAATATATACTGGTAGGTGAAATAAATAAATATCGAAAGTAAATAGAAACGAAACACATCTTCAACATGAGAATACAATTCAGAGGAAGGTCTTGGCATTCTATCACGTGGATGGTTAACCTGCACCCATTATTTTACGTTAAAAAAGAGGAAATTCGATATTATTATTTCTAATAAGTTTGTACTTTAATAAAAACTCAAGGATAGGGAATACATTTATGTATATACCCTTATAAAAGTAGCTATTACACTTTCTACCACATGAATGGGAGTCTGAATAGTGTTCGCATATATACCACAAAATGAAATTGAAAATTATATACATTAACATATTTTGACCTAGTTAAATTTCAGGCATATAAGAAAAAATAAGTCATGATTATAAGCATCACCCAAACAAGGCAATATCTAAAATAAATACATGCATATTAAAAGAAGTAGGACGTCAAGGATAAAAAAAAATCATACCTCTGGCGATAAATTTTGGCCTATGGCAAAATTGAGTTGCGGATCTTGGTAAGTCGTCGGCCTGTCAAGTAAACGAATATGAGTTTATAGAAATTTAATTTTACATCACCATAAAAAAGGGGGGGAATTAACGATAGAGAACTTATGTCGCTAAACAATAAAATTCATCTCTAATCTTATTTAATAATAAATTATTAAAAAATATCGTTAGATACAGACTATTTAGCGATAGATTAGCGACATATTTTATAGCTATTTTTTGTAGTGATTATTTAATATTGCAAATGAAATAAGTCAAGTATTAACCTTGAAATTTGCAGGATCCCTTGTGAAATATTTCCCGGATTATTTTCTTGTAACATGTTGTTTTGTGGGAGCAAATTCTCTTGTGGGTTTTGGTCCCTTTGAACCTAATCCGAAGAATGTACAAAATATTAGCTTGTAATTACATATATTAATTCAGAAAAAATATTTGAAACATACTTTACTATTTGATAAACTAGTAATTTATATTCATCAACAGTAAAAATTTAAGGATGTAAAAATTACCGCAGGAGTTTGACGTTGTTGTTGCACAGGAGAATCAACAGACACAGTAGTGCTGGGTGACTCAATTTCATCAAAATTTGAATCCACACTAATTGTGCTCTCTAGGGAAGAAGTATCTTCACTTGATGACAATTTTTGTTTAAAAAATTTCTGTATAATAAACTTAGGGTCATAAAATAGAAAGATAAAAAATACTAACATCATGGGATTTAATTATCATATCGTGGAAACGCACAGGTTTTGCAGCATGTAGTACAACTTATAATAAACATATCTTACAACAATCAATTGAGAAGTATTCTTATAATATGCTAATTGGAAAGATGTGCTAGGGTTTAGATTATTAGAAAAGATTAATCAAGCAAAAAAAATCACACAAACAGAAAAAATACATATGTTCCACACATGAAATTAATATAGAGAGTTTAGTACTTTATTATATATTTATTTTACTCCATGTTGCTAATGTTACTAAAATTAGTCTATGTCTTGAGATTATATCTGAAGACAGATATAAGGGTAAAATAGGCAAACAAAAACCTCCTGCTTAGGATTTTTTTAACGGCGCATAAAAAAATAAGACGACAAATAATTTGAGACGGTTGAAGTAACTAGTTGAAAAATATAAAATAATCACTCAATTAAAATCTAGATTTTAGTTTTACATCAACTGATATTTGGATGTATATCATTCCAAAAGGAAAACATTAGTTCTACCTGAGCCATTCAAGTGTTTAAACTTATAGTAAACCTAAAAAAGTTGTTGTCATCAAAACTCTTGCTTACTCATGTAATAGTTGTTTAATTTGTTAAATACAACGTAATAATAGGGTAGGTTTAAGAAAATGATAAATTTAATTTTTTAAGGTTTAAAAAAAGTAATTAAAGGCTTTTCTTTTTTTTTTTTTTTCCACAACAACTCACCCCAACTTTAGGACACAAGCAGAAATATCTTTCATTAATGATTTCAAAAGGATATATATTTAAGAACTTGCTAAAATAGAATACGTCCTAAGTAAGATTGATCAACGGTTTTTAATACAATTGACATGGATAACAATTTCATTTACAATCTAAATAAATAAATAAAAACGTAATGACTTAAAATAAAGAAAACACCCTAATATCTTTGGGTTCTCTTTCAAAGGAATTTGGTACTGAAAGTGATTAACTTAAATAAGTAACAACAACAATAACAACCCACCCAGTGTAATCCCATGGGTGAGTTCTGCGAAGGTAAAGTGTACGCAGACCTTACCCTACCTTCAGAAGGTAGAGAGGATGTTTCCGCTATACTCTAGGCTAAAATTGTTAAGAACCCAAAAATTTCAGACTTTATGCCATCACAAATCTTAACAGATCTATGTCACAAGAGATAGATCGAATCAAGTACTCTAGATTTACTTGAATTATATAATTTATTGAATAAAGAAAAATAAACACGATTCTGTAGACTCCTTAGAACTAGCATTAAATATTTAATAAAATCTTGAGAGGAAAAAATAAGAGAGGAAAAGTGACGCTTGAATCATAAACTTCGACAAATAAGCAAAATGAAATAATAAGTGCCTCTATATGCAACAAAGAGTATTAACTTACGTATAACGACTGAGCAAGGTCAAATGTACTTCACGTAACAATCAATTCCAAACCTATATAAAGAAAAAATCAAAAGAAAAAGAATCTCAGAACATATGTATCAAGATGAACCTAAATAAAGAAAAACAAAATAAAAAAGTTAGGACATAGGTATTGTCACGACCCAACCAGAGGGCCATGATGGGCACCCGGAGCTAACACACCAAGCACCTCTAAACATACGTCTCATAATCATTTCTGGGTGGACCATAAAGATAGCTCATGGATATCATAATCTGTAAGGACATATATCACTACATAATGGCATATCTCTATATAATCTTCAACAATTATGTCCATCGTCACTAGCCGACAAGGCTACTAAAATGTTATACAATGATATGAACCGGTAGGGTTATGAAACGTCTAACTGTACACACACATTTCTACGAGCCTCTACATAGAATACAAGTGACCATAGAGACAAATACCAATAGATTGCAACTCCGAAGTAAGTGAAGTGCTTTTGAGAATCCGCTGATAAAGCACCTACGGATCTAATCCATCTCCCTGCCTACCTGCGGGCATGAGCGCAGCGTCCACAAGAAAGGACGTCAGTACGAATAATGTACTGATTATGTAAGGCATGAATAGTAACATGATAAAAGCACGAAGAATAACGTAAGATAAAGGAACCGTTTATACCTCATGATACCTTTTAATACATTCATCATGCTTACTTAACCTTTTTCTAGATGAAACATTTCATATATCCACATACATACCTATACAATATCGGTACCCGGCTATAGTAGGACTCGGTAATATCTGTACCCGGCCCCTTCGGGACTCAGTCATATCTGTACCCGGCTCTTTCGGGACTCGGTCATATATGTACTCGGCCCTTTCGGGACTCGATCATATTTGTACCCGGCCCTTTCAGGACTCGGTGTCACAAATGACTATATATATATACACACATATATAAGAGTACATAAATAAAATTACATCATTATCATTATCACCACATCTTTCCTTAGAGGATCAACTATCTTAAGATGAGATCAATAGTGTCATGAGAGTATCAAGAACGATGAACTTGGATAGCATCGGAAATGGAATTATCATCATCGATATATCTCACCTCGAAGGAACAAGTATTATGAGGTGAGATCAACAACAATGGATAAAATCAAGGAAATCATGAAATAAGCTCAATAATCTCATAATAGCATCAAATCCATAAGCTTTGGAATCTCCAAAAATGGAATCATCATCATTGTCATCATGGAACATACTTATCTTTAGCATCATAAGAAACGCTACGAATCATGAACTTCTAGCTTTTGGGAATAAGAATATTATGGAAAACATGTATGGGTTCATAAGAAAAGAATCATGCCTTTAGAAAGAAAGGGACTAGCCTTAACATACCTTTTTGGTCTTCTACTACTTAGCGCTTATCCTTCCAACCTCGTAAATCTACATTCAAGAGAACTCATACTACTGTTAGGCTTATCATCATATGCTTATCTTAAGTCTTCAAATTAAAGCCTTTTAGAATACGCCGAAATTAAAAGATCTCTCCCGTTTATATCCGTAGCCCGAAATCACAATACCAACAACCAACACAACAACAATAACAGTAACACCAACAACATTAGATACCATCCATATACATGGAAATTAGACTAACAACATGGCTACAATATGTTCAAAACAGTCCATAAACTCAACAACTACAACACAACACTTTATGACCTTTCCTCCATAACTATTTTCACTTTTAAGACTTGCTAAACCTTGAAATCAACTCAACCTAAGAGATAGGATGAAGAACATACCTTATACTTGAAGAACTTTAGCCACACCAACTTTTCTTCAAGACCAAACTCACCACAACATCAAGTAGAAGCAAGAACAATCACTTTTCATGAACTAGTTTGATGTAATCTTGTTGAATTCTTGATTTAAGGGGTTATAAGTGTTTAAGAAAAGTGTATGAATGTGTCTAGAACTCAAAATTAGTGCAAATGATGAAAAAAGGGGAATAATAGGGTATTTATACCCTTTGAAAGTCGGTTCCACCAACTTTCCAAGTGGGGCCCACGGGGCAGGCATTTGGTAGCTTAGAGGCTTATCTTAAAATGCTCATAATTCTCTACTCCGATGTCATAATGATGAACGGTTTGTTGCGTTGGAAACTAGACTTCATGAACTTCAATTTAGGCTTCTGTTTTACCTCAAAACTCCTAATATAATAGGAGATATACCCCTCTAAAGTTGACCCAAAATTTCTGTCCAAAATTCTGCCAACTTTTTTCAAATTTACGACAAATTTATTTTCTTCAATTTACTTGATCCCGGAACCTTTAGACACTTACTGAACACTTCTTAAGAGTATTCCTTAACCTTATAAGGGTTCCATGACCCCTCCGAGCCTTCGTTAGTTTACTCACAACGCAAATGACGCGAAAAATTTTCCGGGTGTAATAGGTATTAAGTTGTATTCTTGAGAAATTTTATTCATTCAAAAGATCAATAAAACCCCAATATGAACAAAATTCAAAATCATTTTCTACTTATTTATAGTTCTTCGAAATATACAAAGGTGATTCTTCTATAAGATTGTTATACAAACAAAATGAAGAAATAAAAAGAGAATAAAATTTATAGAGTATGTGTAAGAAATAAAAGGACAAAGAGAGGAAAGCACCGTTTATTCCTGAAATATGGTGAAGAATGAAGAGAAGGCATGGCTATATTTATAGGACTATGAAATCTTCAAATGTGAGAAATGGTCCCTATAATTAATTTCTTACCAATTACATTATGGTAAGGAGAAAATAATAAGAAAATCTTATTTTGATTAGATTAAGGTAATCTTGTTTGTCCAACTTCTTAAATAGTTTCAGAACACCCAGAAATATAAAGATAATTAGTTAAATAAAACAATTACATCTAAATAGAAATGACATTTTAAATCTAGGAAAAACTATAGATATGTTTTAAATCAAGTAAAGAAGTTATAGAAGACAACTCAACGTAACATGTCAAATCAAGAAAAATATATGATGTAGATTGAATTTAAAACTTTGACAGCATGACTCGTGTAGGTTATAATATATAACTTAGTTTTGTTAATTAACGAGGAAGGAGATATCAACAATATAGATTAACGAGGAAGGAGATATCAACAATATAGATTCATGTAATGTTTGAGGAAATGATCTCCGATGTCGTTACGAATATAATTTTTTCACTTTAAATTAGGCTTATTCTTAATAATTAGTGGTAGAGTTAACCAGTGATATGACTAACATGCCACTAGTAAGTTGCAATTAGCACTAACGACAATATTATTGAAGTAGTTATCCACTATAGAATAGAGAAATAGAAACTAGCATAATTAATTCTTGATTATCGACTTCTGTCCTTCCCAAATTCTCATTAAGTGGTCCTGTCGAAGAACATGTGATAAAAGTCAAATTAGGTTAAACAAGATAAGAAAGTTTCTTCTACTTTTGTCGTATTAAATAATGCAACTTAAGCTTCATATGCTAATGTATGCATAAAAATGAGAAATCTCCACCCTAACAAGATAATTATACAATTAATTAGGGAAAAAATATAATTAATAGTGTGTCGCCCTGAAATTATTAAAATCAGACATCATGTCATCATTTACAATTGTTGGTAATACAAAGATAACCCCAAAACTCATCTAATACCTCCCAAATCCCATCAAAGTTGCCGGTAAAAGCTTCCAAAACTCTTCCTTCTATCTCCCTTTTTTCTCTTCGCTTTTGCCACACCTTAATCCACCATTGGTAGATATGAAAATAGAAGATGCAGCAACGGAGGCTATGATAAGGTGTTGAGTGGTGAGGCCAAAGAGGTCGTGCTTGATGATGAGAGGGTCTTGAAGATCAAGGAATGCGTGTATGTTCCTCGTGTGGGTGGTCTAATTCGCTTGATTTTAGAGGAGGCTCATATCTCTAGGTATTCTATTCATCCAGGTACGACTAAGATGTATCGTGACTTGAGACAGCACTACTGGTGGGGTAGGATAAAGAGAGACATTGTAGATTTTGTTGCTCAATGTTTGAATTGCTAGCAAGTCAAGTATGAGCACTAGAGACTTGGTAGGGTGCTTCAGAGGATGCCCATTCCCAAGTGCAAGTGGGAGAGGATTACCATGGATTTTTGTGGGTCTTTTGAAGACCTTAGGCAAGTCCGATTGAGTTTGGGTTATTGTTGATCGGTTGACTATGTCTGCTCATTTCATCCAGTTCAGGATACTTATAATGCAGAGAAGTTAGCCAAGATTTACTTCCGAGAGATAGTGCGATTGTAGGGGGTTCCTATTTCCATTATTTCCGAACGAGGTACTCAGTTTACCTCCCATTTCTGGAAGACCTTGCAAGATGAGTTGGGTACTCAGTTAGATCTTTGCACCGCGTTTCATTCTTAGAGTGATGGTCAGTTCGAGAGGACTATTCAGGTGCTTGAGAATATGTTAAGAGCATGTATTATTGATTTTGGTGGTCATTGGGACCAGTTCTTACCCTTGGCAGAGTTTGCGTACAATAATAGCTACCATTTGAGTATTAATATGGCGCCGTTCGAGGCTTTATATAGTAGGAGGTGTCGTTCTCCTATTGGGTGGTTTGATGCTTTTGAGGTTTAACCTTGGGGTACATATTACTGAGGGAGTCTATGGACTAGGTGAAGCTTATTTAGGAAACATTTCTGGCAGCTCAGAGCATTCAAAAGATGTATGCGGACCGGAAGGTTCGAGATTTAGAGTTTGTGGAAAGTGAGCAGGTTCTTCTGAAGATTTCACCCATGAAGGGTGTTATGCGATTTGGGAAGAGGGGCAAGTTGAGCTCGAGGTACATTGGTCCATTCGGGATTCTCCATCGTGTGGATGATGTTGCTTATGAGTTAGCCTTGCCACCAGACCTATCAGGTGTTCATCCAGTATTCCATGTTTCAATGCTGAAGAGGTACCATTCAGACGGGTCTTATATGATTCATTGGGATTCTGTGTTTCTTGTTGAGAATCTGTCATATGAGGAAGAGCCTATAGCGATCTTAGATAGGCAGGTGAGAAAGTTGAGGTCTAAGGAGATAGCTTTTGTTAAGGTGCAATGGAAGCACCGTCTTGTTGAGGAGGTCACTTGGGAGACTGTGTCCGATATGCCATCCACATATCCTAAATTTTTTGCTGACTCGGGTACTTTCCCCATTCTTTTCTTTGTCGCTCGAGGACGAGCGATTGTTTAATTGGTATTTGATGTAACGACCCGTTTGGTCGTTATAGTTTTTTTGACCCATTTGCCCCTGTTGACCCTTCCCCGAGCCTTATTAGTGCTATTTTAACCTGTGGCAATGGGTGGCATGGTTTCTGAGGTAATCGGGCGAGATTTATGTTGCCTTATGTGAAATAGAGCCTTAAAGTGAAAAATGATTGATTGATAGTTGACTTTTGGGTAAATGAACCTTTTTCAGAAATTCATCAATTTCTAGAGGTCCGGATAGTCGATTATGACTTGATGGAATGTTCAGTTCGATTCTCGGGGCACTCGGGAGAGTTTTGGGCTATTGGTTAGAAAGTTGGTCTTTGGCTATTGGGTGTTGACCCGATCAAATTGACCTCCGTTGGGATACTGAAACCACGAGTGAGTCCGTAGCACGTTTTTATGTATGGTTGCATGTCTGGTTTGTATCTGGAAGGTCTCGGGTGATGTCGAGTTTTGGGAATGAGTTGGTGAAAAACCAGCATTTTACTGGTGTCTGAGGCCCGATGTGACGGGCCCTTGTGCACTGTAGCGGACCCGCCTTAGCAAGGCCTGGTCCGCTATGGCGGTTGAATGGATTAGCTGTAATCCGCTCAAGCAGAGGGAGCTCCGCTGAAGCGAACTGGCTGTGGCGGGAGGTGAGCCGCGGGAGCGGTCCCGCTGTTGCAGACCCTCTACCGTTGTGGCGGGTAACGTGGACCAGAACCTTATTTAATGCTAAGTAAAATCCTTCATTTCCTATTCCCACATTTATTGTTCCTAAGTGTCTTTAAGGCGAATTGAAGAGGTTCCAAGCAGATTTCTCTTGAGGGTAAGTTCTCTAACCTTGATTTCATTCATTTACCTTTCTTAAGCATGAATCCATGATAGAAAATCTATATAAACTTAAGGAAGACGATGGGTTTTGACACGTAATTTATTATTGATGTTTAATCTTTGTATTTGAGATTTATTGATAGATTTGACTAATCTAAGCATGGAATTTCATGAATTAGTGACCAATAAGCTTAAATCTTCCATTATAGTTGATGAATTAAAAGATTGAAAGTTAGGGTTTATTCCTAAATTGGGGGTTTTGACTTGAATGATGAAATTGACCTATTCTAGACTTAATTTAGTAATTAAGGAGTTGAATTGAACTTCTGGAATGTTGGGTTACCAATTCCACCTTTGAAATATCCATTTTACCCTTGTGGGCCCGTTGTCCCCCTTTCTTTCATCGTTGTTTTTTATTCGAACGATAGTATAGCAATATAGGTATCGTTGCTTCTCGTTTATAACTTAGAATTCTGTAATGGATAGCCTTTGAGTACTTGGAGGCTCTCCAGAAGGACAAGGAAAAGGTTTGATTGTTCGTGGCTCCAGCTCAGCAGCCAAGTAGGTTACAGCTTACCTTCTGGTTAGACTTTGGTTAGTGAAGCGTATGTAGAGTTAGTTACTGTCGGGGAAAGCATGTTACGCCTTCAGATATGAAGTTGGGATGGATTACTTAGGTTTGGTATCATTGACTAATTTGTAGCCTCGTTGCCTCTTAGTGATTTATTGGCTTGTTGCCAAGTGTGTGATATTGGACTTGTACTGTAACACATCGTATCTTTAACCTAAGCTTTGACCATGATCCTAGACTTAGAAAATCAGATAAAGGATGTGAGAATTGGAATTTCCCTGTTCAGTTGTAAGATGGGGGTTTACGCGCGAACGATGGCCGTATTTAGGTATACGGGCCGTATTTCAAAACGCAAGGCGAGTACCAAGGATTTACGAACGTGCGGAATTTGACATTTGAATGTTACATTGTTAAATACGGACCGTATTTCAAAATACGGCCCGGCCCATATTTCAAAACGTATTTGGAATTTTGGAAAACTTCCTTGATGAAAGTTGTAAAGCTTTGAAATACCTTTCCAACGGTATATTATGGGGGTCAAACGGACATTTGTACAAAGAGTTATGGCCATTTTACTGAAGAGACGCAGTGTAGTCCATACGGAATACGGACCGTATTTCAAAATACGGCCCGTCTTTCAAAATACGGCCAGTACCTTGCTGGACTTAAGCGCGATTTTCGAACACTATATATTCGTCCATATCGAGTTCAAATCATTATTTTTCATTCCTTCAAGCCCTAGAACGACTTTCTACCCTCTTCCATCATCAAGAACACCAAGGTAAGCCTACTCTGATTATTCCAAGTCAATTCTAATACATATCCTTGTAATCTAAACAAGAAATCATCATTCCTAAAACTAGGGTTTTCAAGAAAATCCACCTCAAGGTTCAATAATTCAAGATTTTGGAAATCCTCTTCAAAGCTCAAGTCTTT
>NC_081347.1:28867094-28898416 GCF_029784015.1 Lycium ferocissimum | reverse complement strand
AACATCAGCAACAATATTTACTAGGCCAATATGAGGTAATAGCAATATGGGACAGAATAATACCTACCTTTGAGGATGAGCAAATCCTCTCAGCAAAAGTTTAGATAGAAAAAATATCGGAGCAACAGCATACCCTATATGAAAAATAACTAGTCATGATAAATTTTGAATTGATTTGTACGCATAGCCTCCGATAACGTTATAAAATAATAAAAGTTAATGCTAAACAATTGTAGAGAAAGAGAAGAGGAAGAGTTTCTATTTCTCTTGTTAGGGATTCAATACAATGAAGAGAATCCCCTCATTTATAGGAGAGAATTGACTTGGTGTCAAAGTCACAAACCCTAGCAAACCCTAAAATTCCTCCTAAAGATAGACATCACAATATTATAATAATATTTATAACAGAACTCAATATAATAGAAATTACCCTCAATACAATAGAAAGAAATATTATCTTAGAAAATCATCAGCTAGAAAACCTTATTTAGATAGAAATAGGCATTTAAGAAAATACAGAACAGATAGAAATTATAAAAATAAACTGGAATGTTTTACTTGTGGGAGTATAGAACACTTAGCAAATACATGCCAATAAATAAATAAATAATAAGACATGAAATTCACAGCTGATTGAAGACTTTCAAGAAACCTTAATAAATGTAGATGAATATATGTCGATACGTAAAGCATATAATTCGTAGTAAGTGTAGACACCGAAGAAAAATTAAAACCATTTATCGACTCGTAAGGTATGAATTAATCAATGAAATAGGATTAGAAAAACTAGATTTAGAACCGATTCAAATAGATAATCTAGCAAATATATCTGAAGACTGTAATCATGAGTTCGAACGAAATAAGGGATTAGATAGTAACGCATGTTTCTCTTGTAAATGGTTTCTAGAGATAAAAGGGCAAATGTAAAACTGTTTTATAGAAGGATGTATCATGAGTATAGAAAAAGAATTTAAGACAAAAATACACAAAGAAGAAAAACATAAATAAATAGAAGACCCTACTATTAGTCTAAGAATAATGACATTAGAAACTAGACTAAATGAATTAGAAACCAAACTATATAAATTAGAAAAAGGAAAACAAAAACAAGCAGATAGTGAAGATGAAGAAATAGGTTTATCTAATATACAACCATTAAGAAGAATACCAGAAGATTCTCAAGCAGAGCTAATGAGTGTAGAAGACCATGAAGCTCTAGTATGTAATGAAGATAAGAAATTTGGAACAATAAAAATACTTGCAAGAATTAAAATAGATGACTATGAAATAGAGACATTTGCATTAGTAGATTCGGGCTGTACTAAATGTATAATAAATAAAAGAATAGTCCCACCAAATTTAATAAAAGTTCCAGATAAACCAGTTGCAGCTATGCAAATGGATGAAACTCATAATATATATAGACATTACATTCATAAAGCATACATTAGCTTTATCAACGCTTGTTCAGAATTTTATAAACCTAGTTATAAAATGGATAATATGGGTAAGAGACTTAAATATAAATATAGACTTTGCGATAGGATTAGACTTTATTTTACATAATAATGGAAGTTGCATGATTACAAGAGATGGAGTAATTTTTCTAAAAAATATTACTCATACACCAGTACAAGCTCTTAAAGCTGAAGCTAGAATTCGACATAAGAAGATCCCGACTCCATTTCAAATAAACCCGCAAAAGAAAGAAGATAGCTGTTGTAAAGATTGTCAAGACAACAATACATGCTGTAAAAGCAAGACAGAAATAAAGAATTTAATCCTAGAAGAAGAAGAAATACTAGAAGATTAGAATCTAATAGCGAAAAATTATACTCTAATAGATATAGTAACAGAGTTATATAATTTTAAAATAGGGATAGAAAGGATAGGAGTAATAAAAAATCAAAAAGATTTAGATAATATAATAAGAATACGAGATGAGATAGAAATAATAGGAGAAAACCTTTAAAACATTGGAAAAATAACAAAATTGTATGTAAATTAGACAAAATAAATCCAGAATATATAATTAAAACACAAATTTCGATAGAAGCAACTAACCAAGACGTAGAAGATTTTAAAACACAAATAAAAGAATTATTAGATCTAGGAGTAATAAGGAGATCTACTTCTAAACATAGATCTGCCGCATTTATGGTAAGAAATCATAGTGAGATAGTGAAAGGAAAAACTAGAATGGTAATAAATTACAAAAGACTTAATGATAACACGTAACAATGTATGGATATAAGTTAATGATAAAAGTAATTAATAAATAGAATACAAAGTAAAAAGATCTTTAGTAAATTTGATTGTAAATCAAAGATATTGGCGAAGTACGAATGCATGAAAAGTATAGAATGGACCGCATTCACCGTCCCGAAGGACATTTCGAATGGTTAGTAATGCCATTTGATTAAAGATACCCCCACCAATTTTTCAAAGAAAAATGGATAGTATATTTGGAGAGTACAAAAGGTTTGTCCTAGTATACGTAGATGACATATTAGTATTTATTAAAGACATGAAAGAACACTTAGGGAACCTACAGACGATATTTAGATTATTTGTAGAAAATGGAATAATAATTAGCAAGAAAAAGATGGAATTGTGTAGGAACCATATAAACTTTCTAGGAGTAGTGCTTGGTGGTTGGTGCTCTTCTGGTGATGTCTTTACTTCTCCACAAATGCTACTATTTATAGGCATCTGGCGGACTTCAACTCCGAATTTCAAAGCATTAAAGAATCTTTGAGTTCAGCTGGGTGCTTTTTGGGTCCCATCGTCACGTGAAACTTTTCCAAAAGAAACTTTATGTATTTGTCGTTTGGTTTATCCGTCCATTTACTGTGGCTACTTTAGTAAAGCTACTTTTACTAAAGCATTCTTTTTCTGAAGGATTGTCTGCTAGCCGTTGCTTTTATTCAACGAATCTTATCGTCCTTGTCTTGTCTTGTTATGATTACTTCCTACAAGAGATTTTTTTTTATGTGTCTAAATTATATAGTGTAATAGAATCAAAACTCATTCCCGAATCGTCGTCGTTTGGGTCTTGTGAATCTTGAAATGCACTGTTCCGGAAATTTACCAATTTTTTGTGCTAATTTAATGTCTTCTATATTAAAGTGTTTCTGACCATTTGATCCTGTTTTCGAGTATAATGGTCCTACTATTTTTCCTAAGTCTTTTATAAAATTTGTAGCATAATTTACTATTCCCAAGAATTTTTGTAATTCTTTAACATTATCTAATTTATCTGGCATTTCTAAGGCCTTTTTAGCTATATGAGGTTGCAATTTTATCTTTCCATCTCCTAGCACTACTCCTAGAAAGTTTAAGTTCAAAGGACAAAGTAGGGAAATTAATGTTGTTTTTCAATAAATTTTTAACAATCCTACTCGGTACTTCCTCACTCCTATATTTGCTCTTATCATGTAGTTATATTTCTAATTTTCTGTCTATCTCCCAAAGTTTTAAGTTTTTATTTTTTTATTATTATTTATTTTAATCTGGACTCTGTACAATCATGAATCTTGTTACACTGTTCATCTCTTTCTCTTAACCTTTGTTCTTAATAGCAGTCTTCTTTAACCACACTCCGGTTATCACAACCAACATCGTCCTTCATCATTTGGACATTAAAATGGCCTCTTAAAACCTAGGAATTTACAGGTTAATCCATCGAGGTTATTAAGAAGTTAAGAGAATAACAGTTTCATGATAACAAGGAAATAATTACTTAAACATAATATTCATACAATCACGAAATAATTTACATAATAGGGAGAGCAGTATAGAAAACATAGTAAATAAACTTACATGGTTTGAACAAGGAGAGAGGTTTTCTTTTCGGGGAAACCCAAAAACTACTTCACACTAGGGGGTAGGTATTAAAAACTTAATACTGTTTTACAATAGGAATTTATATTACAAGGGTTTTGGACTGGAAAATGGATTTGAGCATTTGATGAAAGAGAAGGGGAATATGAAAGTTTTCTAGAGAGAGGTGGTTGGTGCTCTTCTTGGTGATGTCTTTACTTCTCCTGGCACGCCAGGTCAGAAACACTTTAATATAGAAGACATTAAATTAGTACAAAAAATTAAAGAAAAAATAAAAAATATTCCAGAGTTAAATATGCCCCTAGAAACAGACTACTTAATTATAGAAACAGATGGAAGCTTCGAAGGATGGGGAGCAGTATTAAAGGCAAAACCAAATAAATATAGTAATAAAAGTGAAGAAAAGATATGTGCTTATCAAAGTGGTAAGTATAGAGAAAAAGGAAATATGAGTAGTATAGATGCAGAAATTCTAGCTGTAATATATGGACTGAATAGCTTTAGACTACATATATTGAATAAACCAGAAATGTTAGTTCTAACAGACTGTGAAGCTATAGTTAAATTTTATCAAAAAATTCATGATAAAAATAGTAGTAGACGAAGATGGCTAAATTTTATGCATACTATTTCAATTTATAACTTAAAATTTGAACATATAAAAGGAAAAGATAATAGCCTAGCAGACCAATTAGGTACATTAAAAATCACATCTAACTAATTTTCTATTTGAACAGCATGAGACCGTCAAGTTCTCAGACAACAGACAAGGGAAAAGGCATAGCCTCAACCCAAGACACTTACAGACAAAAGGTACTAGGTAACCTTCGTTTTAGACCTACATCTGCATTAAACAAAAATGCCTTAGAAAGAATATATTTTAGAGCTAATAATTTAGTATTTTTTCCGCCATCTAATTGGACTTTTAAGGTATTACCAGAATATGTAATAGACAAACAACAGACATGTTTAGTAGACAATTTGTGGATATCACATAATAGAAAAGACTATAAACATTTTATAGCCACTTTAAATTCACTTTATCAGTATTTTACAGACAAAAATTTAGACAAGAAATTCAAATTTTATGTTGTAGTCCATGGTAGAACTAATGGTATTTTCCAAACTTGGATAAAAGTTTTAGACTCTATTAAAGATATAGGAAAACCTCTTTTTAAAGGCTTTAATGATTTCACTGAGGCATTAGACTATGCTAGAGGAGTGTTGGGTCCAAATTACTATATTTCTCCAGCTCTCAGACAAAATCGGTATTAATCCCTCAAGACAATATACAAAAAAGACACGTACAAGGTGATTTTTTGCGATCACTGCTCTACTATGACTGAGACCGTCAGAAGACTTAACCAGCAAAAGGAGACACTCATCCAAGAAAAAATGAAACTCTTGGAACAAGTAAGAGTGCTAGAACAAAGATTACAAGCAGTTAAGTTTGAATTAGCACAATCCCAGAGTTTTCCATCTCCGACAAAAATGGATGAGACGGATGTGCATTCCCCAATGAATGCAAACAGATCCACTGTATCGGATAAAGATACAGCTAGTCCAGTTCAAACGGTAGCCGGTAAAGACTCATAAAGTCCGTTGATGGTTATCATTTTGCCAACAAGTGAAGATGAGGGATGTTCATCTCTCCAAACAAGACGAAGACTACTAAAGACACTGACGCAAGGAGCTACTTCTACCAAGAAAAGCATACTTGCAAAAAAAAAAAAATGACAACATAGAAAGTATAGTTAAAGAGACTTTGGAAAGATTTTTCCAAACAAAAGCAGAACAAGACAAGCATATAATCAAGAACCCTAGTCCAGTATTATCTCCAAGTCCAAGGATGTCACCAGTCCAAAGTTAAGATGAAGAAGATATGGTAAATTTCCATAACAGTGCATTTCTGGTGAACCCGACGTGAAACGAACACGCAACCTTCTGATACCAAAATCCTTGTAACATAAATTCCTATTGTAAATGTCACACCCTTAATCCGATAGGGTGTGATGGGCACCCGACCCTTACCCAGGGCCGAGCGAACCCGCTGACTCTCATGACATTCATAATCATACTGGGCCCCTTATACATAATGAAGTTTTTTTTTTTCGGAAAATCAAACATGCTTTTCATCTTTCTCAAATCAAATTAAACTTGTAACATATGAAACTTCTATTACAACACATAGTAATACGTCGGCTTACATAGCCGCTTACATAATCGACATCTTATACCCATGACACCGTTCGCAAAGTCTCTAACACGAACATAGAACCATAACATATTACTTTGACTCGCCTACACCGAGAAGGCGGAGCTCGCCAATTCCGCCGGAACATCTTCGCTAATATCATCACTCACACTGGTGTACACATGCGGCATGAAACGCAGCCCCCGAAGAAAGGGGGTCAGTACGGAATATGTACCGAGTATGTAAAGCATGGAATACAGAAACGGGATCATAACCGAGATAGGGGGTATAGACAGTGGACATAATAATCAGAATATCAAGGTGCTTGTATCTGAAAAAAACAAATCATACCTACGAGGTGCAGAAGACCAATATAATGATCGAAATGCCGAAATGCTTAGATTTCTTTTTAAAAAAAATATTTCTGTCTCATATATATAAAATAGATCATATCATAATGGCTGACATTAACCGATGTGGGATTCACCTAAACCAATGTGGGATTCGCCTAAACCAGTGCGGAATTTTGCCTCGCCACTGGGTTTGCCCCACCATTGGGTTTGCCCCACCACCGGCTCCGAAACAAACAGATCATATTTCTGAATATATATATATGTAACACATAACGTGTCCCGGCCCTCCAGTGAGGGACTCGGTAAATGTAATCATCGACTATCATATCATCACATCTATTTAATCATCACATTATCATATCGTCACATTAAACAGAATCATCATGTTATCGTATTATCAGATTAAACAGAATCATCATATTACCGTATCATCAGAGCAGATTCATTATATTATCCGATCATCACATTATCGAATCATCATGTCATCAGATCATCAGATTATCATATCATATGGCCTATGCGGTCCGCAATAGGACCCGGCGGACGGAACGTGGTCGCCCCTCCTGCCTTGGGCGCCACAACTCATCATACTTCGGAAGTTTTCATATCTCCGTATCTCCGTCACACATCATATCATATAACCACGGTACCCGGCCAAAAAAGGCTCGGCGTACCGGACACATCATAACACCATAATATTAGTCGCTCATCCTACTTCGGATTGTGCGCACGATAGTACTGGCCCGGGACTCGGCGAAGGAAGTAACAAAAGTGTGCACGAGCAGAATCGTGGGATCTATATGCCATTCACAACATTTACACAGATTTAACAGAGTAATCAAACGAATTATCATTTACAAGCCAATGGCATTAGTTAAATCAAATTTCTTCCGGATATTACTCGAAGACATATCACATAAAATTCTTATCAATCGTGGTTACGTATTCAAATTATATGCATACGAATTCTCATTTCGTACATTTACACAGATTCCATAAAACAATCAAAACGGACTATCATTTAAAAGCCAAACCAATAGTCATGGTCAAATCCAGATTCTTCCGAATATTTCTCGGGAACACATCTAAACAGAATTTTAGCCATCATAGCTACGGATCAACATCATATACATATGATTTTTCATTTCAGACTTAATAGGTAAGTGAGTAATCATACTCGGAAGTCAGGTTATTAACCATATTAAGTTCTTTTAACAAGCCGCTAGAACTATATAAAGGAACGTCCTGCGGGCCCACGGACAAGTACCCAACCAATCCGGGCCCGCCCGTGGAGGTTAAGATCATCATACGCTACAAAACCTTCTACGGACATAGCGAAGCGATCCGAGCCTTCCTATGGAAGTTACGGACGTTCGTAGTTACAGACTCTTTTACGAACATAATCTTTTATGCACATTCATGTTTGATCATACAAAGGGCATAAGAACCATAATTTAACTACGTTACAAATACGGATATCAAGAAATAAATAAGAATCATAGACATGCTCGGATCGTAGGAGTAGAATTACCTCGGGGATCATATCATAGCTTAATTTAACTAAGACATGCCAAAGAAAGAAAGGTGAGCTTTACATACCTTGGCCGCCCTCTGAACTAATCCAAACTTACGCCTCGGCTTCTCACGATCTACAATAATGTCATTGGACACCCAACATTAGCCATAAGCATTAAAGAACCCAATTCCAAGCCGTCACTTTATCTACAGAAATTTCGGCAGCATCTCCCCTATAAATCCAACACCCCGAGAATTCAACTCGGCCAAAACACAACAACCAAACCAACAATCATAATAACAATATCGATAGGTAATTCAAGATGTCCAAACCAACATCCAACCTTACCCGAAACCCTGCAACTCAACGAAAACAATAACAACACACTTCTCTCTTTCAAATTCATAAACCATATCAACAAACCACACATTAACAACATTATCCTCACAAATTCAAGAAACCATAATGAGATCACATTAACTTCAAATCAGCCCACACGGTTTTTCAACTTTAGCTTGGATCATTAATCTTCATTCTACATCATAAAATTTATAACGACGACGACCAAAATGCTAGATAACATTAACTCATTTCTTGCATACCAAACAGCCCCTAATCACGGCCATTCCTCAACACACATCATTCCATGAGTTTCATTCATTTTCTACACATTACAACAACACACAAACATGTGGAATACAATTAATTCATTACTCCAACACAATTCTACATACACACGGCCAACCACACTTCAACATCCCTATTTTCATGATTTTCATTCATTTCCACACTTCACAACATACACAAACAATGCATAACATATGAAAAATGAGATTGAACCTTACTTCTTCCACCTAATTCTCTGGCTAAGCCTTGCTCCTTGCAAAACAAATGGTTTCTTCTTCCAACAACTACTCCATATGATAGAGGACCTTCCATTTGGTTGAAAAGCTAGGAGAAAATTATTTTTTTCCTTCAATCTCCATGACACCCTATTCGGCCATGACCATGGCCGAATACTCTCTTGCTCTCTCTTTCTCCTTGCTTCTTGAATTTTCTAGTGTGGAATGAAAAATATGTCTTGCTTGGTCTTTACTTATACATATATATCTAAATATATGGCACATGGCCATGCACATGGCCGGCCTTTTTTTTTTTTTTTCTCTTTTATTTTTCTCCAATTTTCTAGAATTTTCTTTAAGTCATCAAAGATGACTAATTGTCTTGCTTGCCTTGTCATCTTTGTCCATATATATATTTGTCCCTGACAAAATATAAGATGAACACATGTTCCATTACATGGCTTGCTACAATTGACCAAAATGTAAATGGGGCCCACAACCACAATGCTTCTTCAGGAAGTCATGAACTAATAATAATTTCCAATTTCCAAGTTTGCCCTTAATATTCCATGACAATAATATTTATAAGCGACTTGCGCATTCAAACAAAACCGGAAAATGGCCTTGCCCTTAACTTTCCGTAACTTGCTCGGAACATCCCAATGTACAAAAATGCGGGATATAACAGTAAAATAGTATTAAGTTTTTAATACCTACCCCCTAGTGTGAAGTAGTTTTTGAGGTTCCCCGAAAGGGAAACCTCTCTCCTTCTTCAAACCATGTAAGTTTATTTACTATGTTTTCTGTACTACTCTCCTTATTATATAAATTATTTCGTGATTGTATGAATATTATGTTTAAGTAGTTATTTCCTTGTTATCATGAAACTGTTATTCTTACTATATGGTTATTCTCTTAACTTCTTAATAACCTCGATGAATTAACCTGTAAATTCCTAGGTTTTAAGAGGCCGTTTTAATGTCCAAATGATGAAAGACGATGTTGGCTGTGGTAATCGGGGTGTGGTTAAAGAAGACTGCTATTAAGAACAAAGTTTAAGAGAAAGAGATGAACAATGTTGTTACAGCCCGTATTTCATGCGTCCGAATATTGCGAGATAATGGTGAGAAGTTAAGGACAAGACTATGTTCTGAAATAATTTTAATGCACGAGTTGTTAGTAATATTATTTATGAACATTGGAGGTATGTAAATATTGAGAAAGAGGCTAAGGGTAAAAAGGGAAATGCGTAAAGTGGCATCATGGGAATAATGTGGAAGACTAGGGGTAAAATGGTAATTTCACCAAATGTTCAAGAAAACTCTTGAAGGGCCAAAACTTACATAAGAAGACACTTGGTCCTCTTTATTAATTTTCAAGAAAAAGGATGGAAATGATGACAAATAAGTCATCTTTTGTTAAAAGAATTTTAAGAAAAGAAGAAGGAAAGAAAAGAAAAGAAAGATCAAGAAAAAAGAAGAAAATTCTAGAAAGGGAGAAGGGGGACATGTGACCATACTTGAGAGGCTTAAGGGTAAATACATAAAAGTGGTGGAGGATGTACATATATGAAGTCATCTTTTTAATTCAACAAAATTTGGAGGAAGAAAGAACAAAAAAAAAAAAAAGAAAGAAGAGAACATGAAGGCATGGGGTTCGGCCAACCCCATGGAAATTTAGCCATGAGAAATCTTATTCCAAAAATTATTTTCTTGTGGTATTCCTACAAATTCAAGGGTCCTCTACAACGTGGTGTATTTGTTTCGGAAGATAGGACACTCGTTTCATCGTTTTCGTACTTTGGTCAAGTGAAGGAGTTGAAGAAGAAAGGTAAGGATTAACCTTCTTTACTATGTGTTAAGAATGATTTATGCATGATTGGAGTGTATTAAAGTGGATGGAATTCATGGAACATGCATGTGTTGATGTTGTAGCCGAATGTAGAAGTGTTGGGTGGATATGATGAATTGACTTCATTTAGTATTTTGATTATTGTAGATGAGGATTCTATGAAAAAAAAATGAAATGAGGATTTAATGATTGGAAGTGAAGTTGTGATTGTTTAAGGATTATGGAAGAAGTTGGTGAGACATTAGTATGATTTCTTATATTTGAGAGAATAATTCATGCATGTTGTAGTATTGAGAAATGAATGAAAAACATGAAAATATGTATGTGTGTGGTCGTGTGTGTTATGTAAGATTAAGGGGCCAATTTTATGTAATATGTTGTTTGTTGCTATAATGTCAAGAAATGAGTAAAAATTTATGAAAATATGTTGGTAGTTGTTGTGGCCGAATGAAGGGTAATTTGGCAAGTTGTGGAGAATTGATTCTAATTGATATTTTAGTTGTTGTATTGTGAATTTCATAATGGAAAGTGAGGATTTAATGGCTAGAGATGGAGTAGTGTATGAATTGAATTGAATATAAATGGAATGTTGTTGGCAAGATTGTTGGTATTGTTGATTAGTGATTGTGGCCGAGTTCCATTCTCGGGTTGTTGTTGTTAATATTGGCCGAGTTAGATTCTCGGGGATGGCGCATTTACAGGGGAAATGCTGCCGAAATTTCTGTAGACAAATGAGAATTCAATATTGGATTCCTAAAAGCCTCACAATTAACATTTGGTAAATATGACCATTTGTAGATTCTGGGCGAAACGGGAATTGAGTTTGGACGAGCGTAAGGCGCACCTAAGGTATGTAAGGTTTCACCCTCCTTTCTTGGCATGTCCTAGGCATAATAGGTTTGGACACGGGCCTCGGGGACAATTCCTTTCCTAGAAATCCGAGATTGAAATTAACCCTTTTTCATTCAATAGAATTGAATTAATATTTTGCATAAAATGTTGGAAAGTTACCTAAACATCTAGAACTCGCACAAATAGGACCCGACTACCTCAAAACTCTCATAAGTGATGTCTTGGAATGTAACATACGTAAATTGTGTACGCCACCTCATTTGACTCGAGGTGGGCCCACTGTTCCCGGATTTTCTTTATTGCTCCGTTTATCAAACGATAAGTGTTGTAACTACTCTAATGAGAATACTTCTATGATGATAAGGATAACGATGATGTAAGGAAGAGAATATGTCTATGATAAATATGGCAAGAATGCTTCTATGACTAAGAGTCTTAAGTTAAGAATCTAATACGAGTATGAAAGTGTTAAACTAGTTCTTGGTCCTTAATTCTATTCCTTGGTCATGACACTATTTTATAAAGATTTCAAAGCATATGAATCAACGTTTATGATGTCCATGTTTTCTTTTAATGTTATTTTCCGACGATAGTCTCGCCTTACGATTATCGTCCCTCAAGGTGAGACATGACGACCACGATGATTCCATAATATAATCGGAGGTCACCGACCTTACGTCACTCCGATAGAGATTATGGTTTTTCTTCAGGCTCTCCTGCATGCTATGACATGATATATGTATGAGTATATGTATATGTATATGTATATGTATATGTATATGTATATGGGGAAGATGGGAAAAGGGCAGAGCGCTATAGACGCTATCCACCTGATCAATTGGTATCAGAGCCGGTGGTGGGGCAAACCCAATGGTGGGGCAAACCTCAGTAAGAACGCTGAGTCCCAGAGTGGGGGGTAAGTATAAGGCTTGCCTTAAGCAAATCCCACATTGGTTTAGGCAAATCCCACATTGGTTCAGGCAAATCCCATATCGGCTAATGTTGTCCCGGACGCGGGATATATATATATACCTATGGTTAAATGGATCGGCTGCCGACGCCTCGGCAACATGATACATTCTATTTTCTATATATATGAAAGAAATGTTTTTTACAAAAGAAAGATAAGCATGCATGGCATCCGCCCCCAGGGGCACTCCTATGCACAGGTTACTCTGTTATCCTATGATATATTCTATGTTTCCATGCAGTTATTGTTCATATGTACATTTCTTACTATGTTACTATTCATGCCTTACATACTCGGTACATTGTTCGTACTGACCCCTCTTCTTCGGGGGCTGCATTTCATGCCGCGCAGGTACATCCAGATGATGCAAAGTTAGCATAAAAGATGTTCCAGCGTAGTTGGCAAGCTCCGTTCGCTCGGAGTGTAGCCGAGTCGAGCTTGTATGCTAGGATTTCGATTGCGTTAGAGACTTTGCGGACGAGTTGTGGGCATAGAGAGTCAGTCGGCCAACGGCTCCATCGGTCGATGTGTCATAAGTGTTATGTTATGTGTTTCGTATAAATATAGATTTGGTTTGAATTGAGTACAAAAAGAAATTTCTGACGGTTCTACTACGTTTTCATTCTTATTAAGGTAAAAGTCTAAGGAAGTCTATATATGTAATAAGAGTCAGTGGGTTCGCTCGGCTCCGGTTACGGGGTCGGGTGCCCATCACACCCTAGTAAGATCGGGGTGTGACAAATGTAATAAGATTCATGACTGGACAGAGTCCAGATTAAAATAAAAAAAAACAAAAAAAAACCCTAAAACTTAAAACTTTGGGAGATAGATAGAAAATTAGAAATATAACTACTTGATAAGAGCAAATATAGGAGTGAGGAAGTACCGAGTAGGATTGTTAAAAATTTATTGAAAAACAACATTAATTTCCCTACTTTGTCCTTTGAACTTTTCTTATTGTAAAAATTTATTGAAAAACAACATTAATTTTCCTACTTTGTCCTTTGAACTTTTCTTATTGAAAAAATTTATTGAAAAACAACATTAATTTCCCTACTGACAGGTATATATATATATATTGGATATCATAAAAGATTGACAAGTTTTTTTTTTTGAAGGAATGAATTAGTCTTTTATGATACCCTGTCGCATATATGATATATATCATGTGGGTATCATAGCAGACTGGAATGAACCAATTTACATGGTATATATCATAGATGACTAATTCATTCTTATTGAAGGAATGAATCAGTCCTCTATGATATCTTGTCAGCATATTATCATGTGAGGTCAATCATCCACGATACTCTGTCAGTATATATGATATATACCATGTGGGTATCATAAAGGATTGAGTTGTATTTTTCTGAAGGAATGAATCAGTCCGCTATGATACTCTATCAGTATATAGTATATGATATATACCATGTGGGTGTCATAGAGGACCGAAGAGTGTTTTTGGTGAAGAAATGAGCCACTCCTCTATGATACCTTGTCAGTATATGGTATATACCGTGTGGGCATCATAGAGGACTGAGTAATTTTAGAATGAATTTTCCATATGATACCCGTTCAGTATATGGTATATACCAAGCTAGTATCATAGAGGACTGAGTGCTTTGAAGGAATGAAATGTCATGTTATATCCCGTATTTTGTACGTCGGGATAATCCAAGACAACCACGATAAGCCAAGGACAAGACTATTCCGGGAGGCGCAATGGAGAATTTTAACTACGATTTTGCTTTAAGACATAAGTTACTTGTGACTTGGATGGCATGGGATATTAAGGAAGCATTTGGGGTCAAGAGCTATTTTTAGAAAGTATTCTATTTTTGGAAAGTGTATTATTATTTGAGAAACAAAAAAAAAAAAAAAAAAAAGAAGAGGTCATGTGGCCGGCCACATGGATGTGGGCCATGGCCACATGGAGGTTTAATATATGTTACCAAAGATGACTAATCAGTCATCTTCATCTTTCCTTACCCATAGAAATTTCAAGAAACTTTGAGAGCTAGAGGAGAAGGCCATTCGGCCATATACAAGAAAAATAGAAGATCAAAAATCCTTTCCAAAAAAATATTTTCTTCTAGTTTTTCCACTAATTGGAAGGTCCTCTACAACGTGGAGTGGTTGTTAGAACAAGCCAAGCACTCATTCTTGCAAAGACAAGCTCTAGCCGAGTGGTAGAATTGGGTGAAGAAGGTATGGTTCAATCTTCTCTTTTAATTGTTATGTATGGTTTATGTATGTTGTTAAGTGTGAAAATGAATGAAAATCATGAAAAAATGGATGTGGAAGTGTAGCCGTGTGTGTGTGGGTTTGGCCGTGTGGTGTGTGTTATGTAGGGGTGGTGAATTAATTGTATTTAGCATGGTTGGGGTGTTGTGGTAGTGTATGGAAATGGAGGAAAAATCATGGAAGTTGTGTGTTGAAGTGGTGGCCGAAAATGGGTGGTTTTGTATGTTAAAGAATGAATAAATTTTATGTGGTATTTTAGTTGTTGTCGTCATGGATTCTATGGTAATAATGGAAGTTTCATGAATCAAATTGAAGTTGTAATGGTTGTGGGCTGATTTGGAAGTTAATGTAATTCTTATGTGGATTTTATATTTATGGTAATGACATTGTTAAAGTGTATATTGTTGGTGTAGTTCATGAGTTCTAGAACAAAGAAATGTGTTAGAGTTGTTATGTTGAGTTGGGGAGAGATTTTGGGTAAGGTGGAAGTGGGGTTGGATTGTTTGGAAAATTGTGTGAATTGTTTAAAGCGTTCTTGAATATTGTTTGAATGGTTTTGGACTAGTAATCGAATGTATAAACGTTGATATTGGTCGGAATGTAAGTAGTTAAAGTGAGTATATTGGAATATTGCGAATGTTGTGGAACTATGTAGAGAAGAGTGTTTAATGTTAGAATGCGTTTTGAATTGATTATTAATGTTGCTAGTTTGGTTGTTGGTGTTGTTGTTGATGAATTTGGCCGAGTTGAAATCTCGGGGTTGGTGTATTTATAGGGGAAATGCTGCCCAAATTTCTGTAGAATTTGGTGGTTGTGGAATCGGGTTCCTAAGTGCCTTGAGCTAACGTTTGATATTTAATGACGTATTGTAGATTTTGGGAAGTCCACGACGTGATTCTGGAGTAGCTTGGAGAGCGAACGAGGTATGTAAAGCTCACCCTTTCTTTCTTTGGCATGTCCTAGACGTAAGGTGAATATCATACGAGCCTCAGGGAACTCCACTCTTCAGATCCGAGCTTATATGCGTTTCTTCTTCGCTTCTTAAAGTTAATTCTCCTAATGTAGACAATCCAAAGTTCTTATGTTTTGATATGAATGAGTTTTAAATGTTTTATAAAGAATTGTGTCCTTAAAGGGTTTCGTAACTACGAACTCCCTAACTTTCGCGAACGAGCTCGGATCGCCCGAAACCTTCATAGGTGATTCCATAAGGCATAATATTCCTCAACTTTCATAGGCGGGCTCGGGGGGGGGGGTTGATGCTCGTCCTTGGGCCCTCGAGACTTCCTTTGTACAATTTTAACGTTTTTGTAAAGAACTTAGCATGTTTGTCATCTTAACCCCCGAATATGATTACTTACGTATTTACCGAGTCTAAAATGAGGATGGATACGCTTATGATTCCGATATGTAGTCATGATTTCCAAAGTTCGGTTTGGTATGTTCCCGGGTGATATTCGGAAGGAAATTTGATTAGACTATGGTCCTAATTTATAACTAATGGTTCGTTCTAATTGAATTATTAAGTCTTTGTAAATGTTTATGTTGCATATGGTTTATAAATATTTTACATTGCATATGATTCTTACGATTCTGCTCGTGCACATTATTGTTAATTCCTTCACCGAGTCCCGGGCCGGTATGTATCGTGCGCATTTATTATATTCCGAAGTATGATGAGTTCTGACATATGATATGATACGAAGTATGATGAGTTCTGAAATATGATATGATTCTGAATTATGATACGATACGGAGGATGTGTTCGGACATATGCAAAACTTCCGAAGTATGATGAGTTGTGGCGCCCAAGGCAGGAGGGGCGACCACGTTCGTCCGCCGGGTCCCATTGTGGACGCATATGATATATGTGTTTTGACATGTATGATTTATGTTTAGTGAGTAAGCATTCTGACACTCTGATTATTATATCTGTTTTCTGTACTTTGCATATGATTTCCGATAATTGACACGCATATGATAACTTTATTTATCGAGTCCCTCACTAGAGGGCCGGGTACGGTACATATGTACGATGATATGTTGGCATGATTATGATATGCCTTGCTTACCGGCGTGTGTATATACATGATAAGTGTTTCAAAGGCAAGTTATGGTTTTCCGGATCCTATACTTGTTTCTGTACTCCTCATTCTCGGGGTTATGATTACGTTTTAATGTATTTCCCGCTTTACATACTCGGTACATATCCGCACCGACCCCCTTTCTTCGGGGGGCTGCGTTTCGTACCGCGCGGTACGGTACTCGCTTGGGTGAGCCGTCAGCTTAGGACTCCTATTCAGCTATTTTGGAGCGCTCCTTTGTCCGGAGCCCACATTTGGTACAGACTCTTCTGTTATGTATATATTTGCGTATGCTCATTCGGGGTACGGCGGGGCCCTGTCCCGTCATATGATTATGTTATTACTTTTAGAGGCCTGTAGACATGTACGTGGGTTGTGGGTAGCACTGCTCGGTTGCGTTTGTGTTCTGTACGTTCCCAGATTATATGTATGATATATATTTATAGGTATGTATATACGTCATCGTGTTTGTTTTATATACAGATATAAGTTCCTAATAAGTTGCTATGAGCGGGTTATAATTAGTAAAGGGTACGAGTGCCCAGCTCGGGCACTAGTCACGACCTACTGGGTTGGGTCGTGACATGTCAGTCCTCTATGATACCCTGTTAGTATATGATATACCCTGTGGGTATCATAGAGGATTGAGTAGTAATTTTGAAGAAATGATCCAATCTTTCTATGATACTTTGTCAGTATATGATATATACCATGTGAGCGTCATAGACTACTCAATCATCTATGATACTTGTTACGGTTCACTTTTACGCGGATGCATAAACTTGTGGACTCTATTCGGATTTTTGTATTTTTAGAGTCGCCACCTAATTTTATAACGGAAATTAGAAAAACCAAGTAAAAGGGTTTGTTCAAACAAAGAAAAATCCTTTTAAATCAGAGTTCGAGGTAAGGGTTCTAATGATCCCCTAGTTAAGGTTTTAATCACCCTAGTATTAAGGATCCGTAGAATACGGTTGACCTACGAGCTTCAATGTGTTATTAAGTGATTATTTGCTAAAATGATTTCTTTCTTGCAAAAGTGTCATGCTAATCATAAAACTCCAACTTTTGGCAAAAATGTCCTTTAAGGAAAGAAGAAGGTTGGTTTTCTTTTGAAAAATGTATAAGGGGTTAAATTCACTTCATTTCTAGACCAAAACACACTTAAGATTTTCTATTAAATAGAGTTACTACTAGCTTGGTCTCAATGTTACGATTTTAGTCCTTATAGTTTTGTATGCATATATAAGAGAAATAAATGGAGTATATCTCCTTTATAGATAGATATGAAATGGAAAAGTCTACTTATTTTCTTTAACCCATTGAAGCTCACTTTTCAACCATATACTACTTCAAAGCCATCTTAATCCTCAAATCATGGTTCAAGTGTATTTCCCTTTGTTTATTTGCCTTAAAGTTTGGGCTTCCAGCCCAAAAGTGATTGAAATACCCTCAATTCCAAATGAGTTTTGAGAAAAGGTCCATTTTGTACTTCTTCAAAATTTAATTCTTTTTTTGTTTTATGTTCCAAAAAATGGGTCCAAGTTACAAACCAAAAATGATCCTCAATTTGATTCACTTAAGGCCCCAAAGGGGGGCAAAGCAATCCAGTTTTAGTTTATACAGTCTAAAGTGGGATTAAGGCCCAAAATGGTTCCTTTATTTATCTCATCGAAGCCAAAAATGATCCTTTTTCGTCCAAAGGGGCTTACGACCCCAAAAAAATGCCATTATCTAACCCAAATCTTTTAACTTCGTTCACATAACCAAATTCCAGACTTTGACTTATGCCTTTTCCTTGTGAAAAATCCTGAATTTCGCTAATTTCGTGCAAGTACTTATAATAATCGTGTTTGTTTTGTAAAAAAAAAAAGGATTTAACGACTACGCGAATTTCCTTAGTTCTAACACATTTGGGTTCCAATTTACATATGCAAATATGGACAAAAGGAAAAAAAGAGGAAGAGTTAGGCTAGTGGGCCTACCGAAGCCTACTAGTTGCCATTTTCACCCATGGTTTGGGATTCTATGCATTTTATTTGTCGGACTCGATGAATGAAGTGATTTGGGCCTCAGGCCCAACAGCCTCGAACAGAAGGAAATGGTCCACGACATTTGATCCCATGCGAACACAAAAAAAAAAAAAGGGGGGGGGGGGAGAGAACTATGGTTAGAGAGCACCTAGACTTAATTATTAATAATAAAGCTTAAGAGTATACATACAACATAGTCACATATATACATGTATATGAACAAGCAATTAATTAGAGCAAAGCAGACCCAAGTTCATTCAAGAGAAAAAACAAAACTGAGGCAAATAGGCCCATTTAAAGAGATAGAATTGTAGGACCATTTTACAGTTATAGACTAAGTGTGTTAAGGCATTAAGGGGTTGCAGGGTAGTTATATTAATCAAACTTTCCTTTGAGAGCTATTTCATGAGCATAAGGGTTTAAACATATCCAACACATAATCAGATGAACATCCTTAGTTTACATCAGGTTTATAACCACATCCAGACTCAAAATCTAGGTCATGGTGCAAGCTAACATATTCTACCTTCATACAATCGTCATGGACATACCACAAACTTAAGCGGATATAGGAGTCTCTTAACTATACCAAATACTAGAGTTTATAGCAGAATTCTGTTCATAATGTATAAGCAGTCTTCACGTAAAACCAAACAAGTAGGCTCAAGCAGATAGCAAGTTTAGTAAAGGGTAGTTACTATTTCACTTATATCATTCTTTGAATTTAGACAGGATTATCCAAACAACAGAGTCATGCTTTACCTAAATGGGACACATAGAATCATGGAAGGAAACCAAATCATCACCCTTAGACTTTACATTAAAGATGGGAAAATCATGTACACAGGGACATAAATGGTCAGAGTGACATACAAGACATGCTTTTTATCTCAAATGGTCATTGAAAGGTCCAAACAAGTAAGGGACAAATTAAGTAAACTCACAGACAACTCAAGCAGCCATGGATAATATTAAATTAGTTATGCAGGAACATGAGACATGTGGACATGCTCCCATTAATCAGGTGACATTTTATTTGGGGGGGGGGGGGGTTGGTGGCGGTGGTGGCATTCATACTAATCTTTAATATGCAACTTAAGCGTGGAAACAAATAGGGGTGCTCATAAGACATGCTGACTCAATTCAAGGCTGTTCAAATACTCCTATACTAAGTCAAATGGAAATGGATACCAAGTAAACACATCAAATGCCTTTCTGGCCATTTCAAACTTATTTTGTATGTAAAACTTCACATGATTAAGTAATACTCTCATTTTTTGACTCTTGATTAGGCTAAGACCGCTAATATGCCAATTAGTGCTAAATCAGAGGATGAACATGGCCTTTAAAGTATATAAATGACAAGGAGAGTTTATTAGTAGTGTTAAATGCTAGGGAACTGAAGATTAAACACCTTAAATATCCTGCTCTTATATGCTTTAAACTAATCCTTATCTGGGATCTAAACTTATTATAACACAGGTTGCCAATGACACTTCAAAGGGACAAGACAAGCACATGGTTACAGATAAAACGGGTTGGGGGGTGGGGGGTTTAAGCTAGCTTAGAAGGGATAGGATGACATGCATACACAACAGATGAACAAAAAAGCAAAATAGACTACAAACAGACATGGAACTTGTCAAAACTAATCATGCTCAACAACCTTGATCTAAAACTAGGTACCTATCAAGACTGAGTCCTCAAAAGATCAAGTAGGCATTTAATTAAACTATAATGGACTAAAGCAAAGTGATCTTTCATCATCAAAGTCATTAACGGGCTAGTTAATAAATTAACCTAGGCAGCCAAATCATTTTTTAGCACAAGGGTGATGCCTAGGTTGGCTAAACAGAACTCAACATGTGCTAGGGCCTTAGTTGAAGTTAAACAGGCATATGAACATGCTTATACATTTGAATCAGAACCTAACATCATAATATTAGACTGAAACTACCACCAGATAATATATTGTCCTAAACAATCATATATCAATCAAACAAATTAAAGAAACAAACAGGCTAAGCTATCATTAATAACAAGAACTTAACTAAACAACCAACTAAGCACAAAAATAACCAACATAATCTAAAGGAAGTTAAACTAAAACAGCAAATAAACATGAAATAACTAACATGATCTAAAGGAACTTGACTAAAACATTAAATAAACACAAAATAACTAAGATAACCTTAAGGAAAAAGAAATTACCTTTTGTAGAGGTAAACTTGGTCGAGAATGGAGCAGCTAGGGTCTTCTCCTCCTCCACACTGCACAGCCATGAACCACAAAATGAAAACACTAATTTTTTCAGTAAGAAAAAACTAATATTTAAACTAGAAGGGGTATTGAGAAAATCAAACCCAAAGTACTCCTGTAAGAACAGTGTAAAACAAAAATGGGTTCTTCCTGAGGTTACACAAGTATATATGTTGAAGTTTCTCTCAAATGGCAGTTTTTGGGGTTCTTTATATAGAACCCCCAAATTCTAAGGTTTGAGGCTTTCAATCGATGTGGGATTGAGAGTTTTGAGGGGAAACATCCCTCCATTTCTCCATCAACATACCACAATTGAGCATTTGAAATCAAAACAACATAAAAACAATTAAAGAGATGCAGAAACGCAAAGAGATAGGGGGTAACCCTCACCCTTATGGTTACTCTACGGTGGAGTTTAGTATGAGAGGGTAAGAGCATTAATTGTACTTGCCTGAATCAGCTTGGCAAAGATGGAAAAGTAAATAGTACACTGCGCCGTTACCACATCGGGCAACGATGATGATGATCGAAAGCTTATCTCATCGTCTAGGGTTTTAACCCTCTCAACGCAAACACACTTGTGTATTGAGGGGTCATTTGGTTGCTGTTGTAACACCCCATATCTTACAACAAAGGTTAGACTCATATCATTAGAGTTTCAGAGGAAATTTGAAGGTTTAAACGTTTTGCGAAAGTGGCCGAGAGGCCTACTTCGGGCAACCATAACCCCTTGATTAGTTGAGAATCTTGAAAAGGTTCCTTCATGAAATTTGTAGTATGTGGAAGTACCTTTCCAGGAATATAAGGATCAGGCCAATCAGATATTGGAGCAAGGAGATATGATCCTCGCAATGTGGCTAATAGTAAGGTGCTTAAGATTCAATGGAATCGCCCAAGTTTTGATAGGTCCTTATTCTAGCCCGATTTCGTGAAAATTCATTGGGAATTTGAGAAATCTTAAAACATGAAAGTTGTAGATCGATGAAATACCTTTCCAACGATATATTATGGAGCCAAAAAAGATCCTTGTGGTAGAAGTTAAGGACAATTTACCACATGTACTGCAAGTCGATGCGCAAAGACGGACCGTCGATGCGCAAAGACGGACCGTCGATGCTCAAGGATGGCCGTCAATGAGCAAGGACGGCTTGTCAATGCTCAAGGATGGCCCGTAAACAAGTTGACGACCCGTCAACTTGCACTGTCAAGTTGCACAGCCAGTGCAGACCCTCGAAAACTCTTCTGATTTATGAAAGGATGGTCACAATGACGAACCGTCAACATGTTATTAATGGTCTGTCAAGTGAACCGTCAATATATGGCGACAACAAAAAGTATAAATAGGGCCCTTCAGTCTAGAAAATCAGTTTTTCATAATCCATTAAGCCCTAGAACGAAGTTTCTCTTCTCCAAACAATACAAGGCTCTAAGGTAGGCGTCTCAAACACTTCCGAGTCAATTCTAGAATAAGATTACATAACCTAATTAGGGAATCATTGTTCTTAACCTAGGGTTTTTAAGAAAACCCACGTTCAATGTTTAAGACACAGGTTTTGGGGATTCTTCTCTAGTTCAGACTTATAGATACAAGTTTTGAAGCATATACAAGTATGTGAGGCTAACTATCTATGTTAGGGGATGTTCATGATTCTCCCTACGCCTCATTCTTCATGTTTATTAGAAATTGACTCCAAATACAGTTATACCCTAGTTTCATGAATAGTTGTAGAACTTCTATCTTCTAAGGATATAGTTTCATAATTCATTCATGGTTATCATTTTGAATATCACGAACTCAGTACATAATCATTATGGACTTGTGTATTGACATCACATGAGTCTCAGTCAGTGTATAATCAGTTATTGGCTTAAGTTTCAGAATCAGAAACAGTTATCATGCTATCAGTTATATTTCAGTCTCAGTATCATGAATTGTTAATGTTAAATGCATGTATCTATATTTTGGGCCCCAGTCCTCCAAAAAAAGGGGGATTGAAATCATCGTAGTGTTGAATTATGTTTTCACTAGACACTTGTGCCCTTAAGCAATGATCTCGTGAAAGGACGATCTCGAAAGGCAAGCATCCTATGCGTCTTCTTCCAGGGATGGGTTTGACACGGGTTTCGACTGGTAGGGGAGTTATGCATCTCTTTTTAGCATAGTTCTTGACGTTGACTTTAGGGCTCTTTGCCTGTAGCTTTCTTCGTCCTTGCTAATTTGAGGCTCATTGCCCCGTAGCTTTCGTTGCTGACTTGAGGCTCGTTCCCTTGTAATTTCTTATCGTTCTGCTCGCAAAAATTTCCTTGATGGGATAGTGTTGCCTTATGTTGATCCTATTGAAAGTACTGGCGATGAAGGGAATATGAACCCTGAAAGAAGTGTTGAGAGAATCGAGGGCTAACTAGCTGATTTATGAACGTCACATAAGGTGCGTCCCCATTTACCTGGATTTTCGTGAAAGGAGTTGTTTATTCAAAATGGGTCATTTTGGAGTTTTGAACAAAGTTGTCGAACATTTGAACAAGATGCCCCAGTTTCCAGTCCTTAGGGTACTTAATTCAAGAATGTTTATGAATGAAAATTTGAGAAGTTTGACTGATTCAAAGACATACCCCAAATCCGTTCAGAGGGTCCGTAGTTTGAAACAGCGAAAGACCGTACCCTTATGTAGGATTGCCTACGTATCTTCTTTGGAACAAGAATCAGGTCTGCGTAGTTCACAACTGAAACTAATTGCTTTTAAGATAAGACTAATATTTGACAGTTTGGCCAAAATACACAAACAAACATGTATTCGAGAGATAATTTGGCCTCCACAAGACCTTAGGGAAAAGACAATCAGCTTGTTTGGAACATTTAGTCAAAGTTTTAGAAAACAAGGACTAAAGTTCAGACTTTAAGAGTATGTATAAATAGTTTATCAACAACCAAGAGTTCCCAAATCTAGTGATTCACCACAACCAAACTGCTTTAAACATTTCCTAGAATTCTATCATTAACTTGTTTAATTTAACAAGTAATAAAGGACATGCAAGGACAACTTATACAGATTTAAATAGTTTAAAATAGATGATCATCTAATCATGCAAAGTTCGAATTAAAATCCTTTTCTCCATTCTCTTTTATTAGTGCTGGACTCCCCCAAAATCATAGAAATTAGAAAAAGGGAAACATTTAGTTAAAACATAGTTGCTTCACTGAAATGTATCCAGATTTGATCAATTTCTAGTTCGTAAGTTAACAGAATGATTCTGAAAGGAAAAAAACAAGTAGGATTTCTAAACATAAACACAAGCACACCTCATCCTTCTTCAAATCTTAAGAACATGACATCCTATTCAGACACTGAATTAGCCAAATAGAGAAAACCTAGAACCTAGGACACTTAGAGAGATTAGTAGAACTCATTCAGAACTGACTAGTGATGAAGACCAACAAGACTTAAGTTGTGTAAATCATTCAAGGTCAAACTGGGCAGTGATTTATCTAAAGAAAAATGAATGAACTAATGGATTTTATTCTTAATTCTTGAGTACAATCAAGGTTAAACTTATTTATTAGAATCACCAGCGAGCAAATTAAGTTAATTAAGATGATATATTATTGCTTAGCTACTAACAACCAATATTCAATTCAGGGGACAAACATGTTCAAACATAATGGGAGGAACCAAGTAGAAATAATTTGAACTATCCTAAAAACATAGCTGCTGTCTATATAGGAAATATCCACAAACCTGACTCAACACTCACAACATCAATCTTTAGGAGCCAAGTGCAGTAATCTGTTCTCCCTAAACTAAGGTGGCAGTCAAATTAATATCATTTCAAACTTTAGCAAGCTTAGCACTCTTAACATTTAGGAAAAAGCAACAACAATTTGCCTCAAAGTTGCCCTCAAGACTCAACTCAAGAATGCAATAGCAAGCTAGGAATGTCTCATTTTGAGTGTTGCACCTTGAAATTTCGTGTCGTTTGCATTATAAATAGAATAGCACAAGACTAAATTGAACATGGAGACCCTATAAGTTTAAGATTCCAAAGGCATTTGAGGCAAAGGAAGTGAGTTCGTCGAAGAAAGTTAAGGTTGAGTTATGTTTTTTGTTATATCCCGCATTTTTGAGCAATCGGGTAATTCAAGACAATTGCGGGAGGACGACAAGTAAGGCCATATCTTTATCTTGTTAAGCATATGAATGGCTTATGAAGAATTTAGAAGCGGAATCATTAAGAGAGTCTAGGGGTAAAGCCGGAATTTTTGGAAACGATTTTATGAATTATTACTTGTCATGAAATACAATTGGGCTTGGATCATTTTTTTTGGAAAAAAAGAGAGGCCCAACCGGCCAAGGCATGGGCTAAGCCCATGAAGGGGTTAATTTACACTAATAAAAGATGACTAAGTCATCCTTGACTCATAATTTTCTAGAAATTTCAAGAAGTGGAAGAACAAAGAACAAGGAGGAGAAGTTGAAGGGCCATACGGCCAAGAGAAAAATTCCAAGAAAAATTACAAAAAATTTTCCAAAAATCATTTCCTACCTATTCAAGAGTCCCTAGCAAGGTGGAGAGGTCCTTGGAGCAAGAAAAACATATATTCATATAAGTTGGAAATCCTAGTTAATTGGAGAATCAAGGAAGAAGGTAAGGATTCATTCTTTTATATCTTTTTATGTATGTTATGGATGTTGTGCATGATGTAGTGTGCAAAATGAGTGAAATTCTTGAGGAACAAGAATATGGGTATGGCCGTGCATGCCTAGGTGTAGGTATGAATCATGTTTTAATTATTTTATTTAGTATTTGGTTGTTATTGTTGTAAATGTTATGTTGATGTTGGAAGTTGGATGATTTTTGAGAAGTTGTAGTTGTGAAGGTGGCCGTGAGGTAGGGTGCTTGTGTGGCCGTGTAAGTGCATGTAATATGGAAGAAAATGAATCGATTTTATTTTGTGTTTTGGTCGTTGTTGTGTTGAGGATTTTATATTACCTATGAAAGCTTAATAATCTTGTGAAGTTGTAGAAGTTGGAGACTTGTGATTGAAGTAATTACATTGAATATTATGTTCTTGCATGTATGAAAGATAATGTTGTTAGTATGGTGTGGTTGGCATATGAATTATAATGTTCTTATTGGAGTTGGAAGGTTTTGAAGGAGGTAGTATATGAATTGAGTTGTTATAATGTAACTTGAATTGAATATGGAAATTGTTAGTATGGTTGTTGATATTGTGTTGTTAGTTTGGCCGGGTTGAATTCCCGGATTGTTGTTGATTGAAATTGGCCAAGTTGAACTTGGTGGGATGGAGTATTTACAGGGGAAGTGCTGCCAAAATTTCGGTAGCCAAGTATTATTTTAAGAATCTAATTCTAAAGGCACTAATCATGTTTGGTAAACATGACCAATTTGTAGATTCTGGCGGATTTGCGACTTGAATTTGGAATGGCATAAGGAGCGAAAAGAGGTATGTAAGGCTTCACCCTTCCTTCTTTGGCATGTCTTAGACCCAATAGGCTTGAATACGCGCCTCGGGGATGATTCCATTCCGAGAAAACCGAACTAGAAATTTCTTCTATTTCATTCAATGAAATTGAATTAAGTTTGGTGTGTTTTATTGAAATAATTGTTTAAACATCTCCAACGTGCCTAAATGGAACCGAGTGATCCTTAGACCTTCATAATGACTCCATGAAGCTCGACGTGCGTAAATTGTGTATGCCATCTCAGTTGGCCGAGGTGGGCCCACTATTCTTGAATTCTCTCTATGATTCGTTTGGTTTATTTTCGTACTATAATTAAAGGGAACTTTTGGGTAATCATTCCGACTACTAAGTAATAGTTGTTTTAACTAGTCCATCGATTCCAAGGCTTGTTTTCTCTCTAAAAGTTTAGGAATGTTTTCAAAATATTTATTCTTCTCTAAATTAAAGTTTTACAAATTTTTGAAAGCTTTATGACTAAAATGACGACTATGATTCTATGATGGAAATAATGATCTTGAAGGTGAGGAAATGTCTGACACTACATAACATGACATGATATAATATGATATGCTATATGTATATATATATGGGGATATGGGGGAAGGGATACACGGGAATTGGGAAGGGAACTATGCTTCATTGCCACCTGGTCAGCTGGCTTATCATCCCGGACGCGGGATGCCCGGACGCGGGACTTATGGGCGAGCCGATGTATTCGGTGCTATGTGGGCGAACCTTTGTTGGGTCTTTATGATACTATGATATACTATGCTATGCTATGATACTATGATATACTATGCTATGCCATGATACTATGATATACTATGCTATGCCATGATACTATGATATACTATGCTATGCTATGATACTATGATATACTATGCTATGCCATGATACTATGATATACTATGCTATGCTATGATACTATGATTCACTATGCTATGCTATGACATAACATGATATGCCATAAACTCTATTTTCTATGTCTATGAAAAGAAATGTTCTTTTTCTAAAAAGGAAAACAAGCATGCATGGTATCCGCACGAAAAAGGTGTTCCTATGCGCAGGTTACTTTCTTATCTCAGTATACATCCAAGACCCCACGATATTGCTACTTATAATCTATGCTCTTGTTTATGTTACTTTCCATGTCTTACATACTCGGTACACTATTCGTACTGACGTCCCTTCTTGTGGACGCTGCGTTTCATGCCGCGCAGGTCAGCAGGTAGCTGGATTTGATCCCTAGGAGTTTCCCCAGCAGCATTTTTGCAGCGCTCCAGTTGTTTCGGAGCCCCAGTTCCTTGGTACTACTTTTGTGTGTATATTAGGGCACGGCAGTACTCGGCCCTTCCTATGTATATGTGTACTATGTTTAGAGGCTCGTAGACAGATATGTACAGTAGCTATCTTGTACTTCTGATTGTCCCCAAAATGTTTGTATAGTATGATCGCAAAGCTTATTAGCCTATATTCATAAGTGCTATTTATGTTAATGCTAGTCAAAAGAAAAAAAAGCGGTGTAGTTCATACGTGCAATAAGAGTCAGCGGGTTCGCTCGGCTCCGAATATGGGGTCGGGTGCCCATCACACTCTAGTAAGATCGGGGTGTGACAGTTTTGGGGAAATTTGGCATCAGTTGATTTGTACATTGCTTAGCATCACTTTAATGGAGATATATAGATCCCTTTGGATGGTTGAAGTTTTATATAAGTTCCAAGAAGGTTCCATGAGGATTGGAGTTCAAACGAGTCGAAAAGAACGCGATTTCGCGAAACCGGGAGGTGCAGGGGCAATGTGCGGTCGCACATTGAGTGTGCTGACCCACACACTGGTTTCCAACTCACCATTTTTGGTGATCTAACTTCCCAACATCATTTTTGGGCAGAGGGAGGAGTGTGCGGCTGCACACTGAGTGTGCAAGGTCGCATAATCATCGCAAAGTAGGGTCAGAGGGTGATTTTGACACCTTTTTAAATCCCAAACGACCCCAACCTTATTTCCAACCTTCCACACTCATTTACCCACTTCTCAAGAGTCTTACAAAGAGTTACTAAAGGTTCTCAACAACCCCATAGCTTTCCATATCATCCAAAGAGAGAATCAACATCGAAACCTCAAGGTAAATCCATAGGAGTGATGGTTCTTGCTTCCTTTCAAGGTTGTGGTGAAATTGGTCTTGGAAAGAGAGTTGAGTAAGGTGAAATACTACTACTTCAAGGTATGTCATTCATCCTATTCTCATGTTTAAGTGATCTAAAGGCCTAGTGACTCTTATTGAGGAGGAAATCTAAAGTAGAGAAGCCATAGATGTTGAGGTGAAGAAGATGACTATAGATGAATTTGAAAAGAGGATTTTGGGTGAATTTGAGATGGAATTGAATATAATTCATTGATTGTGGTATATATTGGATGTTGTTATTGGTGTTTGGGAGTTGTTTTGTCATATAGTGGAAGTTGACGAAATAGGGGAAGTGCTGCCCAAATTGCATTAGCTTTTTAGTTGTTCTAGTTTGAGCTTAAGCATGTTTTCAAGACCAATTTTGTACGAATCCGCTTGAATTTAGAGTTGCAAGCTTTGGCGAAAAATGTTTACTCGTTAAGAAGACGTGAAGGTATGTGAGGCTAACCCCTTCTTTCAAAAGGCATGATTCCTATGTTATGCTTCCACATGTGCTATCCATAACGTCCTCATTCCCAAAATGCTAGAAGTTCATGATTCTCAAAATCCTTATCATGCTATAGGTAAATGTCTCCTATGATGAGAACGATAGTGATGATGAATCCATTCTAAAGTTTACGGGTTGATGCTATTAAATGACTATTAAGATCATTTCTTGATATTCATGATTCCACCATCCTACTCTTACGATCATTCCATGTTTGGAGGCACCAAGCCTAAAGTTCTAGATGTTTTCATGAGATGATTGAGCATACTAAATGATTCTTGATTCCATTTATGACAAGTGGCCTCATTTTATGTTAATGTTTCCTCAAAGTGCAATATGATGATAATGGTGCTTATGATGACGATTTCAACTCTAAAAATGCCAAAGCTTAAGTTTTAATGTTCTCATGATACTATTGAGCTTATTATAAGATTTCTAATCGTATTCATTATTGTTAATCTCATATTATGTAATTGTTCCTTCAATGTGAGATGAAGGCATAACTTCCTTATTATGGATTCATTAAAGATGTTCGAAATATCCTATTCCTAGAAATGCTAAAACCTATGACTTTTAAGACTTTTAAAATGTTATCGATAAAAGATCTCAGTAGTCATAATAGTGATGATGATGGGATACGGCCGAGCCTTGATATGGCTAGATACAGATACTGCCGAGCCTTGATATGGCCGGATACGGATGTTATCGAGCCTTATTATGGCTGGATACGAATATAACCGAACCTCACTATGGTCGAGTACGGATAACATACCGAGTCTATATGGCCGGGTATGGTATTGCATAGGTATGTATGTGGATATATGAAATGGTTCTCCTAGAAAAAGAGTAAGTAAGTACGAGGAATGTCTTAAGAATTACTATAAGGTATAAGCACTTCCTGTATCTTATGTTATTCATTATGTTTTTTTTTATCATATTACTATTCATGCCTTACATACTTAGTATATTGCTCGTACTGACATCCGTTCTTGTGGACGTTGCGTTCATGCCGGCAGGTAGATAGGGAGACGGCCCAGATTCTTAAAAGCTCATCAGCGGAGTCTCAGGAGTGCTCCACTTATTTCGGAGCCGCAATCTATTGGTATCCTCCTTTTGTGTATATATCTTGGGCATGGCGGGTTCCTGTCCTGTCGTTATAGTTTCGAGTACTCCAGATAAAGGCTCTAGACATGTGTGGATATTCAGAAGTTTTATGACTCCATTAGTGTATATCTTGTACGTCATTTTGTAGCCTTGTAGGCTTTTGTGTATGTGTGTATATATATATATATATATATATGAGATGAAGTTGATGATTATCATGTAAATGAGTCACATTGGGAGAATTTATATCCATACAAGTTGTGATAATTGAGATTTAGATATGTGGTCCACCGAGATAGATGGGAGGAAGCATCATAGTTCGTGCTCGGTAGGCTAGCTCCGGGTACCCGTCATGGCCCTCAGGTTGGGTCGTGACAAAAGTGGTATTAGAACAGTTCATCCTAGGGTATGTCTACGAGCCGTGTCCAGTATAGTCTTGTGTATGGGTGTGAAGCGCGCCACACTTATAAACAGGAGGCTGCGGGGAAATTATGTCACGACCCAACTAGAGGGCCATGACGGGCACCCGGAGCTAACACACCGAACACCTCTAAACATACATCTTGTAATCATTTCTGAGTGGACCATAAAGATAGCTTATGCATATCATAATCTATAAAGACATATATCGCAACATAACCGCACATTTTACGTATAATCCTCGACAATTATGCCCATCATTACCTGGCGTCAAGGCTACTAAAATGTTATACAACGGTATGAACCAATAGAGTCATGAAACATCTAACTGTACATACATGTCTATGAGCCTCTACATAGCATACAAAAACAACGGACCTACCTATCTAAAAGATTAGGGGAAAGTCGAAATCCTAATCCCCATGGGTCGGGTCCGTCTACCCATCTACTCCGGGCTAACGCCCGGGCCCCGAAAGGACGTCTAAGCAATGTCCGGAAAGGTACGAACATAGTAAGAGATACCCAATAGGAAAAAAATCGATGAACGGGGGTAAATAATATAAACAAAATCCTGGCCCCGAAGCCCTTTTGGCGAATTGTCTGCA
>NC_081347.1:28800924-28866994 GCF_029784015.1 Lycium ferocissimum | reverse complement strand
GGTCAAATGTGACTTACCACGTTGACATAATGACAATAAGGCGGTGTTATACGATCGGGTTCACTTCCATCTTGAAACTCAAACTCTAGAGTTACGACCGAGTCCGTAATAATTATTAGGATGATCAAAACCTGCGCAAATCGAGGAGGGCGCCCCAGCCACCGAATGGCCGAGTACCTAGGATTTTGCTACCTTTCGACTTCCTTCCGAACTCGTTGGCGGCGCTGCGGATACGGCCTTGCTGCACGCAACCCCCACGAATCACGCTCGCCTCTTTTGCGGCTAGCCGCCATTCTTCTAAATTCGGGCATGGGCCTAAATATGAGAGATATTCATTCCTTGCTGAGTGAGGCACGTCGAGCGTTTCACAATCGACGTGCCCCAATCCATTCACAAACCGATGTACACGGTCTCCCATATCAGCTACCATAGCTGGGGCATACATTACCAAGGAATTAAAGCGAAGACTATACTCTCGGGCACTCATATTCCCTTGTCTAAGATTCAAAAACTCATCAGCTCTGGCCCGCCGAACCTCGGCGCGAGTAATGTCGAGAAAAGCATCCACAAACTTCGACATACCGACGGGAGGAGCATCGACTCCTCTAGAAGACATCCAAACCGCATATCAATGTACCGTAACGTCCCGTAATCTATAAGAAGCTACCGACTCGCATCGGCGCATACATTAATCGTAACGTTCTCGACATCTCATCTATGCTCGCGTGTCCTCATCGTTTTCTGCCCAAAGATCTCTCGGAGGGTCCGAAACCGGTAAAATCACGGCTCTAGCACTTACAACTTATCACCATGTCTCTCGTACTTTGCTTTGGGCCGAACGGCAACTAACTAAGTCAAGAAAAGAATGACCGTTTTATCTCTCGGGCTCGAGGCATCGACGTGGGAGCTGGGGGTATTGGGCCCGGACCGAGGCCCTTTTTGTTCTCTTCCGAAATGGGTAAGGTGGGAGAGGTCCGAGATGGGACATCGTGCTCGAAACCGACCTGCTTTACTCTTCCCGCCGGTGGCCCCCACTCAGTTCTTCTTTCGGCCACCGTCTTGCCTTTCTGGGCCACTGTATCTTTCCTTCTCATAGGCATACTGAAATCATAACACACAGTTAGGAAAAGGGGGTCCTGATAACATAGCTCTATCGCACGATCTAAGATGAGAAAGAAGGTCAATTATTCCTAAATGCCCTGAAGCCTCCTGTTTATAAGTGTGGCGCGCTTCACACCCATAAACGAGATCTCTTACCCCCGGACACGGCTCGTAGACAATCCCAGGACGAACCTAAGCTCGATACCACTTTTGTCACGACCTAACTAGAGGGCCATGACGGGCACCCGGAGCTAACACGCTGAGCACCTCTAAACATACATCCTGTAATCATTTCTGAGTCGACCATAAAGATAGCTCATGGATATGATAATCTATAAAGACATATATCGCAATATAACCGCACATTTCTGTATAATCCTCGGTAATTATGCCCATCATTACGCGGTGTCAAGGCTACTAAAATGTTATACAACGGTATAAACCGATAAGGTCATGAAACATCTAATTGTACATACATGTCTATGAGCCTCTACATAGCATACAAGTAATCATAAGGACCAATACCCATAGACTGCAGCTCCGAGGCAAGAGGAGTGCTTCTGAGAATGGCCGATAGATCACCTCCACAAAGTCGATCCGTCTAGTCTACCTCGCGGGCATTTAACGCGAGCGTCCACAAGAAAGGACGTCAGTACGAGCAATGTACTGAGTATGTAAGGCATAAACAGTAACATAGTAAGAGATACCGAATATGAAAAATAATACGATGAACATTTGGGGTAAAGTAATATAAACAAGATCAACCTGTGCCTCTGAATGCCCTTTTAAGGCGAATGTCATGCATGCTTAGCTTTTTAAGAACTTTTCCATACATATCCATATATATATAATATCTCGTCCGGTCGTTAATGCGCGGTAATATATATATTTATATACATATAGCACCTTACATGGTGTTATTTTACCCGGTCATGTAGATTCGGTATTATCTTACCCGACCCTTTCGGGACTCAGTGTCATCTTACCCGGCCCTTTCGGGACTCGGTGTTTGTCACGACCCAACTAGGGGCCGCGACGGGTACCCGATACTTGTACCGAGCGCCCCCTTACCTCGTGTCATACTTTTACTACTAAGTGGGCCACATGAATTACACCGTCATTTCTTTACTTAGAATTATCATTTACAACATTATTATGAACATGTACTAATAAACTTTACTAACTTAATATACATCGACGGGGACAAACAAACTACAAAATATCTGACTGTACATATCCGTCTACGAGCCTCTACACCAAATACATATAATATCAAAGTGGGCTAGGTCTTTGTGCTTGTCGTGTACACAAAGTAGTACCAAGAACCGAGGCTCCGATCAACCGGAGCACGTCGTCTGCATTCTTGAGAAGCTCTAGGGATCAAGTCCGTCAACCTCGCTACTCGCGCGGCATGAAATGCGCGTCACAGAAGGGGACGTCGCACGAGTAATGTACCGAGTATGTGAGGCATAAGTAATGTCATAGGATTAAAGCAGAGGACATAAAACACAACATAGGAAAATGGCATAACATATAACCTGTATCTCTGTTTGACTACTCTGGGGGATATTATGTAAGTAAACTTTACCGTCTGGAATATTACATAAATGCTGCAAGTAAACTGCCCGTCCGAGGAGGTACGGTGTATCATCGCCCGCCCATATAGGTGCGGTGGATCGCCGCCCGACCATTTAGGTACGGTGGACTACTGCCCGACCATTTAGGTACGGTGGACATTTTCTAAGTAGATCATAGAATAAAGGGGTAATCCGTCATCCGAGTGCCCTGGCGGCGCATCCCGCATGTTAACTTTTAAAAAAAAAAATGCATAAATATACTGCAAATAAACGCCCGACCATGTAGGTAGCCGGTGTAAGAGTCTCGCGTCCGTGCCTCCGCGTCCGGGGGTATAACCGCCCACCGGTGGTGTGTCCGGCCTGCCGCCCGTCGGACGACATGGTGTCGTAAAGTAAATCATATGTAAATATAAAGCATGCATGAGAGCCCAAGTGAAAGCTACAGCTTTATCGGAGTGACATAAGGTCGATAACCTCCGATTACGTTATGGAATAATTGGGATCACCTGCCTCACCCTGAAGGAACCAATCTTATAAGGCGAGACTATCAAGGAAGAATGGCACCAAGAGAAACACGGAATAAGATCATAAGCCTTATAAAACATTTATTCATACACTTTAGAATCTTTAGGAAGTAGAGTCATAATGAAATAAAATTTAACCCAAAAACTTGCTGGACACTTCCATACTCATATTGAATTCCTAACTCGAAACTCTTAGTCATGGAATCATTCTTATCATACTTGTCTTAAACATATTCTCTTCTTTATTATCTTTGTTACTGTCACCACAGAAATATTTCGATTAGAATGGTTACAACATTCATCGTTTGATAAATGGAACAATGAAGAAAATCCGGGATCGATGGGCCCACCTCGGGTCTAATGAGGCGGCGTACACAATTTACGTATAATACATTTCATGACATTACTTACGAAAATTTTAGGGTAGTCGGATCCTATTCCTGCAAGTTCTAGGTGTTTAGACATTTCTTTCAACTTTTCGTGAACATTTGCTTCAATTCTACTGAATGAATAGTAACTAATTTCAATCTCGGATTTCTAGGAAAGGAATTGCCCCCGAGGCACGTATTCAAGCCTAATACGTCTAAGACATGCCAAAGAAGGAAAGTGAAGCCTCACATACCTTTTTCCGCTCCTTGTGCTACTCCAAATTCAAGTTGCAAATCCGCCAAAATCTACAATTTGGTCATGTTTACCAAACATTGATTAGAGCATTTAAAGATTGAATCTTAAGGTACTACTTGGCTACCGAAATTTCGGCAGCACCTCCCCTATAAATGCACCATCCCCGAAATTCAACTTAGCCAATTTCAATCAATAACAATCCGGGAATTCAACCCGGCCAAACTACTCATATAATGACAATAACCATGCTAATAATTTCCATATTCAATCCAAAATGCATTCTAACACTTCAATCAACATACTACTTCCTTCAAGTCTTTCTAACTTCCAATAAAACAATAATAACTCTATAATATATATTCCGACAACACTATACCAATATCATTGTCTACCATACATGTAAGAACATAATATTCGATTTACATAACTTCAATCACAAGTCTCCAACTTCTACCATTTCACAACAATTACTAAGCTCTTGTTAGTAATATAGAATCCACACAACAATAACCAATATACTAAATAAAATTAACTCATTTTCCTCCACACTTCAACAATTATACACGGCTACCACATACACAACACTCACGGCTAACATCATGTATACACAACCACAAACTTTCCAAAATTATTCAACTTCCATTCTCAACATAATATCCACAACAATAACAACTAACACTAGGTAAAATAGTTAAAACATAATTCCTCCACACATATAGGCATGCACGGCCATGCACCTATATTCTTGTTCTCCATGAATTTCAACCATTTTTGTATACTACAACATGCACCAATATCCATAACATGTAAAAGAGAATGAATTCTTACCTTTTTCCTTATTTCTTCACTTAACTAGAATTTGTGACTTGGATGAATATGAATTTTTCTTGCTCCAATGGATACTCCACCTTGCTAAGGGCCCTCCAATAGGTAGAAAAACAATTTTTGAAGAAATTTTTGCCAAGGTTTTGTTGGTTTCTCTCTATGGCCGAAAGGTTGGAGAGTTTTCTCCTTCTTTTTCTTGTTCTTTAATTCTTGAAATTTCTAGAGAATTGTATGAAAAAATAAAGAATGATCCTCTATTTAATTCACATGGATTTAATGAATTATGGGCTTGGGCCAAGGAGCCATGGCCGGCCACCTACACCCTTGGGCCTTTTTGTTCTTTTTTTTTTTAGCCCAATTAGTTATGGGCTACCTTTGGTAATTTCCAACGCTATTTCCCGAGATTCCGATTTTGCCCTTAGCCTCTATTAATATTTCCACTTCTAAACTCTTCATAAGCAACTCATACGCCAATCAAAATAAAAAAAATAGCCTTGCTAGTTACCTTCCCGCGACTACCTTGAATTATCCGAACAAACGAAAATGCGGGATATAACAGTGTTATCTTACTCGGCCCTTTCGGGACTCGATGTTATCTTACTCGGCCCTTTCGGGACTCGATGTTATCTTACTCGGCCCTTTCGAGACTCGATGTTATCCCCAGCTAATTAGTGGGATGCAATGCATACATACATACACATAAAAATACATAAATGAAATCAACATCATCATTAGCATTCCCATTGTCACTATATCATTCCTTGAAGAATCAACCATCGTAAGATGAAATCGACGATGTCACGGGAGTCTCGAGAATCATGAACTTAGGTAGCACTGGAAATAGAATCGTTATCATCTCTATATCTTACCTCGAAGGAACGAGTAACATGAGGTGAGACCATCAACAATAAGTACGGTTAACGGATTCATGGAATGGCTCAATAGTCTCATAATGCCCTCAAATCATAGCTTCGGAGTTTCAAAAGAAGAGAATCATCATCATCGTCACGATCATCATAGAACATATTCCATTTAACATCATAAGAGGCTTTAAGAGTCAGGAACTTTGAGATTTTGAAAACAAGGCGGTTATGGAAACATTTATGGAATCATAACATAAGAATCATGCCTTTGAAAGAAAGGGACGAGCCTTAACAATACCTGTTCAACCTCCTATTAGCTACGCTTATTCGTCGAGCTCGTAAATCTACATTCGAGAGGATTCACACTAACGTTAGACTCATTATCATACACTTGTCCTAGTGTTCAAGCTAAACTATTTTATATTCTGCTAAAAATCAAAAAATTAGGCAGCATCTCCTCTATTTATATGCCTAGCCGGAGTTCTTAATCCAACAACCACAACAACAATAACAATAACAACATCCATAACATCATTTCCCATACCAAAGTATTATATAAAATAGCCCACACACAATTTTCCAACTTCCATAAGTACTCAACTCACGATACAATCATTTTACCGCTCTATTTCCGTGAATAAGCCAGTATTAACATAAAAAGGAAGAGATAGATACCTTTATCCCTTTAATATTGCTGTATCTTCACTTTTCCACGCTAAGTTTAGGCCACAACACGCCGCTATATGATTCTGCAACAGTAACTATACGCTATCCGGATCGAAATTTGGAAATTATACCTGGTTTGGGCTAAAAAGTTGGCTTGGGGGGTTGGGAAGATCTTTCAATTATCTACAACTTTCATTCTTGGTGTTTTTCCAAATTTCAAACTTATAATATTGTTTTGGCCCCTCCAATTTAGATCATCAGAAAATGTTTCCTTAAATCGTCCTTTTAGAGGGCTTATGCCAATATTTGGCTTGAGGGTCCTTCTTAGGACTTGCTCAACTTTCCATGTACTACTCATATATCTCTTCATATGTCCTTTATAAAACCCCGACATGTGGGCCCTACTTAGCCTACAATAACGAGGGCTTTCCTCAAGCAACATACTACCTGATTTACACCATATGGTCTCCAAATGTCATATGTATATTATTATTACACTTCTTATAATATAATCTTCATCCCAAACCCGGTTCTCAAAATTGCTCAGCGCGTTCGTGCCTCGTGGTGGCGCGTTCACGCTGTGTTGGCCCTTGGCCTTCTGCGCGTTCGCGCCACTCGTTGGCTTGTTCGCACAGGCCATTTTCCTGGTCTGCCAGCCCGACTTATAACGTCCATATCTCCTTACCCCGATGTCCTATTGAAGAGCAGCTTGTTGCGTTAAAAACTAGACTTCCCGAACTTCACTTTAGACTTTTGTTCCCTTTGTTCCACTTCAAAACTCTTAATATACTGAAAGATATTCTTTCTCCCGGTTAGACCAAAACTTCCATACCAAACCTTGCCCAACTTTCCTTCAAAGCCTCGGAAGCTTAATCTCCTTAGTTCACTTGTTTTCCAGTCCTTCTATAACCTGTTACGCGAACTCGGACTCTTATAATTGTAAAACGAGCACCTATGATCTTGCATCTTCTCGACAATAACTTCGATGTCTGCAATTGAATAGCTAACACCTAACGAATCTCAACGTACAGAAACTACGGGGTGTAACAAATTAGGAATAATTGACCTTTCTTTCTCATCATAGATCGTGCGATAGAGACATAACATAAGAATTACTTTTTCCTAATTGTGCGTTATTTTTTCAGCAATGCCGGTGAAGAGAAAGGCAACAGCCGCCCAGAAGGGCAAGACAGTAGCCGGTAGGAGGATTGAACGGGAGCCACCGGCATATATAGCGGAGGGTGAGTCTCATAATGAGGTTCTATCTCAGACCCCTCACACACCACCTATCTCAGAGGAGCATGAAGGGGTCTCAGCTCTAGCTCCAGCACCCCCAACTCCTCCACCAGATGCCTCAGGCCAACAGATAACAGAGGCTATTCAATTGCTGACCCAGTTAGTTGCCGCTCAAGCTCAGCGGCAGGGTGCTGGTCTTGGTGACAGAGCGGCTGGTGTAAGAGCCCATAATTTTATTAGCTTGAATCCTCCAAAATTTTATGGGTCAAAATCAGATGAAGACCTGAGGGCTTTATAGATGAGATGCTGAGGACGTTGAGAATAATACATGCTTCCTATACTGAGTCAGTAGAATTAGCTTCTTATAGATTGAGGGATGTAGCCGTCCTTTGGTACAATAACTGGATGTCTTCGAGAGGGGAAAATGCACCTCCCCCGGTATGGCAAGAGTTTGTAAATGCCTTCATTTGCCATTATTTGCTTCCCAAGGTTTGACGGGCCCGAGCCAATAGATTTTTAAATCTCAGGCAAGGAAATATGAGTGCCCGAGAGTATAGCCTTCGGTTCAATTCATTGGCTAGGTATGCTCCAACCATGGTAGCCAATATGGGAGACCGGGTGCATAGGTTTGTGAGTGGTTCGGGGCCACATTTGATTAAGGATTGCCTGACAGCTTCACTACAGGAAGGGATGGATATTTCCCGTATTCAGGCCTATGCCCAGGACCTGGAAGAATGACAGCAGCCGCAAAAGGGTGAGCATGATTATGATAGAGGTTATAGTAAGAGGGTCAGATCTTCCGATGCTGCTAGTGAGTTCAGAGGGGGTCAAAGGCGGCAGTATTCTAGGCATTTAGGACAATCAGTGGCTAGTGCACCCCCTCGATTTGCGAACAAGAGATTTGACTGCCCTATTTATTCTGGACCAGGTCAGAGTTCCAGAGCTTCGACCTCTCATAATAAGGGTGACTCAGGACAAATGAGATCAGCCATACCACAATGCACTCTGTGTGGTAAACTACATTAGGGACCGTGTCAATTGGGTTTAGATGTTTGTTACGTTTGTGGCCAGCCAGGCCATATTACGCGAGAGTGTCCGTTCCAAGGTGGTAGGCGTACGGTTCAGCCCACAGGGTCAGCAGCTGGTTCTTCACAATCAAAGCGTCCTCAGGGACAAAACACTCAGACATCAGCAGGTCGTGCTAGAGGTAGAGGGGGAGCGCCCAGCTTGAGCGATCCTCAGAACCGTATTTACGCATTGACTAGTCAACAGGACGTGGAGTTTTCACCCGATGTTGATACATGTATATTGTTAATATTTTCTTATGATGTGTATGTATTGATTGATCCGGGTTCTACATTGTTAAATGCTACTCCTTATATTGTTGGTCGAATTGGGGTGAAACTTGAGTCGATTAAACTTTTCCAAGCGTTTCATTAATGAGATGACAGTATAATTAGATGGGAGTGTAACTTCTTCTCGAGGAAGGAAGTGGAAGGGATACGTATATGTTTAAATATGACCCTTGAGTATAAATATGCTAATGATTCATGAGTACAAAGGGCTAAAAGAGGTAAGAGAATGATGTACGCTACTAAAAGGACAAGATATCAATGAGGGCCTTTCATCGTATAAAATATGGTGGCAAGAATGTTGTATGGATGTACGGGTATAAGGATATATGAATATGAGGCAAGTATAAGACTAAGGTGCGTTCTCTTTCACAAGTTCTCTTATCACAAAACTATCGAACTAGCAATATAAGGATGCATAGCTAATAAAGAATGGGGGATAGCACTTCAAGGAAAGAATTATTCAGAGTTTCAAAATAAGGGTGTAGTAAAAAGTTCAGTAATGAGGTGAAGAATAATTGAGTAAAATGGCACCCGAGGTAAATAATGGGTTAAGATGAGAAGTTAAGTGAGTAATTACATAGAAGTGAAAGTTCATGATGATACGAGAATTCTAGGCACAAGATATTCAGGACGCGGGACAATTAAAGTCGTTCTGTCAGCAAGTAGAATGGACCTAAATGAGGAGTTAAAGGCTAGTAGCAGTAGTACAGGGGATAATAAGGAGTAAGTTCGTGTAAGACAACTTCATTTTCATTAAAAATGAATAAGGATACATCTAGCATTGAAATGGATATGCCTATTCTGGAAGATAACCGAACGGTATATAGACTTATATATTATAGAGAGAATGTAATTATATGTGAGGGTTGCTAAGATCACTAGAGCTTTAACTGATGAAGCATAGTAAAGCTGGGAATAATAATTGCAAAGCATAGTATATGTTTGGAAACTTGAGTAATGATATAGTATTCTGGAAGGGGTACATGGCCTATTCAGAGACAACAAAGATGTATCATAACCTTAGTGGATTGATAGAAAGAACATGTTATAAAAGTTTGTGGTCCCTTAATAAATAAATAGAAGTATGAGAAACTGAAGTATCATACAGTTATGTCATTGAGGAATGAGGGAATATCAGTATGAATTTCATAATTGTAAGGGATCATGCAAGCCATATATGGAATTATCTAGTTAAGAAGCTCAGTTTTCCACTAACACCTGAGGAATAGTAGCTTCAGAGAGACGTGAAGAATATGGATTACCCCAGTATTATTTTCTACTTGGAGATAAGTATGTAGAGCACATTTATCCGACGTCAAAGGATATGTCATGAGCATATATATTAGAACTTTGAAAAGAATTGGGAAGATCAGTTAGTGTAGATTGAATTTACATATGGTATTATTCATCATTCTAATATCCAGATGGCTCGTATGAAGCTCTATAAGAATGGGAAAGGGACAAACTGTTCGAAATTTGGAAACTCACCCTGAAGAGATTTATGAGGAGTAATAAGGAGGATAAGTTGACCCTTGGATACCTTAGATTTCACGGAATGATAGTCAAAGGACCTACTAAATTTACCTTCAGAAGTGGCTGTATGTTCAGTCTTGTCTGCGTCTATGCCTCACAATCGTAATAAGAAGTCCCCCACAGTTGTAATGATTGATGATATTCAGACTACAGAACAATTATCGTGTGAGAAAGTTCCTACTACCCTCCCAAACCGCCAAAGTTCTGAGGTTGTGGATCGAGAACCAGAGATGTAGCCTCGGTTGTAGTACTATGAAAGGATGCAGAGATAGAATAAATAACTTGATAAGTTAAGAAAGATATGAAGTTTAGATACCCACACTTATTTCCACCCTTATAAGAAGTTCAAGCAAAAACGTCATTGTCCTCAGGTATGTAATGCTTCCTTTGATGATTTCATGGTCGTGTGTGGCCAATGTTGATATTGTGTTGTGGCCCTGTGAGGCATTGTATATTTTAGGCTGTTGTGATAGGATGGTAGTGGCTCAGTTACAGGGGAAACTCTGGCAAAATTTTTGCAGAATCCTTAAGGATTTAACATTTGAGGACGAATGTTCTTAAGGGGGGAGGAATGTTACACCTTGGAATTTCGTGTAACTTGAATTATAAATAGAATAGCATAAGAATAAAGTGAACATGGAGCCCATATAAGTTTAAGAAGAATATTTGATAATTTCAAGAGTATACCTTAAGATTCCAAAGGCATTTGAGGCAAAGGAAGTGAGTTCGTCGGAGAAAGTTAAGGTTGAGTTATGTTTTGGGGAAATTTGGCATCAGTTGAGTTGTAAATTGCTTAGAATCACTTTTATGGAGAGATATAGAGCCCTTTGGATGGTTAATGAAGTTTTATACAAGTTCCAAGAAGGTTCCATGAGGATTGGAGGTCAAACGAGTCGTAAAGAACGTGATTTCGCGAAACCGGGAGGTGCAAGGGCAGTGTACGGTCGCACATTGAGTGTGCTGACCCGCACCTTTGGTCGCCAACTCACCATTTTGGGTGAGTTCATTTCCAAACATCATTTTTGGTGGAGGGAGGAGTGTGCGGCCACACACTGAGTGTGCAAGGCCGCATACTTATCGCAAAGTAGGGTCGGAGGGTGATTTTGGGGTCGGAGGGTGATTTTGACACCTTTTTAAATCCCAAATGACTCCAACCTTATTTCCAACCTTCCACACTCATTTCCCCACTTCTCTAGAGTCTTCCAAAGAGTTCCTAAAGGTTTTCAACAACCCCATACCTTTCCATATCATCCAAAGAGAGAATCAACATCAAAACCTCAAGATAAATCCATAGAGAGTGATAGTTCTTGCTTCCTTTCAAGGTTGTGGTGAAATTGGTCTTGGAAAGAGAGTTGAATAAGGTGAAATCCTACTACTTCAAGGTATGTTTTTCATGCTATTCTCATGTTTAAGTGATCTAAAGGTCTAGTGACTTTTATTGAGGAGGAAGTCTAAAGTAGAGAAGCCATAGATGTTGAGGTGAAGAAGATGACTATAGATGAATTTGAAAAGAGGATTTTGGGTGAATTTCAGATGGATTCGAATATAATTCCTTCATTATGATATATTGGATGTTGTTATTGGTGTTTGGGAGTTATTTTTCCATATAGTGGAAGTTGACAAAATAGGGGAAGTACTGCCCAAATTGCGTTAGCTTTTTAGTTGTTCTAGTTTGAGCTTAAGCATGTTTTCAAGACTAATGTTGTATAAATCCTCTTGAATGTAGAGTTGCAAGCTTTGGCAGAAAATGTTTACTCGTTAAGAAGACGTGACGGTATGTGAGGCTAACCCCTTTTTTCAAAAGGCATGATTCCTATGTTATGCTTCCACATGTGCTATCCATATCATCCTCATTCCCAAAACGCTAGAAGTTCATGATTCTCAAAATCCTTATCATGCTATAGGTAAATGTCTCCTATGATGAGAACAATAGTGATGATGAATCCATTCCAAAGTTTATGGGTTGATGCTGTTAAATGACTATTAAGCTCATTTCTTGATATTCATGATTCCACCATCCTACTCTTACGATCATTCCATGTTTGGAGGTACCAAGCCTAAAGTTCTAGATGTTTTCATGAGATGATTGAGCATACAGATGATTCTTGATTCCATTTATGACAAGTGGCCTCATTTTATGTTAATGCTTCCTCGAAGTGCAATATGATGATAATGGTGATTATGATGACAATTTCAACTCTAAAAATGCCAAAGCTTAAGTTTTAATGTACTCATGATACTATTGAGCTTATTATAAGATTTCTAATTGTATTCATTATTGTTAATCTCATCTTATGTAATTGTTCCTTCAAGGTGAGATGTAGGCATAACTTTTTTATTGTGTTTTCATTAAAGATGTTCGAAATATCCTATTCCTAGAAATGCTAAAACCTATGACTTTTAAGACTTTTAAAATGTTATCGATAAAAGATCTCAGTAGTGATAATAGTGATGATGATGGGATACTGCCGAGCCTTGATATGGCCGGATACGAATACTGTTGAGCCTTGATATGGCCAGATACGGATCCTGCCGAGCCTTGATATGTTCGGATACAGATGTTGTCGTGCCTTATTATGGCCGGATACGGATATAACAAAACCTCACTGTGGTCGGGTACGGATAATATACCGAGTCTATATAGCCGGGTACGGTATTTCATAGGTATGTACGTGGATATATGAAATGGTTCTCCTAGAAAAATAGTAAGTAAGTACGAGAAATGTCTTAAGAAGTACTATGAGGTATAGGCGCTTCCTGTATCTTACATTATTCATTATGTTTTTTTTTTAATCATATTACTATTCATGCCTTACATACTCAGTACATTGCTCGTACTGACGTCCTTTCTTGTGGACGCTGCGTTCATGCCCGCAGGTAGACGACCCAGATTCTTAAGAGCTCATCAGCGGAGTCTCAGGAGCACTCCACTTATTTCAGAGCAGCAATCTATTGGTATCCTCCTTTTGTGTATATATCTTGGGCATAGTGGGTTCCTGTCCCGTCTTTATAATTTCCAGTACTCCAGATAGAGGCTTGTAGACATGTGTGGATAGTTAGAAGTTTCATTACTCCATTAGTGTATATCTTGTACGTCATTTTTGTAGCCTTGTAGGCTTGCATGCATATATATATATATATATATATATATATATATATATATATATATATATATATATATATGTGTTTATGAGGTGAAGTTGATGATTATCGTGTAAAAGCAGTCTCATTGGGAGAATTTATACCCGTACAGGTTATGATAATTGAGATTTAGATATGTGGTCCACCGAGATAGACGGGAGGAAGCATGATAGTTGGTGCTGCGTAGGCTAGCTCCGGGTATCCGTCATGGCCCTCAGGTTGGGTCGTCACATTGAGCCTCAAAATGCAACATCTTAAGCCCTAAAGTACAACAACAAACTACCTCATTTGAATACATGGAAGCAGTGCCCTCAGAGATGTAGCAACAGCCCTTGAGTGTAACATTTTGGTGTCTCAAAATGACCAGAATGCAGTAGTGTTTACCAAAATGAAGTGCCATAGAGTTATACCATCTTATGGGCCAGAATTCAAAAGTTTATAGCTTATTAATGAAACAGCAAAGTAGAACAGCAAATCATATTTACGCATAAAGAATACTTACCTCACTGCAACCAGTGTCTTGCCTTAGAATATAGCAACAAACTTACCAAAATGCGTCTTGAATGTAGCATGGCAGCAACTTATGTAAGTGCATCATTTGAAAGCTACACAAGTATGGAGGCAGATCTTCCCCAAAGTTGACAGTGACTCAGATCATTTTGGGATTGGGATATTCCCCAAGTCATGCAAAATGGAAGGGGTGAAGGATGAGTAAAAAAAAAAAAAAAAAAAAAAGGATTCAAACAAGATACTTTGTTTGTTGAAAACATTTGATTTTGGTCTGAGTTCTACAAACAGGTCCAGGTCATTGCTTAAGTATATTTTCATTTCAAGAAAGAAAGAAATAACAAGAATAAACATCAGTAACTAAAGCAGGGTAACTCACAACTTAAACTAAGCACTTTCAGAAATTAGTTCCCAAACTAGCAGAATACACAATGACCCAATGTTCCAAACTGAATTAGTAAGGGTCTTAAAGAAGAGTTGACGATTAAACTATTTGGCTCATAGGAGATTCTCAGATGTTCAAATAAATCACCCATTTCTTAATTTTTTGAAAATGTCAAGGCACAGTCAACATTTAGTCATATTTAAAACAGATCAAGAGGCATCTATATTATGCTATATTGTAAAAAAAAAAAAAAGTCATGAAATGAACAGATGCTGCAAGCTTAGCAATAGACTTGTTTTAAAACAAAATTTCACTATACTTTAAAGGATGAGGTGATTAGAACAAAGGGACATCAACTATTATCATTAATACTTAAGACTCGAAACTAATCCCACAACATAATCAAACAGGGAAACTATTGAATTCCACAACTCCTATTCAAATTAAACAGTGCCACTCCTGATTCGCTGAACCTTTTTCTATTCTTTCAACAAGAACCTTACTCATTGAAACCAAAAACTGTTGGTAAAAGGGTTAAGGTCAAGAAACTTGGATTTGACATAAGTAAGTTGCCATCTTTTTCCATCTTCTTAACCATCTAGACATGGCCATGTCTCAATAGTTTTGAGATGTCCCAAGGATCTAGCTATGTTGTAACTAGTAGAAGGAAAACATTCTAACACACAATCAAAGCTTCGACAGGTTTGCACTAAATTTAACCAAATTAAACTTCTGAAAAAAACAGATTCAGCTTAACAAACAAACTAGCTATTTCATGTTCATGTTAGTCCATTTCCCAGGATCCAAACAAACACTTGAAGTACACTTATGGCTGAATCTTGGATCAAATAAAGCAAGGCTAAGCTTTATGTTTCAGATTTAGCCTTTAGATAAAAGAAGATGAAAAAGGGTAGTTCACTTAAAAAAAAAATCATTTAGCCTTCCAGAGGACATATTACATGTGATTCGTTGATCATTTAAAGTTCTTAACAAAATAGGAAGAAAACCAAACTGAATCACCCAGAACTTGAAGTAAAAATGAATCTGCATAATCTACACTTTATCTAATAGCCCAAGCCTAATCTCCTAAGATCGATTTTGAACAGACAAAGAGTCCTAAAAGCTATAAAAGATTCATGTCTTTCACTTCAGCTACCAAAAGCAGAACAAAGCTAAAACAAAACATTCAAGACCAAATCCACCAAACTAAGCTGAATTTAAACAAACAGAAAACGAGACCAACCAAATAAGTAGCTGAAGAAATCGCAAGAACAGAACTAAAAAATGACAGACTAGGGGAAAATTACTTATCTAATCTCAAAACAAAATTTACGACTAACTTAACCTACATGAATTTGATGAAACGGCAACACTAAAAAAAATTAAAATAAAACTAAAACAAGGAAGAAAATTACCTTTCATAGAAAGCGACGACGACGAAAGTTGACGAAGACTAACTAACTCACCGAATCGATTTTAAACCGAATCGACTTCTAAAAATTAAATATGAGCGAGAACTTCCTCGAAACTCAATGGCTTATCCAGGTTTCTGAGTGTTGTCACTCTTGGGGTTGTCAAAAACCCCATTGTGGGTATGAAGACCCATTTTCATCTCTGAACTTCTAGAAAAAAAAAACCCTTAAAATGAAGAGCAAGGGTTTCTATTTATAGAACCCGAATGGAATATGACCGTTTCCCTTTTAAAAATCAAAATCCCAAACTTCTTCCAGAAGATAAGCAGAAATCCGTTGAGAAATAAAAGAAAAGGGTACATTATCCTTGAAGGCATCTCTTGGAATTGTACGTTCACAGAGAAAAATCTATTGCCAAGCTTAGGGATCGTTTTTTGTTCTCTTGTTTTTTTTTTTTCTTTTGCCCTCATATGCCTTCTACAGGGGAAAAAAGGGATTTAAAATGGAGAGATGGGCTAGGTCAGTCCCTTTTAAGCTGGACCCGGCCAAACTAAGAATAGGGCCAAATTTCGCATATGTGCCCATATATACGTAACTGTCACGACCCAATTTAGGATCGCGCGGGCACCTACCTTCCCCTCCTCGGTAGGCGAACCCTCAATCAATAACATAGAATCAAGTAAAAACAATTTGAATATTCCAATAACTAAGTATGATTAACAGCGGAAATCAATTATCTAATAAACTCCAATATTGAGAGAGTTTACAACCGTTAAATAAATACGACTCTTTTCAAGTTGTCACGACCTGGTCTAGACTAGTACAAGAGCGACTAAAAGACACGGATTACAATAACACTATAAACCCAACTCCGTCCCGGAATTAAATGGGAGGAGGCCTTCAAATTAGGCATCGCGCATCTACGAACATGTTGCAATCAATCACCTAAAACACTCTACACCCAAAAAGGGTGTAGCAAGAGCAATATCAGTACAATCAACGCGTACTGAGTAAGCATCATAGGCCGACAATGGTTAGTAACACATATCAGTAAAGGAATTCACGAATAAACATGATAGTAACTAAATCAAGTCATAATCCATGTCTTTGCTCATTCTAACATCCGATTCCTTAAATCCTTATGCTTTCCCTAATAATCACAAGACGAATCCACAACTTTCTTTACAAAATCATATATCATTAGACCTTTCATAGTTGGTCTAGAAGTCAACCCCTCACTATGAATCTTTTATTCTACCACCCGTAGATGCCCAACATACAACTGATCCTATGAACGATCCTCACAATAAGCCAACTAGTAAAATTAAGATAATAGAAGTCAAGTATACATCATCGCTTAGATAGCATTTAATCCCAATTATGCCAAGTCTCAATGTATCAATCAAATCCAACATCACAAGTAAACATCAAATCATCTCAAACAAGACCTAATGCAATGCAATGCAATGCAATGCAATGCAATGCAATGATGTATGAATACAATGCAATGCCATGCAAATGCGGTGTACACATGTACTCCGGACGAAAATATCGACGTCTCGGTAGCACAATCAGTGTGACTCGCGAAGTCTAAGTGCCACCCATCCCAGATCTTTGCCCAACAGACAGACGGGACTCCGGATCTTTGCCTATGGGGGGTTCTCACCGGCACCACTCTGGAGGACCTGCAAAATCCATGCACTCAACGATTCCGAAACTAACATTGGATATCGGCCATGCAATCAAAGATTCTGAAATGAAACATCGGACATCGGACTCTCACGTCACTCAAGTAAAAGAGTTGATCAAGTATCAATTTCACTCAGTCAATGATTCCGGAATGAACACCAGACATTAGCCATGCAATCAAGTAAAAGAGTTTTATCAAGCATCAATTTCACTCAGTCAACAATTCCGGAATGAACATCGGACATCGGCCATGCAATCAAGTAAAAAGAGTTTTATCCATTATGATCAGGACCTCAACAATGTGTTATGCATGGATGAGAATGAGTGCAATGCATGTGTCAACATCAACAGTCTGATCAATATCACAAGTACCAACAATCGAGTGCGCCAAAAATATGTCCGACTCACAAATACCAACAGTGGGTATGCCAACAATATCTTAGAATCATAAGTACCAACAGTGGGTATGCCAACAATATACCGAATCACAAGTACCAACAGTGGTACGCCAACAATATCTCTGAATCAAATCGTATACCACCAATGGGTATGCCAACAGTGTCGTAATCAAGATGATAAAATAGAATCCAACATCAACCAACAACTCATGGCATTAAGCCAACACAACATAACAATCAAGTCACACCATAACGGTGTGGTTAGCCCAAACACATAACAGGTTAATCAAGTCGATACATACTATTACCACTTCCTCTAACTCAGCCTAATAGCTTAGAACAAGTAATTTCACTTTCTACTCACAATCATTCCGCACAACTCGAACTAGAACTCTCCCCAAACTTTAGTACATTTTATCCTTCCATATATCAACTAGGTTCGTCATTAATGGTATAACACGTTAGCCACATATTACGAAATTTCCATCGTGAGACATAAATAAATTATGTACCATCCACTACTCCCAAGTCACATAAAATCTACTAATTTTCAAGAAAGCACACCAAACAACCTAAGGAGTCTACAGGCCACAAGCCCGAACACACAAATCACACAACAATCCCATCCTAGGATTCCATCCCAAATCTCCAATTCCTACTCATGCATTCTCCTTCCCTTTAATACACGAATATATGAAACTAATCGGAGTCTAATAAAAGAAAGCCGTAACCTACCTGGCAGCCGAGCAGGTGCCACGAACCCACATCTTGTTTCGTCTTTCGAAGCGTCTCCAAACAATCAAACTCTATCACATATGAATTTTATGTAAGAAACCATGAATAATGATACCCATAATGACATATTCTATTCGGGTCAAAAACCCACTCTTTAATTTAGGAAAAATGGGTCTCAAGGCCAAAACGAGAATTTTATGGTCAAAATACCAATTTCAGTACCAAAATGTCAAAACCCTTTATTATAATTATAGAAATACTCAATTAATTCTCAAAATCATCATTTATATGAAAACCCCCAAATTTGGGTCTAAGAACCCTAACTTTGATCCCCAAATTTTATCACTAAAATGGAAGAAACATGTTTACATAGTTTATAATCATCAAATCCATGCTTATGAAGCTAACCCAACCAATAATACATGATTCTAACGCCAAGAACTCATTAGGGAGAAAACCCATAAAAACCCTTCTTTTGATCTTAAGCCTTTTTATGGAAAATAGGAATCTAGCTAGTTTGTTCCCGACATATTCAAGCATATTCAACATTAATCTTACTATTTAGGAAGATTCTAGAAACCAAAAATGATTTAGAACTTAACTCAAGACCCCATTTGAAGACTCGTTAGATTATATGGATTCTAGATTATGCTAGATGATTAAGAGAGGTTAATGAAACCATAATAAGGTAGGAATGTTACCTTAGGGAAGGAATCACTTGAAAACCCTCCAATTCGCCTCCGCAAAGCTCTCAAGTCGGAATAGAAATAATGACTAGGATTTTGGGGTTTTAAACTTATAACATTGCTCGTCAACCGCTCTAGCGATCGAGACACCGTCCCAACGGCTGGGCAAACCGCTACAACGGTCAAGGCTAGGACTTCACTTACCGTTGCAGCGGTAACCACACTGCTACAGTGGTGCCGCTATAGCGGACACTAGACACCAGCAATTTTTCCTAAGTTTCACCATTTGATCCGATTTTTTGACTAGTTCCCGAGGCTATCTGCTCATATACCACACACATAGACACACATAAAAACACTCTACGAACGTGCCTGAGGCCTTGGGATTCCCAACGGAGCTTTCATTGACCGAGTCATCTTTGGGTCAACTCTTTTTTACTTTAAGCCTATATTTCACAAAGGTTGCTCGAATCCCGATCTAGACACCTCGAGAAATGTGCCAACGATTCTCTCGGGTAAAAAATGAGCTAATCACTGCTCGAAAAAAGGCAAAAATACCGAAAAGACTATAACGACCAAACGGATCATTACAGTAACGTATATCACTAGTGTATACATGCATATATATGTGGCATATATACGACATTTTAAGAAGCTTATAAATACCACAAGTGTAAAACAAAAGTACCTTCATTTGTCTCACATTAATTAAATTGAAACTAGGCTAAATTCCTCAAAACATATTTAAACTTTATTTTAAAACTTAAAGATACCCAAAATAAACCGCTTGTTACTTCATTAATTCAAATCCCTCGACTTTGATCGAGTAGAATACTAAATAATGACTAATTGTAAATACTTGAAACTAATAACTCGTAATTAGCTATTTTTTTGAGAAATAAATAAATATTCTTGTATTTTCTTGAAAATATGCTAAAAATGCAAAAATGACATGCAGTTTTTCTTTTGCCGGTGTTTTGCCAAATGTAATGGCAAACTGACACCGGGATAATTTTGTAAAATGGATTTGACTTGTAAAATGCGTATTCCACTCCATTCGTAATCCAGGGACTCCAATTAATTGAGAAAAATTATCAGAGGTCAAAAATTAGGTATCAACACCTACTCAATCTACAATGGTTCTACACCAAATTCACCTCTTCTTGACACTAGCTCATCTCTCCAAACCCTAGGTTCTTGAAAACTCAAGAAGAATCAGAAAGGGGCGTGTGGAGTTCGTCTAAGAGGTAAGACTTTAAATTTTATGAGTTTATTAATAAGGTTTAGATTTGTGTAGAGTATTCCACAAGATTAGAATCCGCTAATGATTCGCATGAGGTCCAAGAAAACGTTTTTAAGGCTAGAAAAGCCTTGGTTTTTTGAATAAGGGTAGAAATCCCTAAAATTGTTTAAAGTTCTAATTTTTCTCATCTAATATCATTGTAGTGTGATTTTTGAACCTTGGAAATTCCGTTTGGTAGCATTTTAGTGGGATTTGAGGTATGCCTCTTTTTGAACATACTCTTTCGATAATTTTTTATGAACTCTTTGGTTGTGGTTTGTGTGCGTGAGGGACAAGCTCACATTAAACCTTGTTTGTACTATATTATACATACGTATTCATGGTTGTTTTCCTCCCTAAAGGATGATTGAAAATTTAGATATAAAGCTTTGGTATTCGAACTCGAATTAACCCATAAGGGATGTTTAAACTTCATAATTGGAAAGCTTGACTATCTCTTGTGAATGCAGTATAATGGATTGTGTTGAACTTGAAACTTGTTTAAAGAAGTGAACCCGATTTCTAAAAATTGAAATGACTTGATGTACCCCTATAATAGGATGATGAACATAATCCTTAATGAATAATGTGACTATCGCGAAATGACTTATGATTCGGCTTCCATGCCATGAATTGAGATTCGACTTCTATGCTATTTGTTACACCTCTCATTTTCGTTATAAGAAATCCTATGGTTTCCTAGTTGAGTATGCCCTTGTAATGGAGATCAGCACCCGATTTTTGAGGTATTAAGTATCTTACCCTAGGTACCGAAGTAGAAGTATGTGTTCCTTGCAATACGATAGGATTAGTAGTTGAATGGATCAAATCGACGCGAATTGGAATGACTCAGAAAATTTGCAGACACCGGTCAGCTTCGACGGGCTGTCGATCCGTGCCGTCATCAGTGGCACAACCTCTGAATCTAGAGGTGATAATCGACAGAGCAAGTCGACGGACCTTCGACATATCGACGGGTCGTCAACCCTCCTGTCGACCCGTATCACTGGAACTTTCTAGTTCCATCTATAAATAACTAGTCCTACGAATCTATTTCTCATTTACTCATTCCTAAATTAGTGCAAAACCCTTAAATATTTCCTCTCAACACTTTCCATTATATTGGAAGAGTTTTAGCAAGATCCGAGCCCGTAAAACCCGAGCCAGTGAAGAAAAGGGTTATTCCTAGGGTTTCTTTAAAGTTGATGAACTTGGGAACTAGAGTTGGGGTTTGATTCTTAGTATCCTAGTTTGTTTAAGGTATGTATATGATTCTTATCTTTGTGTTTGAGTTATTATCAAGAGCTTTAGCGGTTTTACGTAAAGGAATTATAGTTATGAAAGTTGTAAGTTGAATAAGAGTAAAGTTGGGCTTGAGGGCTATTTTGAGGAAGGATTTGGAGTAGAATTGATTATATTGTGATATGTAGGGATTGATATTATTATGGATGATGTTGTTGTTGATGTTTGGGTTGGATTGGAAATGAAGGATTATTAAGTTTACAAAGGAGATGTTGCCCGAATTGTGTAAAGTTGTAAACTAGATTAAGGTTGGTATATGAGTACATTCTAGTATAATAATTGGTACTTGCTATTGTATTTAGATTTGTCAAGCTCGGGACAGTAGCATAGCTAGCTTGAAAAGTGAATAAGGTATGTTAAGGCTGTCCCTTTTATTCTTTTGGCATGATCCTATTTATCTGAACGAACAAGTAAGCGAGTAAGCTCCAAAGACTCTACTCTTAGATGGTACATGATTCATCGTATCCTTGATTCCCTATGTTTTATGTCTATGGCTTCCAGAGATCCCATGTTGCTCAGAGTAGTCCGGAATATACTTTTCATGAGTCCTTCTTGCATTTATATATATATATATATATATATATATATATATATGTGTATGTATGTATGTTTCTTTCCCACACCGTGCACATATGGCCGGGGAGCACCACTACGGTGGGCGGCTTATGGATAATGATAGTAATACCGTGCCTCTATGGCCGGGCACCACTAGTGGGCAGCTTATGATATCATCCCAGACGCGAGATGCCTGGACGCGGGATAATGATGAGGATGATAACACCGTCCCTATATGGCCGGGCAGTATACACCGTACCTATATGGTCGGGTAATTTACTATATATATATCTGTATTTGATTTTTAAAGATAGCACATATTATACACCGCAGAGGCATTTTTAGTTACACAGTTGTTTTCAAATACTCATTCACACAGATGCATTCAGACAGTCAGTTGGCTTATGAGTTTCAAATTCCTTTCATGATTCTTATGTATATGTTACTCTTATGCTTTGCATACTCTGTACATTGTTAGTACTGACTCCCCCATTTGTTGGGGCGCTGCGTTTATGCCTGCAGGTTCAGGTAGATAGACAGGCAGCCCATCTTAGTAGGACTCCCATCTAGTAGTGGTCAGAGCGCTCCATTCGATCCGGAGCTGCTGTTTGTTTTGGTATACTATTCTTTTGAGATATGTATGTGTATGGGTATGACGGGGCCCTGTCCCCTCCTTTCTACAACTTTATATTCCAGTAGAGATCTGTAGACAGTTGTATGTAGATGACATGTGATATAGCCTTGTCAGCTCCTATTCTTTTATGTACAGCATATGTGGCGTCCTAGTCGGCTTGCACCGTTCTTCTCAGTACTTATATATAATATGACGGTGCAGAGTTCATGATGTTATACTTTTCTTGAGTCATCATATTTTAGATCGAGTTATTCGTGGGCTCTTGTTATTCAGTGATGTTCAGGTACGAGTATAGGGGTGCTTGGTCATTAGAGGTCAGGCACTCATCACGACTCATCGATTGGGTTATGAGCACTTCCGTCCTAGGGTTGTCTACAGACCGTGTCTAGTAGAGTCTTATTTATGGGTGTGTCGTGCACCATACTTATAAACAGGAGGCTATAGGACATATAGGAAATTGTCATTCTTTCTCTCTTAGATCATGCGATAGAGCCATGTGTTAAGAGTTCGTCTTCTAATGATTTGTTCTGATTTCAGCGATGCCTCACAAGAAACCTACAGCCGCCCAGAAGGGCAACTGAGTGGCTGGAGAGGCCACCAGCCATACTCAGTGGACCACCAGGGCTAGGGGCGAGTCTCAGAGTGAGTGCTCATCTCAGACTTTGCATACCCCGCCTCCAGCACCTGCCTCAGTGCCCCTAGTTTCTCCACCAGATGCATCGGTCCAGGATATGCGAGATGCTATATAGTTATTGACTAGATTGGTAGCCGCTCGGGCTCAGCAACAGAGAGTTAGTGTTGATCAGGTAGATCGAGCTGGTAGTGTGAGGGTTAAGAATTTTCTCAGGTTAGATCATCCAGAGTTCTCTGAGTTGAAGCAAAATATGGACCCTCAGGACTTTACTGATAGTATGCAGAGGACTTTGAGAGTTATGCACATCGATGAGGTTAAGTCAAGTGGTGCTGTCTTCTTATAGGCTCCGTGATGTTACGGTGCAGTGGTATCAGGCATGGGAGCTATTTAGGAGAGAGAATGCCCCTCCAACCATTTGGCGAGAGTTTTTAGATGCTTTTATTTGTCATTATTTACCACCAGAAGTTCGACGGGCCCGAGCAGACAAATTTTTGCGTATTGAGCAGGGCAGCATAAGTGTTCAGGAGTACAGTGTATACTTCGATTCATTGGTTAGATATGCCCCAACTATGGTGGCTGAGACGGAAGATCGAGTTCATCGCTTCATGGCTGGTCTAGGGCCGCATTTAATAAATGAGTGTACGACAATTGCGTTATAGCCGGGCATGGATATTTCGCGTATACAGGCATATGCACAGAATCAGGAAGATCATAAGCGTCAGCGGAGAATAGAGCAGGAGTGTGATCGGAGCCATGGTAAGAGGGCTAGATCTTTAGATATTGCTGGTGAGTCTAGGGGAGGACAGAGACAGCAGTATTCCAGGTATCTATTTCATTCAGCAGGAAGTGTGCCTCCATAGTTTCCAGGCCCTGGATTTGATCGGTCTTCTTATTCCGGAGTGGGCCAGAGTTCTAGAGCATCAGGTTCTCAGCGTAGACCGGAGTCACGCTAGATGAGACCACCGTTACCGCAGTGTACCCAGTGTGGTAGGCTACACTCTGGACAGTGTCGATTGGGATCAGGTGCTTGTTATGCTTGTGGTCAACCAGGTCATGCGATGAGGGAGTGTCCGTCGAGAGGGGGTGCAGACATGGTTCAGCCTAAAGGGTCCGTAGCTGGTTCTTCTTCATCAGTACGCCCTTCAGGACAAGGTTCTTAGACACTAACAGGACGTGGTGGAGGGAGGAGCGGGGCATCTAGTTCGACCAGTCCTCAACACTGTGTTTATGTATTAGTTGGTAGATAGGATCATGAGACGTCTCCTGATGTTGTTACAGGTATATTATCAGTCTCCTCCTATGATGTATATGCACTGATTGATCCGGGTTCCACCTTATCATATGTTACAACATTTGTTCTTTGGCAAGTTTGGAATAGAGCTTGAATCGATCAAACCATTTGAGGTGTCTATGCTAGTTGGTGATCCAGTCATAGCTAGGGGGGTATATCAAAAATGTGTGGTAATAGTTTGTAATTTCCATACCCTAGCAGATTTAATTGAGTTGGATATGCTTTATTTTGATGTTATCATGAGCATGGATTGGTTGGCTTCCTGCTATGCTAATGTCAATTGTAGAACAAGGTAGTTCGATTCCAGTTTCTCGACGCGCCAGTCCTAGAGTGGAAGGGTAAGGCTGCCTCGCCGCGAGGTAGGTTTATTTCCTACCTTAAGGAAAGGAAGATGATCAGAAAAGGGTATATTTATCATCTCGTTCGGGTCCAGAATGTACAAGCAGAATCACCGACCCTTCAGTCTGTCCCTGTGGTCAATGAATTCCCAGAGGTGTTTCGCATTAGCTTCCAGGCATTTCACTAGAGTGGGAGATTAATTTTACCATTGACCTATTATCAGACACTCAGCCAATATCTATTCCTCCTTATAGAATGGCACCTGCGGGATTGAAAGAATTGAAGGAGCAATTGAGGGATTTACTCGAGAAGGGCTTTATTAGGCCCAGTATATCACCGCGGGCAGCGCCAATATTATTTGTAAGAAAGAAGGATGGCTCTTTGTGAATGTGTATTGATTATCGACAATTGAATAAAGTGACCGTAAAAAATAAGTATCCACTTTCGAGGATTGATGATTTATTTGATCAGCAGGGTGCTAAATATTTCTCGAAGATAAACTTGAGATCGAGATATCATTAGGTTACGGTGAAGGAGGAAGATATTCCGAAGACGACATTCTGGACTAGATATGGGCACTATGAGTTCCGTGTTATGTCATTCGGGTTAACTAATGCTCCAGCTGTATTCATGGACTTGATGAATCATGTATTCAGACCCTTCCTAGATCTGTTCGTGATCATTATTATAGATGATATTCTGGTTTATTCTTTGTCAGAGGCTGAACATGCAGATCATCTTCGTGCAGTGCTTAGAGTTCTTCGAGATAGGGAATTATATGCGAAGTTTTCCAAGTGTGAATTCTAGTTGAACTTTGTGGCTTTTCTTGGTCGCATTATTTCAGATGAAGGCATTAGAGTGGATATTCAGAAGATTGAAGCTGTGAAGAATTGGCCAAGGCCCATGCCACCAACGGAGATACGTAGTTTCTTTGGCCTAGCGGGATATTATAGAAGATTTGTGGAAGGATTTTCTTCTCTTTTTTCCCCATTGACCAAGCTGACTCGTAAAATCAGCTAAGTTCCAGTGGACGGATGCATGTGAGCGGAGTTTTTAGATACTGAAAGACAAGTTGACCTAAGCACCCGTCTTAACTCTTCCAGAGGGAACAGATGTCTATCTATTGTGATGCTTCAGGTATTGGATTGGGTTGTGTATTAATGCAACATGGTAAGGTTGTCGCTTATGCTTCTAGACAGCTTTAGAAGCACGACAAGAACTATCCAACCCATGATCTTGAGTTAGCTGCAGTGATTCATGCCTTGAAGATGTGGAGACACTACTTATACGGTGTTCATGTTGATGTCTATACTGATCACAAGAGCCTCCAGTATATCTTTAAGTAGAAGGATTTGAATTTACGTCAGAGGCGATGGTTAGAGTTGCTGAAAGATTATGACGTTGATATTTTGTACCATCCTGGGAAGGCTAATGTAGTAGCTGATGCTCTTAGTCGTAAATCTATGGGTAGCCTATCACATGTGCAGCCAGAGAAAAAGGAGATCGCCCACGAAGTCCGTCACTTGACTAGCCTTGGAGTTCGGCTGTTAGATTCAGGTGATACAGGAATTACGGTCCAGGATATAGCGATGTCATATTTGGCAGCAGAGATAAAGGAATGCCAGTATGAAGATCTTGTTTTAGTTCATTATCGAGACACAGCTCGTCAGATAAAAAAGACACCCTTTGTGATTACAGGGGATGGAGTACTCAGGTATCGAGATAGATTATGCATTCTCAATGTTGCAGGACTTCATCAGCAGGTTATGGGGGTAGCACATCATTCTCACTATTCTATTCATCCAGGCACAACAAAGATGTATCATAATCTCAAAGAAGTTTATTGGTGGGATGGTATGAAAAGAGATATAGTAGATTTTGTCGCTCAGTGTCCGAATTGTCAACAAGTCAAGATAGGGCACCAGAAGTCCGGAGGTTTATTACAGGCTATGGATATTCCGCTATGGAAATGGGAAGTAATCAATATGAATTTCATTACAGTTTTCCCTGTACTCAGCGAAAGTATGATTCAATATGGGTTGTAGTTGATAGGCTTACCAAGTCAGCTCACTTCCTCCCTGTTAAAACTATTTATTCAGCTGAAGATTATGCAAAGCTTTATCTTAAAGTGATCGTACGACTTCATGGTGTTCCTACAGCCATTATTTCAGATAGCAGAGCGCAGTTTACAACTAACTTTTAGAGATCTTTTCAGAATGGATTGGGGACTCAAGTGAATCTTAGTCTTTGCATTTCATCCGCAGACAGATGGGTAGGCGGAGCGTACTATATAGACACTTGAGGACATGCTAAGAGCTTATGTAATTAACTTCTGAGGTAGGTGGGATGATCATTTGCCTCTTATCGAGTTTGCATGTAATAATAGTTGCCATTCCAGTATTCAGATGGCTCCTTATGAGGCTTTGTATGGACGGAGATGTAGATCACCTATAGGATAGTTCGATATGAGAGAAAATCATTTAGTAGGCCCAGATTTGATACAACAAGCGGTTGACAAAGTGAAAGCGATTCAAGAAAGGCTACTAGCTGCGCAGAGTTGACAAAAATCCTATGCAGATAACCGGCGGCGCTAGTTAGAGTTTGAGGTAGACGATTGGGTTTTCCTGAAAATTTCACCTATGAAGGGAGTTATGCGATTTGGCAAGAAGGTTAAGTTGAGCCCTTGATACATTGGGCCATATAGAATCATTCATACAGTGGGCCATATAGAATCATTCGTACAATGGGTAAGGTAGCATATGAGTTAGAACTACCTTCTGAGTTGGAGTCTGTGCATCCGGTATTTCATGTGTCTATGCTCCGTAAGTGTATAGGAGATCCTTCAAGGGTTCTACTGATAAATGATATCCAGGTGACTGAGCAGTTATCATATCAGGAAAGCCCAGTGGCTATACTAAATAGGCAGGTTCATCGATTGCGAACTAAGGATGTGGTTTATGTTAAAATTCTTTGGAGGAATAATAATGTTGAAGAAATGACTTGGGAAGCTAAACAGAAAATGAAAGATAAATACCCGTATTTATTTTCGTCATCTCAGGAGGCTCAGTCTGAGGCATTACCTTCCCCGGGTATTGATTTCATTTATAGTTATTGTGATGAGTCGTGTGAGGCCATGGTGTTGTATATATTAGCATGTGGTCTGTGTGGCATTATTTTGGGTTGCTGTGTACAAGTTAGATTGGTACATTTACAGGGGAGACTCTGCCCAAATTTTTATAGCCCATGACTCGTATGAACATTCGAGGACGAATGTTTCTGGGGGGGGGGGGGGGAGAATGTTACACCTCTCGCTTTCGTCGTAAGAAATCTTATGATTTCCTATTTGAGTATGCCCTTGGAATGGAGATCAGTACCCGAGTTTTAAGGTATTAAGTGTCTTACCCCGAGTACCGAAGTATAAGTATGTGTTCCTTGCAATACGACAGGATCAGAAGTTGAACGGATCAAATCGACGTGAATTGGAATGACTTAGAAAATCGTACACCAATCAGCTTTGACGAGCCATTGATCCACGCCGTCATCAGTGGCACAGCCTCTGAATCTACAGGTGATAATCGACGGAGCAAGTTGCCAGACCGTCGACACATCAACCGGTCGTCGACCCTCCCATCGACCCGTATCACTCTAACTTTCTAGTTCCATCTATAAATAACTAGTCCCACGACTCTATTCCTCATTTCTTCATTCCTAAACTAGAGCAAACCCTTAAATATTTCCTCTCAACACTTTCCATTATATTGGAAGAGTTTAGCAAGATCCGAGCCCTGTAAAAGGGTTTCTTTGAGCCGGTGAAGAAAGGGTTACTCCATGTATATGATTATTATGTTTGTGTTTGAGTTATTGTCAAGAATTTTCTTTGAAGTCGATGAACTTAGGAGTTGGCTGAGCATGATATAGATTTGGAGTAGAGTTAAGGTTTGATTCTTGGTATCCATAGACTAGTTAGCTTACTTGTACCGAGTCATCATTTTTCATACGTATGAACAAGCATTAAGATGCCAAATACCACATATTTAACTGTACATAACCGACTGCACATATCTGTCTACGAGCCTCTAGACATATTACATTTATACATAGAAAGGGCCGAGTACTGTCGTGCCCGAAAATATATACACAAAAGAGTACCACGGAAATGAGGCTCCGGACAAGCGGAGCGCCGTCAAGTACGGGTGGTAGAGCTCCTAAGGATCAAATCCGCCGTCCGCCGACTCCGCGCGGCATGAAACGCAGCGTCCACAAGAAGGGACGTCAGTACGAATAGTGTACCGAGTATGTAAGGCATGAATAGTAATATGCGAAAAACATAAATCATGTATAATGACATAAAAGAATTACCACACATGTCCTGGGATAGAAACATGACCTGTACATATAAGTGCCCTTGGGCAGATGCCGTGCTTTCTTAGCTTTCCTTACTCATATATATATATATATATATACATATATACATAAAAATAGAATATATTATATTGCCGAGGCGTCGGCAGCCGATCCATTTAACCATAAATATGCACATCCCGCGTCCGGGCATCCCGCGTCCGGGACGATATCAAGTCATGTAATGCCAACTGATCAGGTGGATATGCGTATATAACGCTCTGCCATTATCTCCATTTTCCCCGTAAGTATATGAAAATTCCATGTATAAATATCGGCGTCTATAGCGCCCTGGCTCTTTCCTCATATACATATGCTCATATCATATATATATATATCGCGTCTATAGCGCTCTCGATTCTTTTTGTCACATATATACATACTTATATCATATATATTTACCAGCGTCTATAGCGCTCTGATTCTGCTATCATATACATATACTTATATCATGTATATTTATCAGCGTCTATATAGCGCTCTGATTCTGTTATCATATACATGTGCGTATGTCGGGTACACGCATCAATCGGGGTCATAAGACATGATTCCATGTATTTAGAATCCTTAGAATAGTCATTACCTACAATAGAATTGAGATATCCAGAAATAGTTTAATATTCTCATATTTTCATTTTTATAGCCAAGTATATCGTCTACATATCTAACGTAGGCATTTTGTTCATTTTCAACTCCAGTGTTATCGTTATAGGATCATATTCTTCACTTTAGTCAAGGAATCACCTTTGTCATGCTTATCATGGACATATGTTCTTTCTTAGCGTTATCGTTATCACGGTCATCATTGACATATTTACATATGCTACGTGTCATAGCATTATTTATAATGATTTAAGATAATCGGGTCCTCTTTATGCAAGTTCTAGGGGTTTAAGAAGTTTTCCAACATTCCGCACCATTTCTAGTTCAATTCTACCGAAGGAATGAATAGTAACTATTTTCAATCTCGGATTTCTAGGAAAGGAATGGTCCCCGAGGTCCGTATCCAACTTATTACGTCTAAGACATGCCATAGAAAGAAGGGTGAAGCCTTACATACCTCTTTCCGCTCCTTTTTCTATTCCAAATTCACGTCGCAATCTCGTCAAAATCTGCAAATTGGTCATGTTTACCAAAACTCTTATTAGGATTCTTAGAGTTAGAATCTTAAGGAAACACTTGGCTACCGAAATTTTGGCAGCACTTCCTTTGTAAATATACCATCCTCAACATTCAATATAGCCAAATTTCTCATCAATCACAATCCGGGAATTCAAACCCGGCCAAACTATTAACATAATTCAACAATTCACACTAGCAATTCACATACTCCATTCAAAATGCATGATCTCAATTTACTACTTTCTTCAAAACCTTCCAACTTCAATGAACACAATAGCAACCTTATAATATATATTCCATCAACATCATACTAATATCATTACATGCTATCCATGCAAGAACATTATTTTTCAATATACACAATCTTCCAATTGCCAATACTTCACCAAACTTATCAAGTCTTTATTTGCGATATAACATCTACTTCACAACGACTAAGATGTTAATTACAACTCGCTCATTATTCTTTCACAACTCACCAATATACATGACTATACATCAAGTATACACGGCCACATACACACCACACACTACACGGCCATATCATGCACACACACAACCACGTTCTCTCCAAATTCATTCAATTTCCATTATCAATATAGTATTCACAACAATAATAACCAAACACTAGATAAATTAATTAGAACATGATTTCTACACACACACACATATATATATATATACACGGCCACACCATCTTTTTTTTCTCTTCCATGAATTTCATCCATTTTCTTACACACTACAACACACAAAATCATCCATAACATGTAAAGAAGAGTCAAACCTCACCTTTTCTTCAATTCTTCACTTGAGCTAGAGATTCCAACTTATAGAAATAGGTGTTTTCTTGCTCCAAAACCACTCCACCTTGCTAGGGACCCTTGAATTGGTAGGAAATGATTTTTAAAGAAATTTTTGTCAATTTTTCTTGGAATTTTTCTCTTGGCCGAATGGCCTCTAGATTTTCTCCTTTCTTGTTTTGTTCTTCTTTTCTTGAAAATTCTAGAGATTGTTATGATAAGATGACTTAGTCATCTTATTTAATACCATGCATGAATTAATTTTGGGCCTAGCCCATACCTTATGGCCGGTTGGGCCTAAATTTTTCTAACAAAATATTCAAGCCCACTTATATTTTGGGCTAGTTCTTGTAATTCATGAAAACAAATTTTCCAACTTCCAACTTTGCCCTTCGTCTTTCTTCCATAATCCCACGAGTCATATTGCAAATTTCCCTTTATGCCCTTGACCTTCCTCATTAATTCCACTTCTAAATTTTTCACAAGCAGCTCATATGCCAAACAAAATAAAATGTGGCCTTGCTTATTGTCTTCCCGCGATTGTCTTGAATTATCCGATTGCACAAAATGCGGGATATAACATCCTCCCCCCTTTAGAACATTCGTCCTCGAATGTTAAACTGACCTCATGGCGCATTATAATACTTCGGGGAGGTCTCCTTCGTAGATATCTCACATATCGCTCAACATATCCATTCTAGGAGCTTAGGTTGCCTTCAAGTCATAGGCCAATTGATTTAACTCCGAACACTGGCTCTGTGTTAACAAGTCTTCTTTGCTGAATCTTGAACCGTCATGGTCCACTTTAGGTCCAACATGTCCGCCCTTTCTGCTAATCTAGTCCGTCTCCGCCTACATGACTTTTATAGGGTTTCTAACCACTCCACACACTGTAATTTACACTGGGCTACCTAATTTTACATTCGTCTCTTGTTCCCACATTTATGGAATTTTCAGCGTATTTCCCGGGGGGTCACCCATCGTGAAATTACTCTCACCCTAGCACGCTTAACCTTGAAACTTTAATGCATTTCAGCGTCTTAGCGTTAGTACTTTCGCCGTCGCTCCCTCGCACTACTTATGTCACATAATATGGGACGAGTTGGGGTCTTAGCAGTTTTCGAAACGCCCACATAACACATCTTTTCTTTTATTTCCAGTTCTGCCCTCCGCAATCTTTAGTATTCGTCTTTTACCTGTACGTGTGGCTACTTTTCGTCCTAATTTCCGAATTCTTAATATGTTCAACAATACAAAGGCAGCGTAGGATAAGATAGAATCCGAATCAATTGACACGCATATCATAGAAGGTGCCGGAAAAGTACCTGTGGCCGCGTCTGCGGAAGGCTCAGGGTCCTGTCGCCCTGTCAATGCATATAGGCGGTGCGGAGGGCCGGCTGAACTAGGTGCCCCTCCTCTACCTCGGCCGCGTCCCGCTGGAGCTTGGGAAGTCTGTCCGAGAGGGCGTACGGTCGACGACGAACCAACCGCGGACCCGGCGGGCTGGGCTTGATCTCCCTCATACCTCAGTGGGCAATCACGCATCCGATGGCCAACCCGCCCACAAGTATAACAAGCACCTGTACCTGCGCGACACTCTCCAGAGTGTGGCCTACCACATCGCGCGCACCGTGGCGGGGGTGGCATCATTCGCCGCTAGAATCGGCTCTATTCTGGGACTCGAAGCTCTATTAGCAAACTGAGGGGGTGCACTGGCCGCTGATTGACCAAATACCTAGATTGCTCCTGCGCCTGTTCCCCTCTATACTCGCTTCTAGCCCTGGAAAATCTGCCCCTTTTTCTGGAGCCCCTATCTGGATAGCGCTCTCCTCCCCGTAGCTGGTATTGTTCCTCCAGGTTTTGGGCATGAGCCTGGATACGGGCAATAGTCATTCCATCCTGGAGTGAAGCTGTCAGACATTCCTTAATTATATGTGGCCCCAACCCACTCACAAATCGGTGTACATGGTCTCCCATATCAGCTATCATGGCTGGGGCATACCTGGCTAACGAGTTAAATCGAAGACTGTATTCTCGAACACTCATATTTCCCTGTTTAAGATTTAGGAACATGTCAGCCCGAGCTCGTCGAACCTCCGGTGGTAAGAAATGTCGCAAAAATGCCTCCGTAAACTCTTGCCAAACCGGGGGAGGGGCATTTGCTCCCCTCGAAATTATCCAGCTATTATACCACAAAACCGCTACATCCCGCAATCTGTACGATGCCAATTCCACTGACTCCGTGTCTGAAGCATGTATAATCCTCAGCGTCCTTAGCATCTCGTCTATGAAATTCTGCGGGTCTTCCTCTGGTTTTGACCCATAAAACTCCGGGGGTCTTAGGGCAATAAAATCGCGGGCCCTAGCACTTACCGTCTTGTCTCCCGAGTCCGTATCTTGCCGCCGAACCCGTGCGGCAACTAACCGGGTCATGAATCGGATGGCCCCCGCCATCGGCCGGGCGGGCCCGGGGAGCCGGGGCCGCCGTCTTTCGCTCGCCCTCTTCATTATGGGATTCCCCTTCTTCTAGCTCCCGCGTCTTCTCCTTCTTCGGCGGCATTACTGAAACCATAACATAGGATCAGGAAAGGAATATGGGAACCTGGTAGCATAGCTCTATCGCACGATCTTAGAATACAAAGAAGGTCATACTTCCTAAATGCCCTGTAGCCTCCTGTTTATAAGTGTGGCGCGCTACACACCCATAAACAAGACTCTACTGGACACGGCTCGTAGACAAACCCCTAGGACCGAACTGCTCTGATACCACTTCTGTCACGACCCGTCTAGGGGCCGTGACGAGTACCCGATACTTGTACCGAGCACTCCTTACTTATCATTTTACCTGTACCTCTTAACAAGTCGTATGAACAATGCCGTATTTTTTTTTTTTTTTGAACATTCGTCATTATGAACATAGACTAGTTAGCTTCGCTATCACTTCATACAACAAACATTAAGATGCCAAATACCACATATTTAATCGTACATAACCGACTGCACATATCTGTCTACGAGCCTCTAGACATATTACATTTATACATAGAAAGGGCCGAGTACTGTCGTGCCCGAAAATATATACACAAAAGAGTACCACGGAAATGAGGCTCCGGAACAACTGGAGCGCTGTCAAGTACGGCTGGTAGAGCTCCTAAGGATCAAATCCGCCTGTCGCCGACTCGCGCGGCATGAAACGCAGCGTCCACAAGAAGGGACGTCGCACGAATAGTGTACCGAGTATGTAAGGCATGAATAGTAATATGCGAAAAACATAAATCATGTATAATGACATAAAAGAATTACCACACATGTCCCGGGATAGAAACATGACCCGTACATATAAGTGCCCTTCGCGGATGCCGTGCTTTCTTAGCTTTCCTATATATATATATATATATACATATATACATAAAAATAGAATATATTATATTGCCGAGGCGTCGGTACCGATCCATTTAACCATAAATATGCACATCCCGCGTCCGGGCATCCCGCGTCCGAGACGATATCAAGTCATGTAATGCCAACTGATCAGGTGGATATGCGTATATAACGCTCTGCCATTATCTCCATTTTCCCCGTAAGTATATGAAAATTCCATGTATAAATATCGGCGTCTATAGCGCCCTGGCTCTTTCCTCATATACATATGCTCATATCGTATATATATATCAACGTCTATAGCGCTCTGATTCTTTTTGTCACATGCACATACTTATATCATATATGTATTTACCAGCGTCTATAGCGCTCTGATTCTGCTATCATATACATATACTTATGTCATGTATATTTATCAGCGTCTATATAGCGCTCTGATTCTGTTATCATATACATGTGCGTATGTCGGGTACACGCATCAATCGGGGTCATAAGACATGATTCCATGTATTTAGAATCCTTAGAATAGTCATTACCTACAATAGAATTGGGATATCCAAAAATAGTTTAATATTCTCATATTTTCATTTTTATAGCCAAGTATATCGTCTACATATCTAACGTAGGCATTTTGTTCATTTTCAACTCCAGTGTTATCGTTATAGGATCATATTCTTCACTTTAGTCAAGGAATCACCTTTGTCATGCTTATCATGGACATATGTTCTTTCTTAGCGTTATCGTTATCACGGTCATCATTGACATATTTACATATGCTACGTGTCATAGCATTATTTATAATGATTTAAGATAATCGGGTCCTCTTTATGCAAGTTCTAGGGGTTTAAGAAGTTTTGCAACATTCCGCACCATTTCTAGTTCAATTCTACTGAATGAATAGTAACTATTTTCAATCTCAGATTTCTAGGAAAGGAATGGTCCCCGAGGTCCGTATCCAACTTAGTACGTCTAAGACATGCCATAGAAAGAAGGGTGAAGCCTTACATACCTCTTTCCGCTCCTTTTTCTATTCCAAATTCACGTCGCAATCTCGTCAAAATCTGCAAATTGGTCATGTTTACCAAAACTCTTATTAGGATTCTTAGAGTTAGAATCTTAAGGAAACACTTGGCTACCGAAATTTTGGCAGCACTTCCTTTGTAAATATACCATCCTCAACATTCAATATAGCCAAAATTCTTCATCAATCACAATCCGGGAATTCAAACCCGGCCAAACTATTAACATAATTCAACAATTACACTAGCAATTCACATACTCCATTCAAAATGCATGATCTCAATTTACTACTTTCTTCAAAACCTTCCGTCTTCAATGAACACAATAGCAACCTTATAATATATATTCCATCAACATCATACTAATATCATTACATGCTATCCATGCAAGAACATTATTTTTCAATATATACAATCTTCCAATTGCCAATACTTCACCAAACTTATCAAGTCTTTATTTGCGATATAACATCTACTTCACAACGACTAAGATGTTAATTACAACTCACTCATTATTCTTTCACAACTCACCAATATACATGACTATACATCAAGTATACACGGCCACATACACACCACACACTACACGGCCATATCATGCACACACACAACCACGTTCTCTCCAAATTCATTCAATTTCCATTATCAATATAGTATTCACAACAATAATAACCAAACACTAGATAAATTAATTAGAACATGATTTCTACACACACACACATATATATATATATACACGGCCACACCATCTTTTTTTCTCTTCCATGAATTTCATCCATTTTCTTACACACTACACATGCAAAATCATCCATAACATGCAAGAAGAGTCAAACCTCACCTTTTCTTCAATTCTTCACTTGAGTAGAGATTCCAACTTATAGAAATAGGTGTTCCTCTTGCTCCAAAAACCACTCCACCTTGCTAGGGACCCTTGAATTGGTAGGAAATGATTTTTAAAGAAATTTTTGTCAATTTTTTTTCTTGGAATTTTTCTCTTGGCCGAATGGCCTCTAGATTTTCTCCTTTCTTGTTTTGTTCTTCTTTTCTTGAAAATTCTAGAAATTGTTATGATAGAGATGACTTAGTCATCTTATTTAATACCATGCATGAATTAATTTTGGGCCTAGCCCATACCTTATGGCCGGTTGGGCCTAAATTTTTCTAACAAAATATTCAAGCCCACTTATATTTTGGGCTAGTTCTTGTAATTCATGAAAACAAATTTTCCAACTTCCAACTTTGCCCTTCGTCTTTCTTCCATAATCCCACGAGTCATATTGCGAATTTCCGAGAGTTTTTAGATGCTTTTATGCCCCATTAATGACCTTCCTCATTAATTCCACTTCTAAATTTTTCACAAGCGTTACGATCGGGCATGGATATTTCCCATATATAGGCATATGCCAAACAAAATAAAATGTGGCCTTGCTTATTGTCTTCCCGCGATTTTTAGCCTAAAGGGACCGTAGCTGGTTCTTCTTCATCAGTACACCCTTCAGGACAAGGTTCTCAGACACTAACAGGACGTGGTAGAGGCAGGAGTGGGGCATCTGGTTCGAGCGGTCCTCAGCATCGCGTTTATGCATTAGTTGGTAGACAGGATCATGCAGTCTCTTTGAAGTTGATGAACTTGGGAACTGGTGTTACATCCCGTATTTTCTACGTTGGGATAATCCGAGCTAACCATGATAAGTTAAGGACAACACTAGTTCGGGATACGAGGTTGAGACTTTTGACCTCCGATTTTATTTTAATGCACAAGTTGCTTATGAATTTTATTGGTATGGAATATTAAGGGAAATTAGGGGCTAGAAGTTGAAATAAAAATTTCATGAAAAGGCCAAAGTGGCCGTGTGTTAAGGTGGGACCCACATGTCGGGATTTTATAAAGGACATATGAAGAGATATATGGGTGGTACATGTGAAGTTGAGCAATTCCTAAGAGGACCCATAAGCTAAAAATGAGTGTAAGCCCTCCAAAAGGGCGATTTAAGAAAACGTCTTCGGGTGATCTGACTTCGAGGGGCCAAAACGGTATTATGAGTTTGGAATTTGGGAAAACTCCTAGAATGAAAGTTGTAGATAATTGAAATAGATTTCCAACCATAGGTCGTGAGTTCACAGGCGACATCGGGATAAGGAGATATGGACGTTTTAAGGCAGAAAGGTCAGTGGGCCAGGCCCAACCCGAGCCCAACCGGGTCAGGCCCAACCCGAGCCCAACCGGGTCAGGCCCATTACCCACACCTTTTTAAATGAAATATTAGCCTTTTCTCCTCATTTTTCATACCAAAACACCCAGAAAATTCTGGAGAAAAAGAGAGAGGAGAGCCTAGAGAGAAAAACTAATTTTGACCAAAATCCGCGCCCCGAATTCCGAAGCCCATGAAGAGAAAAGTGTCATACATCGCGTTGCCTTCAATTTGAGCTAAAAATCAACCAAGAAGAAGAGGGTGGACGTGGTGGCTGCACACTTAAGGTAAGATTAAGGTTTCTTTTCATTGTTAACAAGTTTATTCAGAGTTTTAATGGATTAGAACGGAGGGAATAGTGTGTAGAAATGGATGAAATTCATGAAACTTTGTATGTTGATGTTGAGCCGTGAGTATGGGATGTTTTGTGACAAGGAATGAACTAAATTTTATTTAGTATTTTTGGTTGTTGTGTTGTGGATTCTATGATGTAAATAAAGGTTTAATGAATTAAGTTGAAGATAAAATCGTGTGTGGAAATTTTGTTTTGGAAGCTAATGTGAATTAAATATAGTTTCTTGTATTTATGAAGATAATGTTGCTAAAGTGTGGATTGTTAGTGTAGTTGATGAATTTGAAAGAAAGAAATGTGTTGTTGTTGTTCCTATTGGAATTGGAAAGTTTCGGGTGAGGTAGTATAATGGTTGGGTTGTTGGAATATTGTGCGGATTGTTTGAAACGTTCTTGAAACTTGTTTGAATGGTTTTGGATTAGTACTTGAATGTGTGAACGTTGATGTTGGCTTGAATGTATGTAGTTGAATTGAATGTAATGGAATGTCATCGAATCATATGGAAAAGAATTACTAATGTTAGAATGCGTTTGAATTACTCGTTGATGTTGTTAGTATGGTTGTTGGTATTGTTGTTGATGATTTGGCCGAGTTGAATTCTCGGGGTTGTTGAATTTGTAGGGGAAATGCTGCCCAAATTTCTGTAGATAAAGTGCTAACTTGGAATCGGATTCCTAAGTGCTTATGACTAATGTTTGGTGTCTAACGACGTTATTGTAGATCTTGAGAAGCCGGGACTTAAGTTTGGATTAGCTTAGGAAGCGGACGAGGTATGTAAAGCCTAACCTTTCCTTCTTTTGGCATGTCTTAGTTGTAAGTAGGCTATGATACGAGCCTCGAGGTAACTCCATTCTTAAGGTCCGAGCATGTATATGATTCTTATTTACTTCTTAATATTTGTGATCTTAGTGTAGTCGGACTATGGTCCTTACGTCTTTTGTATGATTGGATTACAAATGTTGTATAAAGAGTTTTGTTCCAAAAGGAGTCTTATGTTGAAAAGTGTCCGTAACTTTCTTAGACGGAACCGGATTGCCTTGATATGTTCACAAATGATCCTATAACGGATAATGATTTTAACTTTCATGGGCGGGCCCGGATTGGATTGATACATATCCGTGGTCCCCGAGATTTTCCTTTGTGTAGTCCTAACGACTTTTTTTTTTAAAGAACTTAACATGATTACCGTTTTAACTCTCGAGTGTCGACTACTTACTTATCCATTGAGTCTGTAATGATGATTTATGTGCATATGGTTTCTCACTACTCTGCTCGTGCCAGCCTCAATATGTCCTTCATCGCGTCCCGGCCGGGGCATGTATTCGTGCGGCTCCACCGCATTATTCACCGCGTCCCTCACTAGAGGGTCGGGGCACGTATATATATATATATATATATATATATATATATATATATATATATGATATGATGATATGGGGGAGGCGGCCGCAGATGGCATATGATGACTTCTATTCACCGCGTCCCTCACTAGAGGGCCGGGGCACGTTATATGTACATGTATATGATGATTTTATTTACCGCGTCCCTCGTTAGAGGGCCGGGGCACGTTATGCATGCATGTGTACATGATGATTTTCTATTTATGTCACTCAGTTTATTTACGACTTTGAAATGCATGATTTATGGTTCAAGGTAAGCTTTATGAGTTTCTGGTTATTGTACTACTTTTCTGTCCTCCTTATTTCCGTACGATCCTGTTTACTGTATTCCATGCTTTACATACTCAGTACATATTTCGTACTGACCCCCTTTCTTCGGGGGCTGCGTTTCATGCCACGCAGTACACCGGATGAGTAGAGAAGATGTTCTAGCTAGATTGGCGAGCTCCATTTCCTCCCGAGTGTTGCCGAGTCGAGTGCTTTTGCTATGGTATCTCGTAGTTATGTTAGAGACTTTGCGTACGTTGTCGTGTATATATAAGATGTACTTTGTAAGCGGCTATGTAAGCCTATGTATTATTATGCATTATATTACAGATTTCATATGTTTATAGATTTCACTTGATTTGAGAAAGATGAAAAGTATGTTTCTTTTGAAAGTTTTCATTATGCGTTCATGTTATGAGTTAAGGGCCCAGCATGACTATGAGTATAACGAGAGTCAGCGGGTTCGCTCGGCCCTAAGTAAGGGTCGGGTGCCCATCACGCCCTAACGGAAATTAGGGTGTGACAACTGGAGTTAGGGTTTGGTTCTTGGTATCCTAGTTCATTTAAGGTATGTATATGATTCTTATCTTATTGTTTGAGTTATTGTCAAGAATTTTAGCGGTTTTAAGTAAAGGAATTATAGTTATGAAAGTTATAAGTTGAGTAAGAGTAAAGTTGGGCTTGAGGGCTATTTTGAGGAAGGCTTTGGAATAGAATTGATTATATTGTGATATGTAGGGATTGATATTGCTATGGATGATGTTGTTGTTCATGTTTGGGTTAAATTGGAAATGAAGGATTATTAAGTTTACAAAGGAGATGTTGCCCGAATCGCGTAAAGTTGTAAACTAGATTAAGGTTGGTATATGAGTACATTCTAGTCTAATAATTGGTACTTAGTCTTGTATTTAGATTAGTCAAGCTCGGGATAGTAGCATAGCTAGCTTGAAAGGCGAAAAAGGTATGTTAAGGCTGTCCCTTTTATTCTTTTGGCATGATCCTATTTATCTGAACGAACAAGTAAGCGAGTGAGCTCCAAAGACTTTACTCTTAGATGGTACAGGATTCATTGTATCCTTGATTCCCTATGTTTTATGTCTATGGCTTCCAGAGATCCCATGTTGCTCAGAGTAGTCCGGAGTATACTATTCATGAATCCTTTATGCATATATATGGTCGGGCAGCACCACTACGGTGGGCGGCTTATGGATAATGATAGTAACACCGTGCCTATATGGCCGGGCAGACAACACTAGTGGGCGGCTTATGATATCATCCCGGACGCGGGATAATGATAAGGATGATAACATCGTGCCTATATGGCTGGGCAGTATACACCGTACCTGTATGGCCGGGCAATTCACTCTATATATAGATGTATATGATTTTTAAAAAGAGCATGCATATTATACACCACAGAGGTATTTTCAGTTACACAGATGTTTTTAGATACTCAATCACACAGATGCATTCATACAGTCAGTTGGCTTATGAGTTTTAGATTCCTTTCATGATTCTTATGTATATGTCACTCTTATGCTTTGCATACTCAGTACATTGTCCGTACTGACTCCCTTATTGCTTGGGGGGCTGCGTTCATGCCCGCAAGTTCAGGTAGACAGACAGGCGGCCCAGCTCAGTAGGACTCCCATCTAGCAGTGGTTAGAGCGCTCCATTCGATCTGGAGCTGCAGTCTGTTATGGTATGCTATTCTTTTGAGATATGTATATGTATGGGTATGACGGGGCCCTGTCCCATCCTTTCTACAACTTTATATTCCAGTAGAGGTCTGTAGACAGTTGTATGTAGATGACATGTGATGTAGCCTTGTTGGCTCCTATTCTTTCGTATACAGCATATGTGGCAGCTTAGTCGGCTTGCACCGTTCTTTTCAGTACTTATATATAATATGATGGTGCAGAGGTCATGATGTTATCCTTTTCTTGAGTCAGCATAATTTTGATCGAGTTATTTGTAGGCCCTTGTTATTCAATGATGTTCAGGTACGAGTATAGGGGTGCTTGGTCATTAGAGGTCAAGCACTCGTCATGACTCATCGGTTGGGTCGTGACACTATTATTGTGATTCGACTGCTTTTCTATGATTCTCTATAGTTTGTGTTTGACCTAGATACTCGAGAGGAAGAGTAGTCACTACGAATCCTAGTGGGGTTAGTTAGCCTAGCCATTCGGGAGGAAGGGTGGTCATCGACGGTTACACACCTCGATGTGGTATTTGCCTAACTATTCGAGAGGAAGGATAGTCATCATGGGTCAAATTGCCTGGTATGGGGCTTCTATGCTATTTAGGGAACCTTACATGGTCATCCCTTCATTTTACTTACTTGGGCTTGTATTGGTATGTGTTATGCTTTGTTTGCCTGTGAGTGGCTTATTGATGATAAAGAAGTTGTTTGCCTATGAGTGGCTTATTGATCATAATGAACTTGTTTACCTGTAAGTGGCTTGTTGACGCTAATGAACTTGTTTTCATGTGAGTGGCTTGTTGATGATATTGGACTCCAAATCGAAAGACTCAAATTGTAGTTTACGGCTTAATGGATCGGAAAAGATATATATTTGTCTTAATGGTTTCTTTTGATGGTTATAAAGTTGATAGTTTATCTTGTCTCTTCATTTCAAACTGGCTTTATTGAAATTGTTTCACTGATCTTTATTACATTATTTTGCTATTAACGATTGTCCCTAAGACACTCACTAAGTACCCAGTACTCAGGTATACCGTTACTGTTTTGATGTTATGTTAGGTAACGAAAAAGAGCAGGTTCATGATACGCGTACGGATTAGGAGGACTTGCTGCTTTCCAGACTTATCAGTGAGCCCACACCTTTGTTTGTGGGACACTGCTCTATCGTTATTTATTTATTTTAGTTTTTGGGCTGCGTCATGAAGTTAGATACTCGTTTATTCATCATAGAAGCTCCACAAATAGTTGTCAGAATTGTGGGTAGATGTTGAAGTCTCCTATGACTTTTTTTAGGCGTTTGCCACCTTCATAACTAATTTTTTATATTAGACTTCCGCTGATTTTGTTTCATAATTGTAATCTTAATTTTATTTAGTTATTTATAACTTGTTTAATTAATTAATTAGAGATTATCGAAAAGGACTTGACGTTATTGATTTATAAGGTACTTTCTATGTTGTTCATGACATCGGATGCCGGTCACATATAGGGTGGGTTTTGGGGCGTGACAAGCTTGGTATCAGAGCCTAGGTTTAGAAGTGTTCTAGGATTGTTGTGGAGTTGTGTCTAGTGGAGTCTTCTTCATGCAGACTAGCTACCTGTATGGGTGTATGACTACCAGGACATTATAGATTTTTCTTACTCTCTTGATTCTAGATTGTGTCGTAGAGCTTGAACTCCTCTTTAGGATCATTCCGACATATTCGTTACTCATGCCTCATGGAAATGATTTTATCTCGTGCTGTAGTTTCTAACCTAGTGAATGATGGTGCTATGAGGTGCACATTAGTTGTGATGTATAATTTAATGGATGGTGCAAAGTCTCGTGAAATTCAATAGTGGGCATAAGTATATATGGTGACCGTCGGGTGTGATTGTTGATCTTTTGAGACAGTATAAAATGATATAGTCCTGATTATAGGGTACCGAAATCTTGTTAGGCTTAATGAAATTGTTAAGATGGGTAAGGTTTCTTGTGATAGACACAACCTCTTCTAAGAAAAAAAAAAAAAGAGCTGTAGCAGCCAATATATGAGATTAGTGGTGGTGATTACCTACATTAAATTAATTATTTATTTAAAATATGAAGTGAGAGTTTTCTTATGGTATAGTTAATATTTTACTAGAGAATTACTAAAGTATTGTATAGAAGTTACGAGACTTAGAGTATATTTTAAACTAGGATAAAATGTTGTGATGGTCTGTCATTGTAGTGTTGGTCATAAAGAAGATCAGGTGTAAGGCATGAATAAGTGGATAAAATAGTCAGGAATTGAAGGTTATAGGCTATACTTTTAGAATTCGGGGAAAAGAGACTCTATAATTTATGTTGGGCTATGGATTTAGTTTGAGTTAAGATGTTAAGAAAGAATTAAAAAAATAATGAGACCCTGGGAAGAGAGTGTGCTTTTAGGCTACATCCTTTGAGCTTTTGTTCTTGTTTATTTGGTTTGTTCTCATTGTAGTGTTTTAAAGTTTAGGATTGAAGGTTGGAGCTTTGATATTTATATAAATCAATTTGTTGGTGTGACTAGATTAGAGACATTCATAGGTGTATTTCTGGATGATGTTGCGGTGCTCTCTGTAGGCTTAAGTAGAAGGATCTATGTATTATTGTGGTTTTGAGACATAATAAAGATGTGATAGGCTTAGAGCACTAGAGATTAGATGAAGGGAAATTTGAGGATATCTCGTAGTGAATTAAGAACTATTGTACATTGAGGCGAGATTCTTAGTGGGTTAAAAGATCTGTGCTATTTTGATGTTTAGTGGAAGACTATATTTTAGGCTTGAAACCGAAAACAACCGCTTGTGGAAGAATGATTTAAGAGGATGATGGACTTTAATTTAAGCTTTAATTTGTTATTCGGGGTTTAATATAAAGAAATTTTGATTTGAGGCTGTAATTAGATGGACTTGTGTGATTGGATAGATTACTTTTATCATGGACTCTCAATAGACTAACGTGCCTATGATTTTACTCTAACGGCTCTAATTTTATCTAGCTCAAAAAGGATTTGTGTTGCTGCTTATGTTTGGTACTAAGTTTTAGGCTGTAACTTTCAATAATCATATTGGTGGGAGAATGATAGTATGAGAGAGATGAAAACTAGATTTGAACGAATTGGTTTGATATAGAGAATACGAGGTCTCAAGTCAATAGTCAATGACATGTGTGGGGTGTAGGTATGATATATGTGGGTTTTAGATGAGTAAGTGAATGAAGGATAAGACATTACATAAAGATAAAACCTTAGTTACAAAAGTAAGATGGTGTGCCTAAGGAGGTATATTGTTACAAAACGAGATGCTAAGCTTGTTTACTATGAGAGTTAAATTAGTAGTCTAGAGTGGCAATAACTGGGAAAATACTTAGCATATTGTATGGTGTTCTTAAGAGTTGAGTTGAGGTAGAACTAATATTAAATAGATTCTTGCATCTTAAAAGCTACGATAATGTTGCTGGTAAGTCATAAAGTTGAGGAACATGCTTATATCATATTATGAATATTAATGTATTTAGTGTAAGATTGAATAATTATTCATCAAAGATTGTATATGTTGAAGGTAGTCATACCTATATATATTTACTATGTCTGGAGGGTAATGTCATTTTGGCTATAATTAGCAAGATTATGATTGACCAAAGGAAATTAGAGAAGAACACCCTAAGGGCAAGATATCAAAAGTATCTAGTATTAAAGAGTAGGTCCTTAGAGTTATAAAGTTTCAAAGAGTCTGATGGCCAAGAGCATGCTAAGTAGGGGAGATACCCTATGTAATTTTAAAATTTATACGATTTAAAAGGCCTATGATATGTGGAATACAATAGTACGATACCTACCTAGAGTTGTGACTAAGACTGATGTGAGAGGTTGTACAGTGATAAAACGAAAGGATATTACGTTAGACAAAGTTAAGGTGTGAATGAGACACATCAGATTAAGAAAGGGGAATATATAAGTAGTTAATACTCCCTCTTTGTAGCAACTATAGGTATGCTTGTTCTTTCCAAATTTAATAAAGACGCGAAGTAAGGTAAGTTAGGCTTGAATCATATGTTGCTGAATTAGAGCCTCCTTGTCGGAGTATATTATCTACATTGATATATTGCACGCCTCTTTGTCAAAGAATTACGTGTTAAACCCGTTGGTTATCTAACTCTTGGGAAATTGAGCTAAAGGTAGAAACCCCCTTACTTCGTGTTTGAGTGTTCTAGTCGTTAGAATTCCTGTGGGAACTATGTTATTCTTATTTAGGTGTTAGTGATATTTTCATCCTTCCGGGGTCATTTAGTACAAAGGAAGCTCAACTTTATGGTTTGGCTCATAGTGAGGTGGCTGAAGCCTCAAACGCTGTGGTCACAGGTATTCTAACTATTTGTCCTCTTGATGACTATTCGTTGATCGGTGCAGAACTAAATCCTTCTTATGTGACTCCATACTTGGTCCTTAAATTTTGGTGTGGAACCAGATAATTGTTAGACCCCTTCTTCTATGAATAATCCTGCTAGTATCCCCGCTATTTCTTCTGAGGTTTATAGAGACTGTGTGGTTGTAGTTAAGGGTCGTAAGACTACCATTTGTTGGTTTGAATTAAAAATGGTGAACTTTGATGTGATTATGGGGACAAACTGTCTTTCCAAGTATCATGAAACTCTAGATTGTCAATCAGTACTAGTTAGGCTTGAATTTCTTGATGAGTCGTTATAGAGTAGAAAAGTCATATTGCAAAAACCCTCGGGATAGGCTTATGTCGTACTTTAAGACTTATAGGGTGAACTCGAAGGGCGAAGTTTCCATCTAGTTGTTGTTAGTGACACTCAAGCCGTATTGGTTTGGTTTTCGAAGGGTTCGGGTGTGATTTGGGTCATTAGTTAGGAAACTGGTTAAGTTAGAATTGGAGTTGACCACGATCAACATCAGGTCAAGATGATCCCGTGTTGATGTTTTGAAAGTTCCAATAAGTTTGTACGATGATTTTGAACATGTCCACCAAGTTTGGTTAGATTCCGATGAGTTTTGGATAAGTTTGGATTGTATAGTGATTGTTTTCGGTTTCGATGTCGATTTGAGCATAAAGGGTACCATATTGAGCAAATGGCCTTTGATTCGTGTTTTGATTGAACCCTTTATATCCGTATCGTAATTTTGGAACCATAGCAACTGAAATCATCAAGTTTCTACATCATATGAGGGATTTATGGTCATTTTACTAAGAATTGGGTTGCCAGATTTTTCAGATTAATTACGAAATTGCAACTGAATTCGTATTTAAAAATCTGCACTATTTCGAATATTGAAACCAACATATCTAAGGTCAGATGGAGTGATTCGAAAGCCTAACTTGACTGGAATTTCACAAGGAATCCATTGGACGCATCAAAAGTAAGTTTCAGAATTGTTTGGCATAAGAAACGAGGCAGAATAGCTGGGCATTTTTGGCTATTAATGTTGTTGGAGTTTTTCTCATCTTGAAAGTTTGGGTTTAGGAGAATTTAAGAATGTTCTTCAAGTTTCTTTCATGGGGTAAGTTCTAAACCATATCTAAGTATTTCTCTTTGATTCATTCCCTTGGTTTAAGCTTTAATCCATGATTTCTAAAGTAGGAAATTGGAGTTTTTCATGAAGAAGGTTTAGTGGGTCTTTCTTGAGAAATTCATAAAATTAGTTAGACTTCCTAGGTTGCTTTGAATGATGAAATTGATTGGGTTTATTATGATGTATCTAAGGTTGTTAATCATATATCTTCCATTATTAGTGTCAGATTCTTGAATCTAAGAGTTGGAGTTTATACCCAAAATTGGGAGTTTTGCTTGGATTTCGAAATTGGATGAATCCTTGAGTTAATTTAACAATTAGTTGACTGGTTTTGATCACCTAGTATTTAATTGGATATTCTACCCTCGAATTTCCCGTTTTGACCTTGTGGGCCTTGTTTCCCCAAATTCTAGGGTTGGGTTTTAACCTAAATTGAATGATAGCAATATTAGTATCGATCTTCATAATTTCTAATATAGATTTCGAATATGCCTAGACTTTCTTGATCTTGAGGCTCAGCGGAAGGGCAAGGCTAAAGAGTGATTGTTGGTGTTTGCTGTTCGGCCATCCAGGTTGATTATGGCTTACCCTTGGTGAGACTTCGTGTCGCGAAGCATATATTTAGATGATGTTGTCAGAGAAAGCATGTAAACCTTAGGGTATGAAGTTGGGTTAGATATTGTCTTAGGTTGGGCCTTGTTGCGTGATTGGGGCTAGCCACCTCGTTGTGTTGTGACTTGATTGTTCTGTTGTGTTGGCTTGATGCCACGTGCTGTTAGTAGATATTGGAATCTGTTGTTATCTTACTGGTTGATGTTGATACGAGGATAGAGTTCTATATGACTTGTGTAGTCTTTCATGATATCGTTGGCGTACCCATGTTGGTACATGTGACATTGATATATTATTGGCGTACCCATTGTTGGTACTTGTGATATTGATCTAATTATTGATGTTGATACATGCATTGCATGCACTCTTATGATATACTGTTGATACATTGTTGGTACTTGATGAAACACTGTGATGAGCTGGGCTCGGTCTTTAAAAGAGAGTGACGTGAGAGTCTGATATCCGATGTTAGTTCCGAAATCGTGGATTGTGTGAAATAGAGATGAGAGTCCGTGATCTGAAGTCATGTACTGGAGCGGAATGAGGGTTAATAAAAGATTTTGTTGTTGTCATCTGCATACTTGAATCATACATTGAGCACTCATCTTGCATATATATATATATATATATATATATATATATATATAAGGCACATTTGACAGGGCTGTGACGATGTGGCCAATGTTGTTTTGAAATACTTTGGAGGTTTTATACTAATTGCACGACCATTCTATGTTGTGTGATATGGGATGGTCGGTAGGCGTGAAGGGTGGAAAGGTCCTCTATGCTGTGTGATACGGAGTGACATAGTACATGGACTCCGCGGGTCCCGTAGGGTGGTGCCGGTGAGAACCCCCTTGGGGAAATATCCGGGGTCTCGTCTATCTATTGGGCAAAGATTCGGGGCGAGTGGCACTTACACTTTGCGAGTCACCTTGGGTTGTGCTACCGAGACGTCGACACTTCCGTCCGGAGTACATATGTACATAGCATTGCATTGCATTGCATTTGCATTCATACATTACTGCATTGCATTATGGCTTATACTGTGATGATCTAGTGTTTTACTTGTGTTGTTGGGTTCAGATTGGATATATTAAGACTTGACACACTTGGGTTTAAATGCTTCCACCAAGGTGATGACGTGTACTTGATTTTTTTTGTGGTTGACTTATACTTGTTGGTTTATCTGACTATCTTAATTTATTGTTTGAATTATGTTAGCTATACTTAGTCGACCGATGATACCTACCAGTACTGTGGTTTTGTACTGACCTGCACTTGCTGTATTCTTTTATGAATGCAGAATTCCAGGCTGGATACACTTCTATTTCTCCTGGCTAAAAGTCGCACCGAGATTTTCTTAGGGTCTACAGGGTGAGCACCAGACGTCTGCCACCTTGAAGATTTTTCTTTCTATTATGTCTTATTTCCTATTTCGAGACGTATTCAGATTTGATGTATTATTGATATTCCAGACTTGTAGATTTTAGTTAGATGCTCTTGTATGACCAGACCAGATACTAGGGTGGATTTCATTTACTTCCGCATTTCCTTATTTATATTATACTTATAAGACTTTCGCTAATTTACTTCTTCTGCTTTTCTATTATTTGTGAATGTTTAGTTAAGGCTTTGCCTACCGAGGTGAGAAAGGTAGGTGCCCGTACGACTTAGTGAAATAGGATCGTAACACGTGCGTTGGCCCCACATCGTGGGCCCAATGAGGGAAAATACCTCTCTGACCAAGCACCCGCAGGGGGTCAGGCGTTGGCCATGCGTCGCGAGCCCAACGCGGTAACGGAGAATTTTCGGGTCAAAAGTCGGATTTTCGACTTTTAATTCCTATTTAAGCATGAGGTTAGTTCCTACACATCCCTAATCATAAAAAATCAACCCTAAGGCCTCCCCAAACCTCTAAATTGAGTTCCTACTCAATCTACAATGGTTCTACACCAAATTCACCTCTTCTTAAAACTAGTTCATCTCTCCAAATCCTAGGTTCTTGAAAATTCAAGAAGAATCGGAAAGGGGGGCATCACGACCCAACCGGTGAGTCGTGATGAATGTCTGACCGCTTGTGACCAAATACCCCTATACACATATCTGAACCATACTGAACATCAAGGGCCCATAAGTGACTCGAACTGATCTCATAAATGGGGGTGACATCATAAACTCTACACAATCTATACATATACATATACATGCTGAAGGAACAGTGCAGCTACATATACTAACTAATACATACAACTGTCTATAGACCTCATCGAAATAAAGAAAGCGGGGACGGACAGGCCCCGTCCTACCCATATGCATATACATCTCAAAAGGGTGGCATACCAAAACTGATTGTAGCTCCGGATCAAATGGAGCGCACTAACCACTGCTGGATATGGGGATCCTACTGAGCTGGACCACCTGTCATTCTACCTGAACCAACGGGTATGAACGCAACCCCCCGAGCAATAGGAAGTCAGTACGGATAATGTACTGAGTACGTAAGGCATAAGAACAACATGTATATATATATACAAGAATCATGAATAAAATTTGAACTTATAAACTGAAGTGACTGTCTGCATGTATTTGTATGAACTAGTATCTGTATGTATCTGCATAAATCTGTATGACTGACAATGCCTCTGTGGGCATATAATACGCATGCTCTCAATGATAATCATGATCATGTATATATATAGGTCATAGTGCTGAGGAATGTTCAGCCCAATCCATATCCCATATAATAGTGCCGAGGAACGTACGGCCTAATCCATATATCATCATCATCACAGTGCACCAGCTGACAGGTGGTAATGCGTATATAATGCCTTCCCGCTTCCCATACCCCATATACATCTAACAATCGCATATATAATGCCTTCTGGTCACGGGTCAATATGCATGTCTATATATATAAATGAATGTAATGCATGAATAAATTGTACACATAGAGCTGGACACATGAACATAAGGGACAATCATAAGCGGGGTACAGGAACATCAAAAACTGAAGTACTCCTAATGCTTCTAAGAGTAGAGTAATATGGAAGCTCGATTACTCGGTTGTTGGCTCATATCACGGGATCATGCTAAAAGAAAGAAAGAATAGCCTTAAAATACCTTAGAATATATCCAATCGTCCAACTTCTACTGCTCAAACTTGTAAGTCTACAATAAAGATAACATAGGCCTCAATTAGACTATTTGCCTCGTTTACTAACCATTTTTAAATACAAATAGAGCTTAACGAATTATGGACAACATTTCCCTTGTAAGCTTAGAACCCTTCAATTTCCCATTCCATCCAACATCAACCACAATATCCACAACAACAATGACAATGCTTACATATCAAAATATACCTAAATCCATTCCCAATCATCTCTTAGAATAGCCCCAAGTCACTATCTTACCCTTCATCTTTTTACCGCTTCCATAAGTATCCTCTCTTCACTTAAAACCACTAAGACTCTAGATAATTAACTTACATACAAGGGTAGAAATCATTTACATACCTTGAGGGGTCTAAGATTCCAAGGATCAACTTCAACTCCAACTTCCTAAGCTTCACAACTTTGAAGAAACCCTAGAATCAACCTTCTTCTTCACAAGCTCGAGTTTACAGGGCTCGAATCTTTCCAAATCTCCGCTAATAATGATAGAAATTGTTGGGAGTAAATATACTAGGGTTTTCTCTTACTTGAAAGAGAAAAAATGAGAAATAGGGTCCTGGACCACATATTTATATTCAGAATGAAAAATTCCCAGCGGCACAGTTCGACGAGCGGGTCGACCACCCGTAGACATGTCGATGGTCCGTCGACCTACGGCTGCAGATTTCAAGGCTGCGAAACCCTGTCGACTCCTCATAACGATGGCCCGTCGACGATGACAAGTTTGCAAATTTCGTATTCGCCGTATCGTGTCGATTCGATTCGTTCAACTTCAAATCCACTAAATTACCAGGGATATCTGCTGGTACCTTTATACACGGGGTAAGACACTTTCTATCTCCAAAAATCGGACACGGTTCTCAACTTCAAAGGCATACTCGACTATGAAAATACAGGTTCTACTATGACGAGAACGAGACGTGTAACATTCTCCCCCCTTAGGAACATCCATCCTCGAATATTCAAACAATCATGGGTTATAAAATTTTTGATAGAGTTTCCCCTATAAGTATACTAATCCAACCTGCACACAACAATCCAAATGATGCCACACAGGGCCACATAGTACAACATACGATACCATCACCTCACACGATCAATCATAATAACTAAAAATGGAATCATACCTGGGGGTGATGATGCCTCAGAATGAACCTCCTATACTGCGGGTACTTAATCTTCATTGCTTTTTTCACTTCCCAAGTCACTTCTTCAACATTCTTATTCCTCCACAAAACTTTAAAGAAAGCTACATTCTTGGTTCGCAAACGACTACCTGTCTGTCCAATATAGCCACTGGAAGCTCTTTGTATAATAACTGCTCGGTCACCTGGATATCATCTACTGGTACAACTCTTGAAGGATCTCCGATGCATTTACGAAGCATAGACACATGAAATACCTGATGTATAGACTCTAACTCAGAAGGCAAATCTAGCTCATATGCCACCTTACCCACAGTACGAATGATCTTATATGGCCCAATATATCGAGGACTCAACTTACCCTTCTTGACAAACCTCATCACTTCCTTCATTGGCGAAACTTTCAGGAAAAACCAATCGCTTTTCTCAAACTCTAACTTGCGTCAGCGAATATCCATATAGGATTTCTATCGACTATGAGCCTTTAGTAATCTTTCTCAGATCATTTTCACCTTATCAACTGCTCGCTGAATTATGTTTGGGCCTACTAACTAATTCTCCCTGACATCAAACTATCCTATGGACGATCTACATCTCCGCCTACATAAGGCCTCATAAGGAGCTATCTGAATACTGGAATGATAATTGTTGTTATATGCAAACTCAATAAGAGGAAAATGGTCATCCCAACTGCCTTGAAAATCAAGTACACAAGCTCTAAGCATATCCTTGAGGGCCTGTATAGTACGATCCACTTGTCCATCTGTCTGTTGGTGAAATGCAGTACTAAGACTCACCTGAGTCCCCAATCCATTCTGAAAAGACTTCCAGAAATTAGCTGTGAACTATGTTCCCCTATCTGAAAAAATGGTCTCGGGAACACCATGAAGTCCTACAATTTCCTTAAGATAAAGTCTCGTATAATCTTCGACCGAATAGGTGGTTCTGACAGGCAGGAAGTGTGCTGACTTTATGAGCCTATCAACTACAACCCATATGGAATCATACTTTCGCTGGGTACGGGACAAGCCTGTAATGAAATCCATATTAATTACCTCCCATTTCTATGTCGGAATCTCCATAGCCTGCAATAGACCTCCGGGCTTCTGGTGTTCTATCTTGACCTGCTGACAATTTGGACACTGGGCGACAAATTCAGCTATATCTCTTTTCATACCATCCCACCAATAGACTTCCTTGAGATCGTGATAAATCTTTGTCGAGACTGGATGGATAGAATAGCGAGAATAATGTGCTTTCCCCATAACCTGCTAACGAAGTCCCACAACATTAGGAACGCATAATCTACGTCGATACCTGAGTACCCCATCACCTGTAATCATAAAGGGTGTCTTTTCTTTCTGAGGTGCGGTATCTCAGTAGTGAACTAGAACAGGGTCTTCGTACTGACGTTCCTTTATTTCTGCTACCAAAGATGACACCGCTGTGTCTTGAACAGTAACTCCTGCACCACATGAGTCTAACAATCGAACTCCGAGGCTAGCTAATTAATGAACTTCACGGACCATTTCTCTTTTCTTTAGCTATACATGTGATAGGATACCCATGGATCTTCGACTAAAGGCATCGGCTACTACATTAGCTTTCCCAGGATAGCACAGAATATCAACATCATAATCTTTCAGCAACTTTAGCCATCGCCTCTGGCATAAATTCAAGTCCTTCTGCTTAAAGATGTACTGGAGGCTCTTATGATCAATATAGATATCAACATGGATGCTGTATAAGTAGTTCCTCCATATTTTTAAAGCACGAATCACTACTGCTAATTCAAGATCATGGGTTGGATAATTCTTCTCGTGCTTCTTCAGCTGTCTAGAAGCATAAGCAACAACCTTACCGTGCTGCATCAACACACAGCCCAAGCCAATACCTGAGGCATCACAATATATCACATAGCCATCTGCTCCTTCTGGAAGAGTCAAAACAGGTGCTGAAGTCAACTTGTCCTTCAATATCTAAAAACTCTACTCACAAGCATCTGCCCGTTGAAACTTAGCTGATTTCTGACTCAGTTTAGTCAATGGGGCTGAAAGAGAAAAATATCCTTCTACGAACCTCCTATAATATCCTACTAGACCCAAGAAGCTACGTATCTCCATTAGGGTCGTGGGACTTGGCTAATTCTTCACGACCTCAATCTTTTGGGCATCTACCCTAATATCTTCATCCAAAATAATGTGGCCCAGAAAAGCCACAGAGGTTAACGTAACTCACGCTTGAAAAACTTTGCATACAGCTCTCTCATTCGAAGAACTCCAAGCACGGCTCGTAGATGCTCTGCATGCTCAGCCTTTGATGGTGAATAAACCAGAATATCGTCTATGAACACAATGACGAAAAAATCTAGGAAGGGTCTGAATACACGATTCATCAAGTCCATGAATACTGCCAGAGCATTAGTTAGCCCAAAATGACATAACGCAAAACTCATAGTGCCCATATCTAGTCCTGAATGCCATCTTCGGAATATCTTCTTCCTTCACTCTAACCTGATGTAATCCTGACCTCAAGTCTATTTTCGAGAAGTATTTGGCGCCTTGTAGTTGGTCAAATAAGTCATCGATCCTCAGAAGTGGATACTTATTCTTTACAGTCATTTTATTCAGTTGCCTATAATCAATACACATTCGCAAGGAGCCATCTTTCTTTCTTATAAATAATACTGGTGCTCCCCACGATGATGTACTAGGCATAATAAAGCCCTTCTAAAGCAAATCTTTCAATGGCTCCTTCAATTCCTTCAACTCTGTGGGTGCCATCCTATAAGGAGGAATAGATATTGGCTGAGTATCTGGCAATAGATCAATGACAAAATCAATCTCTCGCTCCGGTGGAATGCCTGGAGGCTCATCTGGAAACACTTCCAGAAACTCATTGACCACAGGGACAGACTGAAGGGTCGGTGACTCTGCTTGCACATTCTGGACCCAAACTAGGTAATAGACATACCGCTTCCTAATCATCTTCCTTGCCTTAAGGTAGGAAATAAACCTACCCCTCGGCGAAGCAGCATTACCCTTTCACTCTAGAACTAGCTCGCCGAGAAACTGAAATCGAACTACCTTTATTCTGCAATTGATGTTTGCATAACAAGAAGCCAACCAATCCATACCTATAATAACGTTGAAATCAACCATGTCTAACTCAATGAAATATGCTAGGGTATGTCGATTGCAGACTATCACTACACAGCCTAAGTATACGCGTCTAGCTATGACTGGATCACTAACCGGCGTAGACACCTCAGATGGCTCGATCGAGTCGGGCTCTATCCCAAACTTGCCAGCAACAAATGGCGTAATATATGATAAAGTGGAACCTGGATCAATCAGTGCATACACATCATGGGAGGAAACTGATAATATACCTGTAACAACATCTGGAGACGTCTCATGATCCTGTCTACCAGATAATGTATAAACACGGTGCTGAGGCCCACTCGAGCTAGGTGCTCCACTCCTCCCTCTACCACGTCCTGCTGGCATCTGAGAAACCTGCCCTAAAGGGCGTACTGAGGAAGAAAAACCAGCTATGGATCTCGTAGGCTGAACGATGCCTGTACCAACCCTTATAGGACACCCCCTCATCTTGTGGCCTGACTGACCACAAGCATAGCAACCATCCAATCCCAATCGACACTGCCCAGCGTGTAGCCTACCGCACTGAGCACACCGTGGCAAGAGTGACCTCACCTGGCCTGACTCTGGTCGGTAAAGAGAGCTTGATGCTTTAGAGCTCTAATCTGCTCCGGCATAAGAAGGCCGACCAAACCTAGGGCCTGAAAACCACGGAGGTGCACTCCTGCTAAATGAAATCGATACTGGGAATGTTGTTGTCTCCGTCTTTCTCTAAACTCACTAGCCATATCTAAAGATCTAGCCTTTTTACTATGGCCTTAGTCACCCTCACACTCTATTCCTCACTGACACTTACGATCTTCCAGATTCTGGGCATACGCCTGTATACGAGAAATATTCATACCCGGCTGTAGTGCAGCGGTCGTACACTCATCTATCAAATGTGGCCCTAGACCAACCGCAAAATAATGAACTTTGTCCTCCATCTCAGCCACCATGGCTGGGGCATATCGAGCCAGAGAATCAAAGCGTGCACAATACTCCTGAACACTTATGTTGCCCTGCTCAATACGCAAGAACTAATCTGCTCGGGCCTGCCGGAGCTCTGGCGGTAAATAATGGTGAATAAAAGCATCTGAAAACTCTCGCCACATAGTTGAAGGGGCATTCTCTCCCCTAGACAGCTCCCATGCCTGATACCACTACACCACAACATCATGAAGTCTATACGAAGCCAACTCTATTGACTCAACCTTATCAGCGTGCATAACCGTTAGTGTCCTCTACATACTATCAATGAAGTCCTGAGGATCCATATTTTACTTTAACATGGAAAACTGTGGAAGATCTAACCCAAGAAAAGTCTTAACCTTCACACTATCCGCTCGGTCTGCTTGGTCAATACCAACCCCATGCTGCTAAGCCTGAACGGCTACCAGTCTAGTCAATAACTGTATAACATCCCGCATATCCTGGCTCAGTGCATCTGGATGAGGAGCTGGGGCAGGTGTTGGAGGTGGGGTATGCGAAGTCTCAGACGACCCCTCACTCTGAATCTCATCTTAAGCCATCATAGCCTGTTGAGTATGGCTAGTGGCCTCACCGGTCGCTCTATTGCCTTTCTGGGTAGCTGTATCTTTCTTGCGAGGCATCGCAGAAATCAGAACAAATCATCAGAAAGCGAACGCTTAACACATGTCTCTATCGCACGATTTACGAGAGAAAGAATGACATCATCCAAAATGTCCTGTAGCCTCCTGTTTATAAGTGTGATGCACAACACACCCATAGACAAGACTCTACTAGACACGGTTTGTAGACAACCCTAGGACGGAACTGCTCTGATACTACTTCTGTCACGACCCAATTCGATGAGTCGTGACGAGTGTCTGACCACTAGTGACCAAACACCCCTATACACATATTTGAACCATACTGAACATCAAGAGCCTATAAGTGACTCGAACTGATCTCATAAATGGGGGTATAATCATAAACTCTGCACAATCTTTGCATATACATATGCATGCTAAAGGAGCAGTGCAAGCCGGCTAGGCTGTTACATATACTGACTAATACATACAACTGTCTACAGACCTCTAATGGAATAAAGCTGTAGAAATGATGGGTCAGGGCCCCGTCATACCCATATGCATATACATCTCAAAAGGGTGGCATACCAAAAATGACTGCAGCTCCCGATCAAATGGAGCACACTAACCACTGTTGGATATAGGGATCCTACTGAGCTGGACCACCTGTCGGACTACCTGAACCTGCGGGCATGAACGCAGCCCCCTGAGCAATGGAAAGTCAGTACGGATAATGGACAGGGTACATAAGGCATAAGAACAACATGTATATATATACAAGAATCATGAATAAAATCTGAACTCATAAACTAAAGTGACTATCTGCATGTATTTGTATGAACTAGTATATGTACGTATCTACGTAAATCTGTATGACTGACAATGCCTCTGTGGGCACATAATACTCATGCTCTTAATGATAATCGTGCTCATGTATATATATAGGTCATAGTGCTGAGGAACATTCAGCCCGATCCATATCCCATATAATAGTACCGAGGAACGTACGGCCCGATCCATATATCATCATCACTGTACACCAGCTGATCAGGTGGTAGTGCATATATAATGCCTTCCCACTTTCCATACCCCTTATGCTTCTAACATTCGCATATATAACGCCTTCTGTTCACGGGTCAATATGCATGTCTATATATATAAATGAATGTAATGCATGAATAAACTATACACATAGAGCTGGACCTATGAACAGAAGGGACAATCATAAGCGGGGTATAGGAACATCAAAAACTGAAGTACTCCGAATGCTTCTAAGAGTAGAGTAATATGGAAGCTCAATTACTCGGTTGTTGGCTCATATCATAGGATCATGCCGAAAGAAAGAAAGAATAGCCTTAACATACCTTAGAATATATCCAATCGTCCACCTTCTACTGCTTAAACTTGTACGTCTACAATAAAGATAACATAGGCCTCAATTAGACTATTTGCCTCGTTTACTAACCATTTTTAAATACAAATGGGGCTTAATGAATTATGGACAACATTTCCCTTGTAAGCTTACAACCCTTCAACTTCCCATTCCATCCAACATCAACCACAATATCCACAACAACAATGACAACACTTACATATCAAAATATACTCAAATCCATTCCCAATCATCTCTTAAAATAGCCCCAAGTCACTATCTTACCCTTCATCTATTTACCACGTCCACAAGTATCCTCTCTTCACTTAAAACCAATAAGACTCTTGATAATTAACTTAAATACAAGGGTAGAAATCATTTACGTACCTTGAGGGGTCTAAGATTCCAAGGATCAACTTTAACTTCAACTTTCTAAGCTCCACAACTTTGAAGAAACCCTAGAAACAACCTTCTTCTTTACATGCTCGGGTTTACGGGGCTCGAATCTTGCCGAATCTCAACTAATAATGATAGAAATTGTTGGGAGTAAATATACTAGGGTTTTCTCTGACTTGAAAAAGAGAAAGTGAGAAATAGGGTCGTGGACCACATATTTATAATCGGAATTAAAAAGTCCCAGCGGTACAGTTTGACTAGCGGGTCAATGACCCATCGACGTGTCGACGGTCCGTCGACCTATGCCTATAGATTTCAAGGATGCGGAACCCTGTCGACGCCGTACAAAGACGGTCCATCGACCATGTCGACGGCCCGTCGACGATGACTGGTGTCTGTAGATTTCTCAGATTAAGCTCAGATCGCGTCAATTCGACTCGTTCAACTTCTTATCCTGTAGATTAATAGGGATACCTGCTGGTACCTTTGTACACATGGTAATACACTTTCTATCTCCAAAACTAGGACACGGGTCTCAACTTCAAAGGCATACCCGACTATGACGAGAACGAGAGGCGTAACAGAGGGGTGAGGAGTTATTCTAAGAGGTAAGACTTCTAAATTTATGAGTTTATTAATAAGGTTTAGATCAGTGTAGAGTGTTCTATAAGATTAGAATCCGCTAATGATTCACTCGAGGTCCAAGAAAATGTTTTTAAGGCTAGAAAAGCCCTAGTTTTTCGAATAAGGGTAGAAATCTCTAGAATTGATTAAAGTTCTAATCTTTTACATCTAAAACCATTGTAGTGCAATTTTTAAACCTTAGGAATTCTGTTTGGTAGCATTTTAGTAGGATTTAAGATATGTTGCTTGTTGTCTCTTTTTGAACATACTCTTTCGATCGTTTTTTATGAACTCTTTGGTTGTGGTTTGTGTGCGTGAGAGACAAGCTCACATTAAACCTTGTTTGTACTATATTATATATATGTATTCATGATTGTTTTCCTCCCTAAAGGATGATTGAAAATTTAGATATAAAGCTTTGGTATTCGAACTCGAATTAACCCATAAGGGATGTTTAAACTTGATAATTGGAAAGCTTGGCTATCTTGTGTGAATGCTCTATAATGGATTGTGTTAAACTTGAAACTTGTTTAAAGAAGTGAACCCGATTTCTAAATATTGAAATGACTTGATGTACCCCTATAATGGGATGATGAACATGATCCTTAATGAATAATGTGACTACCACGATATGACTTATGATTCGGCTTCCATTCCATGAATTGAGATTCGGCTTCTATTCTATTCTTGTGATTCGACTGCTTTGCTATGATTCTCCGTTGGTTGTGTTTGGCCTAGATACTCGGGAGGAATGGTAGTCACTATGGATCCTAGTAGGGTTAGCCTAGCCATTCGGGAGGAAGAGTGGTCATCGAGGGTTACACACCCCGATGTGGTATTTTCCTAAGTATTCGAGAGGAAGGATAGTCATCATGGGTCAACTTGCCGCGGTGTGGTTCCTCTATGCTATTTAGGGAACCTTACATGGTCATCCCTTCATTTTACTGAGTTGGGCCTGTATTGGCATGTGTTATACTTTGTTTTCCTATGAGTGGCTTATTGATGATAATGAACTTGTTTGCCTATGAGTGGCTTATTGATCATAATGAACTTGTTTACCTGTGAGTGGCTTGTTGACACTAATGAACTTGTTTTCCTGTGAGTGGCTTGTTGATGATATTAAACTCCAAATGGAAAGAATCAAATTGTAATTTACAGCTTAATGGATCGGAAAAGATATATATCTATCTTAATGGTTTCTTTTGATGGTTATAAAGTTGATAGTTTATCTTGTCTATGGATTTCAAATTGTTTTTATTGAAATTGTTTCACTGATCTTTATTACATTATTTTTCTATTAAATATTATCCCGGAGACACTCACTGAGTACCCAGTACTCAAGCATACCATTGCTGTTTTTGATGGTATGTTAGGTAACGAAAAAGAGCAGGTTCGTGATACGCATACGGATTAGGAGGACTTGCTGCTTTCCAGACTTGTCGGTGAACCCACACCTTTGTTCGTGGGACACCGCTCCATCGTTATTTACTTTTATTTTTTTTTATTTTCGGGCTGCGTCCTGAAGTTAGATACTCGTTTATTCATCATAGAAGCTCCATAGATACTTGTCAGAATTGTAGGTAGATGTTGAAGTCTCCTATGACTTTTTTTAGGCATTTTCCACGTTCATAACTAATCATTTATATTAGACTTTCGCTGATTTTGTTTCATAATTGTGACCTTAATTTTATTTAGTTATTTATAACTTGTTTAATTAATTAATGAAAGATTATCGAAAAAGGACTTGAAATTATTGATTTATAAGGTACACCCGATGTTGTTCATGACATTGGATGCCGGTCATGTCTAGGGTGGGTTTTGGGGCGTGACAAGCTTGGTATCAGAGCCTAGGTTTAGAAGTGTCCTAGGATTGTTGCGGAGTTGTGCCTAGTGGAGTCTTCTTCATACAGACTATCTACCTGTATCGGTGTATGACTACAAGGACATTATAGATGTTTCTTACTCTCTTGATTGTCGATTGTGTCGTAGAGCTTGAACTCCTCTTTAGGATCATTCTGATGTATTCGGTTCTCGTGCCACATGGAAATGATTTTATCCCGTGCTGCAGTTTCTAACCTAGTGAACGATGGTTCTATGAGGTGCACATAAGTTGTGATGTATAATTTAATGGATGGTGCAATGTCCCGTGAAATTCAATAGTAGTCATAAGTATATACGGTGACCGTCGGGTGTGATTGTTGATCTTTCAGAGAGGTATAAAATGATATAGTCCTAATTACAGGGAAATTTCTACCGCAATCTTGTTAATAATGAAATCGTTAAGATGGGTAAGGTTTCTTGTGATAGACACAACCTCTTCTAAGAAAAAAAAAAGAGTTGTAGTAGCCAATATATGAGATTAGTGGTGGTGATTACCTACATTAAATTAATTATTTATTTAAAATATGCGGTGAGAGTTTTCTTATGGTATAGTTAATATTTTACTAGAGAATTATTAAGGTATTGTATAGAAGTTACGAGACATATAGTATATTTTAAACTAGGATGAAATATTGTGATGGTCTGTCATTGTAGTGTTGGTCATAAAGAAGATCAGGTGTAAGGCATGAATAAGAGGATAAATTCTACTGGAAAATAGGCTTATGGCAACGCCGAGAAAACCGTTGCTATAGACAGGAGCACCATTGCTATATATCTATAGCAACGGTTTATCATGCGTTCCATCTGCTCGCGTGCCCATATATCTATGGCAACGGTTTGTGCAACGGTTGGCGAAACCCGTTGCTATATCATTATCTACAGCAACGGTTGTTCCTTTTTCGATGCAACGAGTTTTTGTGTGTATATGGAACGGTTGCCAACCGTCCCCATAGACCTTTAAGCAACGACTTTTGAGGCTATTGCAACGGTTTCGTAGAGGTTATTGCACCAGACCTTTTACTTTATTGCAACGGTTTTTGTCTAATGCAACGGTCTTTTTGTTTGTTATTTGGAACAGCCTATTGCCATGGTTTGTCTGAAATAGTAGCCCTGGTTATAAATTGATATATATATATATATATATATATATATATATATATATATATATATATATATATATATATATAAATAAATAAAATACATTACAAATTACATAAACCGTAAAACACAATTTTTCATAATCCAAAATATCCAACATTCCTAATCCAACATATATACCCGTAAAAGCAAAATGTTCAACCCAAAATGCATAATTAAGTTTTACATTTCAAGATTTAGGATAAGTTTCAAAATGTTCGATAGCAAAAAGATTCTTAGAACATGTAGAAATCTTCATAAAAGATCTTCTCAAGTAAGATCAATGTCTTCACCGTCTCCGTCCCTTTCTTCATTTTCGACACCTACAAAAGAGAATAAATAATGTCACTGCCCTTCAAATGCACGCGCACATAATACAAAGAATAAATAATGTCACTGCCTTCATATTGTAAGTTTTGTCATCACCAAGGGCATGAAGAAAATAGCTGCAGATTGATGTTGAAAAAGAGAGGTTTTCAACAAGGTGATATTGAGCAGTTGCATGGGGACAAATTTGAAGGTGATTTACGTCAATTTTTGAATATAAAAAAGAATAAAGATGTTGATGGTTGTGCTAACAAACCTGGGAAGGCTCATGGTGCAAATGGTATAGCAGACAAGGTTGGGGAAAATATAGACGACCTGGTGCGAGAACAACCAAGTTGGAAAAGCAATTAATCTGCTAATAGCAAAAGGCAAAAACAGATGGCTTTACAAACAACGAAACTAGAGGAAAAGATGCGTGCAAAATGTTCCGCAAGAATTTTTGATGTTGTGCAAACTAAAAACAAGTTTGCAGTACTAAAGGAGGGTGAGGATGAGGCATCAGTAGTAGAAATTGCTGATGATGCTACTGGTAGGCAGCTGGTTGTAGAAGATTCTGATGCTCATGTGTAAAAGGTAGAGGTGTCGTGGAAACGATTGGTGGAAATTCATAAGGGTACGATTGGTACAAATCGCTCGAAATACTCAAAGAATCGTTGGTTAATGCACCAGTTCATTCAGTTGCACAAAAGGTAGCAGATGGCTCAATATTGCCTGTAGTGGCAAAACCACTGAATGAGAATTCTGATAAGCAACTGAGTGCAGCAGCAGAGGCTCAAAAGAATGCAGAAACTGGTGATAATATTGGTAAGACTAAGCAGTGGGTTGAAGCCTCTTTTTCAAGTCCAAAGGTGCAGAAGGCCACTATGAATAAGGCTTGCCATGAGGTTCCTTCCACCACTTGTTTTAGTGGTGAGAGGAATTTGTGGAGTGATTAGATTGTAGAAAATGTGGAAGAAAGCGAGATTACAGATGTGGTAAATATGGAGACACAATTTGCTATAACACCTGCAGGTCAAGTAGTGAATGATGTTGCTAAGATTGGATTGGAGAAGCAGTTGGTTGTTGCAGCTGTTGATGATGGTAAGTTTGTGGAGGTTGCAGAAAGTCCAACTGCTGTACAACTGGTTGCAGATTCAGTTCATGTAGCTGATAAGGGTGGTGAGAAGCAACTTAATGTAAATGCCAAAGCTTACACTCCAATAAAGAGCACGAAGCAATCTATGAAAGATATTCGCCGCTATATTTCCTATTAATCAATGCCAAGTAGTGGAGAAGCTTGTTACTTTGAAACAAGATTACTTAGAAGTTCCATCTACTACTTATGGAACCGGTGAAGAAAGGAAAACATGGAGTGAAATGGAGTTTGAAGAAGATTTAGAGGAGGATCAAATTAATAGTGAGGAGAAAGTTAATTATGAGCAGATCGGGTGATTCGAACCATCGAAGATGCCATTAATCTTATGTTTGGCAAGGACATGGATGATGTATTTATTGGTGTTCGGGAGAATATGGTTGTAGAACCGGTACCGAAGCTCAAACGGTGCTAAGGTGCAAGGTTTGGTTGATGAAAGTCCAAAGAATGCACGGAATTCAAGTTAATTCTCCAGTGAAATTCGGTCACAAACAATAGCAAAGTGCATCAAAAATAAATGGTGCAGGTGACAATGAAATGGTGAGGGCAAGTGAAGTCAAAGATCAGCAACAACACAGGGGCAATTCGCAGAACTGCCCTTCTTTGGGGTGGTCTTTAAATTTTGCCCCTCATATTTGCGGTCTTTAAATTTTGCCCCTCATATTTGTGGTCTTTAAGTTTTGCCCTTAGCTTGGATACCTCGAGGTTTTGGGTTTGAACCCCCGCTCAAGCATAAAATAAAGAAATAATTTCGCAAGGCGGGGCGGAGGGAGTGTACGCCCCCTCCGGCATAACTTCCTTAAGGAAAAACTAAAGTTATGCCGGAGGGGGCATAACTTTTCCTCAAGACATAGTTTAGTTATGCCTTATGGAGAAAAACTTTTCCTTAAGGAACTATGCCTTATGGGGAAGACTTTTAATTAAGGCATAACCAAAAGTATGCCTTAACTAAAAGTGTGCCTTGAAAAGTTTTTTTTTAAAAAAAAGTCTCAAGGCAAAGTCTGCCCCCTCCGGCATAACTTCCTTAAGGAAAAACTAAAGTTATGCCGGAGGGGGCATAACTTTTCCTCAAGGCATAATTTAGTTTTGACTTATGGGGCAAAACTTTTCCTTAAGGAATTATGCCTTATGGGGCAGACTTTTAATTAAGGTATAACCAAAAGTATGCCTTAACTAAAAGTGTGCCTTGAAAAGTTTTTTTAAAAAAAAAAAAATGTCTCAAGGCAAAGTCTGCCCCCTCCGGCATAACTTCCTTAAGGAAAAACTAAAGTTATGCCGGAGGGGGCATAACTTTTCCTCAAGGCATAATTTAGTTTTGCCTTATTGGGCAAAACTTTTCCTTAAGGAATTATGCCTTATGGGGCAGACTTTTAATTAAGGTATAACCAAAAGTATGCCTTAACTAAAAGTGTGCCTTGAAAAGTTTAAAAAAAAAAAAAAAAAGTCTCAAGGCAAAGTCTGCCCCCTCCGGCATAACTTCCTTAAGGAAAAACTAAAGTTATGCCGGAGGGGGCATAACTTTTCCTCAAGGCATAATTTAGTTTTGTCAAGATCATTGCTAATAAGGCGTAATTCCAACCGATGCACGGCGGCAACAAATGTAAGTAGAAGTGATCCCATCACCAACAGCAAATAGCCCGACAACTGTTGCATTTCTATAACTTCTTTTCACCAATATTGCATATACATCGGCTATAGCAAGTACAAGGCTCCATATGATCGTAATCCAACAACTACAAGGTAGCCGAAAGCGAAACGCCGGGGAAATCGAGAGGTGGTAACCATAACACAAATAGAGATAATGATGCAAATCTTAGTAGCAACACATGAAAATTCAGAATCAATTTAGCAGCAATTAATTATTGTTCAAAACCGAGCCGGTTCACATTTTTGGCGAAACGGATCCACTCCAAATATATAATTATCACGATTATCCTTTTCATAGAAGATTCTTCGTCGTTCCATTGGGAAGGATGCGTTTTTCTTCACGCTAGATGGAAGTCTTGTCTACTCTTTGTAAATACGAAGAATTCTCGAATGGAAAAATATTAACTAAAAGCTTTTGGCATCTAATAGAGGGTCAAGATTGTTAATCGATT
>NC_081347.1:28790924-28795924 GCF_029784015.1 Lycium ferocissimum | reverse complement strand
ACTTAATCTCCTAAAGACTCGGGTACGGATATGCATCCTAAGGGTATAGACCACTCATAAGCCAAGGACTTTCTTGCGACGAAAATGAGAGGTGTAACATTCTCTCTCCCCCCCCCCCCCCCCCCCCCCACGAAAAAAATTCGTCCTCGAATGTTCGTACGGGTCATGGACTATAAAAATTTCAGCAGAGTCTCCCTTGTAAATGTACCAATCCAACCTATACACAACAACCCAAAATAATGCCACACAGGGCCACATGCTAAAATATACAACACCATAGCCTCACACGACCAATCACAATAACTATAAATGAAATCAATACCTGGGGAGGGCGATATCTCAGGCTGAGCCTCCTGAGATGATGGAAATAAATAGGGGTATTTAGCCTTCATTTCCTCTTCCACTTCCCAAGTCATTTCCTCAACATTATTATTTCTCCAGAGTACTTTAACAGAAGCCACATCTTTAGTTCACAATCGACGAACCTGTCTTTTCAATCACCTGGATATCGTCTATCGGTACAACTCTCGAAGGATCTCCTATACACTTACAGAGCATAGATACATGGAATACCGGATGTACAAACTCTAAATCAGAAGGTAGCTCTAACTCATAGGCCACCTTACCCACTGTACAAACAATCTTATATGTCCCAATGTATCGAGGACTTAACTTACCCTTCTTGCCAAATCTCATCACTCCCTTCACAGGTGAGATCTTGAGGAAGACTCAATCTCTTACCTCGAACTCTAGCTTGCACTGCCAGTTATCTGCATAGGATTTATGTCGACTCTGCGCCGCTAGTAACCTTTCTTGAATCACTTTCACTTTGTCAACTGCTTTCTGTATTAGGTCTGGGTCTGCTAGTTGATTTTCTCCAATATCAAACCATCCTATAGGCGATCTACATCTCTGCCCGTATAAAGCCTCGTAAGGAGCCATCTGAATGCTAGAATGGTAACGGTTATTATATGCAAACTCAATAAAAGGAAAAAGATCATTCCCGCTACCTCGGAAGTCAATCAAACAAGCTCTTAGCATGTCTTCAAGTGTCTGTATAGTACGCTCCGCTTGTCCACCTGTCTATAGATGAAATGCAGTACTAAGACTCACCTGAGTCCCCAATCCATTCTGAAAAGATCTCCAGAATTTAGATATAAACTGCGCCCCTCTATCTGAAATAATGGTTGTAGGAACACCATGAAGTCATACACTTTCTCTAAGATAGAGTTTTGCATAATCTTCAGCTGAATAAGTAGTTCTGACAGGCAGAAAGTGAGTTGACTTTGTAAGCCTATCAACTATGACCCATATTGAATCATACTTCTGCGGAGTACGGGGTAAACCTGTAATGAAATCCATATTGATTACTTATCGTTTCCATGTCAGAATCTCCATAGCCTGTAATAAACCCCGAGGCTTCTGGTGCTCTATTTTGACTTGCTGACAATTCAGACACTGAGCGACAAATTCTGCTATATCTCTTTTCATACCATCCCACCAATAAACTTCCTTGAGATCATGGTACATTTTTGTTGTGCCCAGGTGAATAGAATAGCGAGAATAGTGAGCTTCCCCCATAACCTGCTGATGAAGCCCTGCAACATTAGGAATGCATAATATACCTCGATACCTAAGTACTCCATCTCTTGTGAAGGTGTCTTTTCTTTCTAAGGAGCTGTATCCTGATAATGAACTAAAATCGGATCTTCGTACTGGAGTTTCTTTATCTCCGCTGCCAAAGATGACAACGCTGTGTCTTGAACCGTAACTCCTGCATCACATGAATCTAAGAGCCGAACTCCAAGGCTAGCTAATCGACGAACTTTGTGTACTATCTCTATTTTCTCTGGCTGTACATATGACAGGCTACCCATGGATTTACGACTAAGAGCATCAGCTACTATATTAGCCTTTCCAGAATGGTATAGAATACCAATGTCATAATCTTTCAGCAACTTTAGCCATCGCCTCTAACGTAAATTCAAGTCCTTCTGCTTAAAGATATACTAGAGGCTCTTGTGGTCAGTATAGATATCAACATGAACATCAAATAAGTAGTGTCTTCACATCTTCAAGGCATGGATCACTACAGCTAACTCAAGATCATGGGTTGGATAATTCTTCTCGTGCTTCTTCAGCTGTCTGGAGGCATAAGCAACAAACTTGCCATGTTGCATTAGTACACAACCCAACCCAATACCTAAAACATCACATTATATCACATAGCCATCAGTTCCCTCTGGAAGAGTCAAGACGGGTGCTGAGGTTAATTTGTCCTTCAATATCTGAAATGTTACGACTCAATCCGATGAGCCGTGACGAGTGACCGACCACTACTGACCGAGCACTCCTAAACTCGCACTTATATCTCACTGAGTAACCTGGTGGCCCATGTATAGCTTATAACTGAGCTACACCATCTTCTGTAAAATTAATACGATAAACTTTGTGTCGAAAACTCACAACCTATGCGTAAATACATATATAAACATACATGCCAATGATAAAGTGTATGCCGGCTAGGCCGCTACATATGCTATATTACAAAAATAAGAGCTGACAAGACTACACAACATCCCAACTATATACTACTGTCTACAGACCTCTATGGAATATGAATTGTAGAAAAGACAGGACAAGGCCCCGTCATACCCATATATCTACATGTCAAAATAGCATAACAAAAAGGGCTGCAGCTCCAAACCAAATGGAGCGCACTGACTGCAGCTGAGTGGAGGTCCTATTAGACCAGATCTTCTGGCTGACTACCTGAACTTGCGGGCATGAACCCAGCGTCCACAAGAAGGGACGTCAGTACGAATAATGTACTGAGTATGTAAGGCATGAATAATAATATAACAAGAGATATATAACATAACATGAGATAAAGATAACCTGTACATCTGAATTCCTCATAAGGCGGATACCATGCATGCTTAGCTTTCTTTTTAGAAAACATTTTTCATATATATAAACAACAGTGCTGCGAAACGTGCAGCCCGATCAATATATATATATATATATATATATATATGCGGAACGTACAGCCCGATCCATAACCATAATCCCGCGTCCGGGACGATGTCATAGTATACCAGCTGATCAGGTGGTTATGCGTATATAACGCCTCGCCCTTTTTCCCATATCCAATATATACATATATAATATACATATATAATGTACATATATAATATAAGTAGCATGCATGAGAGCCCAAATAAAAGCTACTACTTTATCGGAGTGATGTAAGGTCGGTAACCTCCGATTATATTATGGAACAATCATCATCGCTACATCTCACCTTGAAAAGACAAGTAACATAAGGTGAGATCAAAACAATGAATAAAATCGAGAAAGTCATGAAATAAACTCAATAATCTCATAATAGCATCAAATCCATAAGCTTTGGAATTTCTAGAAATGGAATCATCATTATCACCATTGTCATCATAGGAAACATCTATCTTTAGCATCATGCTAACCTTAAGAATCATAAACTACTAGCTTTTTAGGAACAAGGATGTTATGGAAGACATGTATTGAATCATAACATAGAATCATGCCTCACAGAAAGAAAGTGACTAGCCTTAACATACCTGGAAGTTCATTTCTCGATTTTTCCACCTACTTCTGGTCTCGTAATCTATATATAAGACCATTCATACTATAGTTAGGCCTATTTTCATATACTTATCCTCAAATTTTTCAAATTAAATCCCCTTAAAATCTCATTTAAATTGATAGCATCTCCCGTTTATATCCCTAGCTCCTCGAAATCACAATACCAACAACCAACACAACAACAATAACTCTAACGCCAACAACATCATCATTCTCACCAAAATATTCCATAAAACATCCCACACGATGTTTATCCAATTTCTCAACCAACAAATTCATTATACAATCATTTAGTAACTTTACCTTCGTAAATAACCTAAATTAATGTTAATAACGAAAGATTCATACCTTACTCTAGCTAGAACCGCAATATCTTCAATATCCGCCTTGAATCCAATCCAAGATCCCTTGCAAGATGATATTACAATCGCAACTATATCCGGCTCGAACCTAAATTCGGAGAATTTCGGCTTAGTCGCGCTAAAATTTTATAAACGGAAGTTGGAAGAACATTCCGCAGAATTTGGGAATTTTTTCGTGGGTGGTTTGGAGGAAATAAAGGGGTAAGCCCCCTTTTATATTATTCTAGAGTCGGTTTGCACCGACCTAGGAATTGTTCAGCGCGTTCGTGCCACCTTGGGGCGTGTTCGCGCTGAGTTAGCCCCTAGCTCGTCTACGCGTTCGTGCCACCCCTAGGCGCGTTCGCAGCAAAGTTAATCTACCTTATAGCTGACCTATCTTAAATGGTCATAACGTTTGATTCTCGATGTCGGATTGACACGCAGCTTGTTGCGTTGGAAACTAGAGTTCATGAACTTCAATTTAGACTTTGCTTTACTTCAAAACTACTTTATACTAAAAGATATTCTTTCCCCAAGTTGGCTCATACTTTGTTGTTCAAAGTAACACTCATCTTTTTCCAAAGTCATACCAACTCATTTCTCCTTCCACTCAATTCCTCATATGACCTCCCGAATTCCTCATACGCATCCTTTACTCATAAAATATACCTAATAATGCTTCATCCCTAATACTCCAAAGTTGTTTTACTTAGCCATACAGTCCAACATACTTACGCTCAAATTTGATAAGCTTCTCAGAAGCACGGCGTAACATGAAAACTCCGCTCACACACATCCGTCCTCTCGGAACTTAGTTGATTTCTAAGTCGACTTTGGTCAACGGGGCCGAGAGAGAAGAAAACCCTTCCACGAACCTTCTATAACACAAGCTAGACCTTTGTGAAACCACGCATTCTATCACGGCTGCTGGCCTTGGCCAATTTTTCACAACCTTTCTAACTTTTAAGATCCATTCTAATGCCTTCATCTCAAATAAGGACCAAGAAAAACCCCATTTAACAAAACTCACACTTG
>NC_081347.1:28755661-28790824 GCF_029784015.1 Lycium ferocissimum | reverse complement strand
TAATATACCTCGATACCTAAGTACTCCATCTCTTGTGAAGGTGTCTTTTCTTTCAAGGAGCCGTATCCCGATAATGAACTAAAATCGGATCTTTTCGTACCGGAGTTTTTATCTCCGCTGCCAAAGATGACAACGCTCGTGTCTTGAACCGTAACTCCCGCATCACATGAATCAAGAGCCGAACTCCAAGGCTAGCTAATCGACGAACTTTGTGTACTATCTCTATTTTCTGCGGCTCGTACATATGACGGGCTACCCCATGGATTTACGACTAAGAGCATCAGCTACTATATTAGCCTTTCCGTAATGGTATAGAATACCAATGTCATAATCTTTCAGCAACTTTAGCCATCGCCTCTAACGTAAATTCAAGTCCTTCTGCTTAAAGATATACTAGAGGCTCTTGTGGTCAGTATAGATATCAACATGAACATCAAATAAGTAGTGTCTTCACATCTTCAAGGCGGATGGATCTGCCTAACTCAAGATCATGGGTTGGATAATTCTTCTCGTGCTTCTTTATGCTGGAGGCATAAGCAACAAACTTGCCATGTTGCATTAGTACACAACCCAACCCAATACCTAAAACATCACATTATATCACATAGCCATCGCTTCTCCGGAAGAGTCAAGACGGTGTCGAGGTTAATTTGTCCTTCAATATTCGAAATGTTACGACTCAATCCGACGAGCCGTGACGAGTGACCGACCACTACCGACCGAGCACCCCTAAACTCGCACTTATATCTCTCGAGTAACTCGGTGGCCCATGTATAGCTTATAAGAATCGAGCTACACCATCTTCTCGTAAAATTAATACGATAAACTTTGTGTCGAAAACTCACAACCTATGCGTAAATACATATATAAACATACATGCCAATGATAAAGTGTATACCGCCAGGCCGCTACATATGCTATATTACAAAAATAAGAGCCGACAAGACTACACAACATCCCAACTATATACTACGTACAGACCTCTATGGAATATGAATTGTAGAAAAGATGACAAGGCCCCGTCATACCCATATATCTACATGTCAAAATAGCATAACAAAAGTGGTCACAGCCTCCAAACCAAATGGAGCGCACCGACCGCAATACCGAGTGGAGGTCCTATTAGACCGGATCTTCCGTCGACTACCCGAACTTGCGGGGTACGAACCCGTCCGTCCAAGAAGGGACGTCGCACGAATAATGTACCGAGTATGTAAGGCATGAATAATAATATAACAAGAGATATATAACATAACATGAGATAAAGATAACCTGTACATCTGAATTCCTCATAAGGCGGATACCATGCATGCTTAGCTTTCTTTTTAGAAAACATTTTTCATATATATAAACAAGGCCGCGAAACGTGCGTAGCCTCGATCAATATATATATATATATATATATATATATGCGGAACGTACAGCCCGATCCATAACCATAATCCGCGTCCGGACGATGTCATAGTATACCAAACCGATCGTGGTTGGCGCGTATATATAACGCCTCGCCCTTTTTCCCATATCCAATATATACATATATAATATACATATATAATGTACATATATAATATAAGTAGCATTTACGAGAGCCCAAATAAAAGCTACTACTTCATCGGAGCGATGTAAGGTCGGTAACCTCCGATTATATTATGGAACAATCATCATCGCTACATCTCACCTTGAAAAGACAAGTAACATAAGGTGAGATCAAAAACAATGAATAAAATCGAGAAAGTCATGAAATAAACTCAATAATCTCATAATAGCATCAAATCCATAAGCTTTGGAATTTCTAGAAATGGAATCATCATTATCACCATTGTCATCATAGGAAACATCTATCTTTAGCATCATAAGAACCTTAAGAATCATAAACTTCTAGCTTTTTAGGAACAAGGATGTTATGGAAGACATGTATTGAATCATAACATAGGAATCATGCCTCTAGAAAGAAAGTGACTAGCCTTAACATACCTGGAAGTTCATTTCTCGACTTTTCCACCTACTTCTGGTCTCGTAATCTACATATAAGACCATTCATACTATGGTTAGGCCTATTTTCATATACTTATCCTCAGCTTTCAAATTAAATCCCCTTAAAAATCTGCCGAAATTCGGATAGCATCTCCCCTGTTTATATCCCTAGCCTGAAATCACAATACCAACAACCAACACAACAACAATAACTCTAACGCCAACAACATCATCATTCTCACCAAAATATTCCATAAAACATCCCACACGATGTTTATCCAATTTCTCAACCAACAAATTCATTATACAATCATTTAGTAACTTTACCTTCGTAAATAACCTAAATTAATGTTAATAACGAAAGATTCATACCTTACTCTAGCTAGAACCGCAATATCTTCAATATCCGCCTTGAATCCAATCCAAGATCCCTTGCAAGATGATATTACAATCGCAACTATATGCTGTCTGAACCTAAATTCGGAGAATTTCGCTTAATTCGCGCTAAAATTTTATAAACGGAAGTTGGAAGAACATTCCAGAGAATTTGGGAATTTTTTCAGGGGTGGTTTGGAGGAAATAAAGGGGTAAGCCCCCTTTTATATTATTCTAGAGTCGGTTTGCACCGACCAGGAATTGTTCGGGGCCGCGTTCGTGCCACACCGGGGGCGTGTTCGCGCTGAGTTAGCCCCTAGCTCGTCTACGCGTTCGTGCCACCCCTAGGCGCGTTCGCACAGAGTTAATCTCTGCTATAGCAGCCTATCTTAAAATGGTCATAACGTTTGATTCTGATGTCGGATTGACACGCAGTTTGTTGCGTTGGAAACTAGAGTTCATGAACTTCAATTTAGACTTTGCTTTACTTCAAAACTTCTTATATACTAAAAGATATTCTTTCCCCAAGTTGGCTCATACTTTGTTGTTCAAAGTAACACTCATCTTTTTCCAAAGTCATACCAACTCAGCTCCTTCCACTCAATTCCTCATATGACCTCCCGGAATTCCTCATATGCATCCTTTACTCATAAAATATACCTAATAATGCTTCATCCCTAATACTCCAAAGTTGTTTTACTTAGCCATAGTCCAACATACTTACGCTCAAATTTGATAAGTGCTTCTCTGCAAGTACGGGGTGTAACATGAAAACTCCGCTCACACACATCTGTCTACTGGAACTTAGTTGATTTCTAAGTCAGCTTGGTCAATGGGGCCGAGAGAGAAGAAAACCCTTCCACGAACCTTCTATAATACCCTGCTAGACCCAGGAAACTACGTATCTCTATTGATGTCATGGGCCTTGGCCAATTCTTCACAGCTTCTAACTTTTAAGTATCCATTCTAATGCCTTCATCTCAAATAATGTGACCAAGAAAAGCCACAGATTTCAAGCAAAACTCACACTTGGAAAACTTCGCATATAATTCTCTATCTCGAAGAATTCTAAGCACTGCACGTAGATGATCTGCATGTTCAACCTTTGACGAAGAATAAACCAGAATATCATCTATAAACATGATCACGAACAGATCTAGGAAGGGTCTGAATACACGTTTCATCAAGTCTATGAATACAGCTGGAGCATTAGTTAACCCGAACGACATGACACGAAACTCATAGTGCCCATGTCTAGTCCTGAATATCATCTTCGGAATGTCTTCCTCATTCACCCTAACTTGATGATATCCCGATCTCAAATCTATCTTCTAGAAATATAGAACCCTGCAGCTGATCAAATAAATCATCAATCCTCGAAAGTGGATACTTATTATTTATAGTCACTTTATTCAATTGCCGATAATCAACACACATTCGCAAAGAGCCATCCTTCTTCCTTACAAATAATACTGGCGCTCCCCACGGTGATGTACTGGGCTTAATAAAGCCCTTCTCGAGTAAATCTCTCAATTGCTCTGTTACATATTAGAAAACTCCCCGTTAGCGTACGATGAATAGGCTAACAAAGTACATGACGAATACGAAGTATGGACAAGTAAGAAATAGTATGTAATGACTCTAATTAGGATTTCCAAAGACATTCGGATTAAGGAAAGAAAGTTGTTAAGAGAAGCGAGTCATACGTTGGGTATCGGAGGAGAATTACGAGTATTAAGTTAATGATGTCTTAATGACCCTTTGAGGAAGAGTTATAATGTCCCTTAGAATGATATTGAAGTGTTGAACAAGTGTTAAGAAGGTTCCATAAGGATCGGAGATCAAACGAGTCGATGAAACAACTCTCGAAAAACTGGGTAGACATACGGCCAGACATACTAGCCGTATAATATCTACGGACCGTATGTCCAGCCGTAGATCCAAACTCGACAAGTCATGATTCACCGGACCAGATATACGGTCCAACATACGGTCAAGAGATTTTATACGGACCGTATGTTGGTCCGTATATTTCGGCGGAAATTTGAAGTGCATTTTTATATAAGGGATCCTTTCCATTTCATTTTCATTTCCCACTTCATCTCCACACTTCAAGAAAGCTATAGAGAGTTCCAAACACTTCATCCATGAGAAATCCATAGAAATCAAGGATCAACAACAAGAAGTCAAGAGAATCAAGTGAAGGGAACCCATTGAAAGTCATCCAAGTCAAGAAATCTCAAGAGAGATAAAGTGGGGTTTTAGTGCTAAGGGTGAATCACCATTGTAAGCTTATTCCTCCATCATCTAAGGTAAGTTTCATGATATTTACATGTTGTTTGAAGTATTTATAGGTTGAAACACATGGATTGTAGAAGAGTACAACAAATGGGTCATCAAATGTGTGAATAGTATTGCTAGTATGTGATAGTTGAATTGAATCACGGAAATGGATATGTTGATGTTATAAATGTGTTATAAGTGACCTATAGAACATGAAATAAGTATTGGATATGAAAGATTACGACGATGGACTTTAGTCATGAATATGGAGGATTGAAGTAGAATTGTGAAATATGAATCATACGAATGAATGACGATTGTTGTTAAGGATATTGTGATTGTCGTTATGAATGTTGGGAGTTGATATGGAATATGGCGGAAAGTAGTATAAACAAAGGAAATGCTGCCCAAATTTCTATAGTTTAGTAAGTATGCTTTCACGACGATATAGCTAACATCGATACGAATTCTCTTGAAGGTATAAACAAGTGCATTAAAGGAGAACGAGCAAGCGATAGAATAGTAAACGACAAAGGTATGTGAGGCTAGTCCTTTCTTTCCAAGGCATGAGTCCTATGGCATGAATTCCCTCCTTTACTATGAATGTTCTATTTCCAAGAAAGCTATGAGTTCTTGTTCATGAAAGATCATACGAGATAAGAGATATGCTACGAGCAAGATAACGATAATGATAAGTTAAAGTCTAGAAATGTTATAGTCATGATATGATGTTCCTATTAAGCTAATGAAGCTATTCGCAGTCCATCGATGTTGATCATTACATACACTCACCTTATGTTGTTCCTTCGAGGTGAGGGGATACTATGAATGTTTCATAACGAAGTCGGGGGTTCACGACCTTATGTCACCCCGATAAAGTATGATTATCTACGAGTCTCTACGTACGTATTGCTAGAAGTATGTCATGATACGTATATTATGATAAGCATGTATGATAAATATATTATGATGAGCATACCATGATGAGCATGTGATGATAGTACACCGCGCCTATATGGCGGGCAAATACCACCGAAGGCTAAGTACTATACACCATGGCCAAATGGCATGGGCAGACACCACTAGTGGGCGGCATGAGATGATACCCCGGACGTGGGAGGCCTGGACGCAGGCTAATGCTATTGCTAATATTATTGATTATCACACCACACCTGTATGGTCGGGCAGCTTATACATTTATGCATATATGAGATGATGATGAGTATTAAAGCCAGTATGTATGATATCTTGTATGATTCGGTCCCGCTACGCATTGCTCCTTATTGATGCCTCCTTATTTCATGGATATTTCATTATTGTTTATACTTACATACTCGGCACAATATTTGTACCGACGTCCTTTTCTTCGGACGTCGTGTTCATGCCCACGGTGTAGACGGGGAGGTGATCCGGACTTCATAGAGCTAGCAACGATTAGAGAGCACTCCATTTTTCGGAGGTGCCACAGATTATTCTTTTGGCACATATATATATGTATATTCATGATTGCGCACGACGGGGTCCTGTCCCGTCCACATGTCTAGTATTCCAGTAAAGGCTCGTAGATACGCAGTGCGGGTATCATGGTCCCAGAGTTGTCTGTGTATGCATGTATATATATATATGTTTTGATAGCCGAAAAGGGTTATGTTTATAAAAGTAATTATGTTGTAAATGATGATATATTTCTATGAAATTGAGCAAGTATTATGAATGAGAGCATATAGATAACGGAATGAGGGGTGTTCGGTGGTTAGCCCCGAATACCCGTCGCTGCCCGTAGTTCGGGTCGTAACAGAAGTGGTATCAGAGCAGTTCAGTCCTAGGAAGTGTCTACGAGCCGTGTCTAGTAGGGTCTTGTTTATGTTGTGTTGCGCACCACACTAATAAACGAGAGACTACGGACACGAGAAAAATGACCATCTTTCTTCATATGGAATCGTGCGATAGAGCGAGTATAAGATTTAAATCTCACTAATGAGTATGTTGTGATTTCGGAAATGCCCCGAAAGGAAAAGCTAAGCGCACGAAGGGGCAAGGTTACTATGAAAAGGCGGGCGGAAGAGAGCGCCCGTGAATGCAAATGCGGATGAGTCACGTACTGCGGGGCTTTATCAATGCCTCCATTACTCACTTTATTACGGAAGAGCGAAGAGGGCTTGGCTCCGGCTCACTATGCCTCCGAGTTCCTCCGCGGCTACGTCGGGTCAACAAGTGACCGAGGCTATTAATTTATTGACACAGTTGGTTGCCGCTCAGGCACAAAGGCAAAATGCGGGCCCAAGTAATCGTTCGGCTAGTACTATAGCCAGTGACTTGTGAGCCTCGATCCTCGGAATTAACAATTCTTCGGTCAAAACCGATGAAGACCCGCACAAGGCTTTATTGATGAAATGTTGAGAACGTTGCGGATTATTCATGCTTCTGAGACTGAATCAGTGGAGTTAGCATCATATAGACTCCGAGATGTGGCAGTTTTATGGTACAACAATTGGGTAGCGTCGAGGCAAGAGAATACGCCTCCTCCCGTGTGGCAAGAATTTGTTGATGCCTTCCTTCGCCATTATTTGCCGCCCGAGGTCCGCCTAGCTAGAGCGGATAGATTTCTGAATTTGAAGCAGGGTAATATGAGCGCCCGGGAGTATAGCCTTCAATTTAATTCTTTGGCTAGATATGCTCCTACTATGGTAGCCGACATGGGCGACAAGGTGCACAGATTTGTGAGTGGCTTAGGGCCGCATTTATTCAAAGACTGCTTGACGGCCTCATTGCAAGACGGGATAGATATTTCTCGCATTCAAGCGCATGCCCAAAATCTTGAAGGCCAACAACCTCCGCAGAGGGGTGATTGTGATGTTGATGGCGGCGAAAGCAAAAGGGGCCGCATCTATGGGCACGTGTAGCGATTATAGTATAGGATCAAGACGGATATATTCTAAGCACTCGAGCCGGTCGGTGATAAGTGCACCTCCCGTTTACGTGCAAAGGGTCGATCGCTCTTTTCATTCGGACGGTGGCGCGCAGTTTGAGAGGCCCCGAGTTCTCGGTTGGGGGGGAGATTACAGTCAGAGGAGACCTCCGGTACCGCGATGCACCCAGTGTGGTAGATTACATTTCGGACAATACTGCCAGGGGTCAGACGCTTGTTATGCTTGTGGTCAGGTGGGGCATATGATGAGAGATTGCCCGTCGATGATCGGCGTAGCTAGGGACTCGGCCTCACGGGATCGGCGGCAGGATCCTGCGGCACGTCCTACCGGGGAGGACTCCCGTACTCAGCAAAGCCGAGGCGGGGCGAGGGGGAGCATCTGCCTGGGTGCCACGCGGCCGCTTATATGCCTTAGCCGGATGACAAGATCTCGAGTCCTCTCCAGATGTGGTCACAGGTACATTGACTGTGTTTTCTCATGATGTGTATGCATTGATAGATCCAGGCTCCACATTATCTTATATTACCCCCTATGTTGCTAATCGAATTGGGGTGAAACCCGAGCCGATCAAACCTTCCGAGGCATCTATTCCGGTTGGTGATCCCGTGATAGCTAAACAAGTGTATAAAGATTTTGCTATTGTGATATGCGATCGCCAAACTAAAGCTGATTTAGTGGAGCTAGAAATGTTAGACTTCGATGTTATAATGGGTATGGATTGGTTGGCCTCATGCTATGCTAATGTTGACTGTCGAATGAAATTAGTTCGATTCCAATTTCCGGGAGAGCCCGTGCTTGAATGGAAAGGTAATACGGCAACTCCGAGAGGTAGGTTTATTTCCTACCTTAAGGCGAGAAAGATGATCGCCAAGGGCTATATTTATCATTTAGTCCGAGTTCATGACACCGAGGTAACATCACCAACTTTCCAATATGTTCCGGTAGTGAATAAGTTCCCGAATGTATTTCCAGATGAACTTCCAGGCCTTCCTCTAGAAAGGGAGATTGACTTCGCCATTAATGTGTTGCCGGATACCGAGCCTATTTCTATTCCTCCTTATCGAATGGCTCCGGCAGAATTAAAAGAGTTAAAGGCACAATTGAAAGATTTGCTTAAAAATGGATTTATTAGACCAGTTCATCACCGTGGGGAGCGCCAGTATTATTTGTGAAAAAGAAAGATGGCTCCCTACGAATGTGTATTGATTATAGGCAGCTGAATAGGGTGACGATAAAGAACAGGTATCCTCTTCCAAGAATTGATGATTTATTTGATCAGCTACAAGGTGCCAAATGGTTTTCTAAAATAGATTTGAGGTCGGGTTATCATCAAGTGAGAGTTCGAGAAGAAGATATTCCTAAGACAGCATTCAGAACGAGATATGGCCATTATGAATTCCGAGTAATGTCGTTTGGGCTAACTAATGCTCCGGCAGTGTTCATGAACTTAATGAATAATGTATTCAGGCCTCTCCTGGATCTTATTCGTGATAGTATTCATTGATGATATTTTAGTGTATTCTCGCACGAAGTCGAGCACGGATCACCTACGTATTGTTCTTGGAATTCTCCGTATTCGGGAGTTGTATGCAAAATTTTCAAAGTGCGAGTTTTGGCTAAATTCTGTGACATTCTTGGCCATGTTATTTCAGATGATGGCATCAGAGTTGATACTCAGAAAATAGAGGCTGTGAAGACTTGGCCAAGGCCTACGACGCCTACAAAAGTTTGTAGTTTTTACGGGTTTGGCAGGTTATTATAGGAGATTCGTAGAGGGCTTTTCATCTATTTCAACCCCATTGACGAAGTTAACCCAGAAGTCAGCAACATTTCAATGGAATGACGCTTGTGAGCGTAGCTTCCAAGAGTTGAAGGACAGGTTAACCTCAGCTCCAGTCTTAACACTTCCAGAAGGGCCGGATGGCTATGTTGTGTATTGTGATGCTTCCGGTGTTGGGCTAGGATGTGTATTGATGCAGCATGGAAAAGTCATTGCGTATGCTTCAAGACAGCTGCGAAAACATGAAAAGAATTACCCAACTCACGACCTTGAATTAGCTGCAGTTATTCATGCCTTGAAAATGTGGAGACATTATTTGTATGGCGTGCATGTCGATATCTATACGGATCATAAGAGTCTCCAATATATTTTTAAACAGAAGGAGTTGAATCTGCGACAGCGGTGGTGGTTAGAATTATTAAAAGATTATGATGTGAATATCTTATACCACCCCGGGAAGGCCAATGTTGTAGCGGATGCGCTTAGTCACCGATCTATGGGTAGCCTATGTGAAGTGCCTTTAGAGAAGAAAGAAATGATCCATGAACTCCGTCAGCTAGCAAATCTTGGAGTACGTATAATTGATTCAGGCGACGCAGGAGTTAGTGTTAACAATCCCACAGTTTCATCCTTGGATGCGGAGATAAAAGAGCGTCAATACGAGGATCCCAAATTGAAGTATTATAAAGGTGTGAAATTTCCAAAAGAACAGTCACCATTTGAAGTCTCGGTAGATGGGGTTCTCAGGTATCAGAATAGGCTATGTGTTCCGGATGTGGCGGAACTACGCCGCCGAATTCTAGAAGAAGCTCATTACTCCAGATATTCTATTCATCCTGGAATGACAAAGATGTACCATGATCTTAAATTGATGTATTGGTGGGATGGCATGAAAAGAGACATAGCAAAATTTGTAGCCAAATGTCCGAATTATCAGCAAGTAAAGGTAGAACATCAAAAGCCAGGAGGATTATTGCAAGCAATAGAGATTTCCCCATGGAAATGGGAAGTGATTAATATGGACTTTATTGTAGGATTGCCCCGCTCTCGAGGCAAGTATGATTCTATATGGGTGATTGTGGATAGATTGACAAAGGCAGCTCATTTTCTCCCAGTCAGAACTACATATTCAGCTGAAGATTATGCAAGGTTGTATCTTAAGGAGATTGTGAGGCTTCACGGTATTCCAGTATCTATTATCACAGACAGAGGAGCACAGTTCACAGCTAAATTCTGGAAATCCTTCCAAGAGGGTCTAGGTACTCAAGTAAGGCTCAGCACGGCATTCCATCCGCAAACTAACGGACAGGCCGAACGCACCATACAGACCTTGGAGGATATGTTAAGGGCATGTGTTTTAGATTTTGGTGGTAGCTGGGATGACCACTTACCCCTAATTGAATTTGCCTACAACAATAGCTATCATTCCAGTATCCAAATGGCCCCGTATGAAGCTCTATATGGAAGGAAATGTAGATCTCCAATTGGATGGTTTGATGTCGGAGAAGTACAGTTAATAGGGCCCGAGTTGATTCAGCAAGCAGTAGAAAAAGTCAAGGTGATCCGAGATCGATTATTGACAGCCCAAAGTCGCCAAAAGTCTTATGCGGATAACCGCCGACGAGATTTAGAGTTCCAAGTTAATGATTGGGTGTTCTTGAAAGTATCACCGATGAAAGGGGTAATGAGATTCGGAAAGAAAGGAAAGCTAAGTCCTCGATACATTGGACCCTACAAAATCATCGGCAAAGTGGGTCAAGTGGCATATGAATTAGAATTGCCTTCCGAGCTTGAATTAGTTCATCCAGTGTTCCATGTTTCAATGCTCCGCAAATGCGTGGGAGATCCCACAAAGATTGTGCCAATAGATGATGTTCAGATTACAGAAAAGCTAGCTTATGAAGAAGTGCCTATTGCCATACTAGACAGGCAAGTACGAAGACTTCGGAACAAGGAAATAGCTTCAGTGAAAGTCTTATGGCGAAATAACAATCGAGAAGAAATGACTTGGGAAGCGAAAGAGAAGATAAAATCCACATACCCACATTTATTTAGCCCTGGAAGAAATCTATGATGAAACTTCGAAATGATAAGGTATGTATGCTTTATTTTTATGTATATGGGTCGTTTGTGGCCAATCTATATTGCTATTGCATTGTGGCCCTATGAGGCAATGATATTATGGGTTGTTGTGATAGGATGGTAGTTCCATATTACAGGGGAAACTCTGGCGAAATTTTTCTAGAATTCCCGATGACTTAACATTCGGGGACGAATGTTCCAAAAGGGGGGAAGAATGTTACATCTTAGAAAATTCCCCGTTAGCGTACGATGAATAGGATAACAAAGGACATGACGAATATGAAGTACGGACAAGCAAGAAATAGTATGTGATGATCCTAATTAAGATTTCCAAAGACATTCGGATTAAGGAAAGAAAGTTGTTAAGAGAAGCGAGTCATACGTTGGGTATCGGAGGAGAATTATGAGTATTAAGTTAATGATGTCTTAATGACCCTTTGAGGAAGAGTTATAACGTCCCTTAGAATGATATTGAAGTGTTGAACAAGTGTTAAGAAGGTTCCATAAGGATCGGAGATCAAACGAGTCGACGAAACAACTCTCGGAAAACTGGGTAGACATACGGCCAGACATACTGGCCGTATAATATCTACGGACCGTATGTCCAACCGTAGATCTAGCCCGCAAAGAAGTCATGATTCATCGGACCAGATATACGGTCCAACATACGGTCGATAGATTTTATACGGACCGTATGTTGGTCCGTATATTTTGGTCGGGACTGAAGTGCATTTTTATATAAGGGATCCTTTCCATTTCATTTTCATTTCCCACTTCACCTCCACACTTCAAGAAAGCTCTAGAGAGTTCCAAACACTTCATCCATGAGAAATCCATAGAAATCAAGGATCAACAACAAGAAGTCAAGAGAATCAAGTGAAGGAAACCCATTGAAAGTCATCCAAGTCAAGAAATCTCAAGAGAGATAAAGTAGGGTTTTGGTGCTAAGGGTGAATCACCATTCCAAGCTTATTCCTCCATCATCTAAGGTAAGTTTCATGATCTTTACATGTTGTTTGAAGTATTTATAGGTTGAAACACATGGATTGTAGAAGAGTACAACAAATGGGTCATCAAATGTGTGAATAGTATTGCTAGTATGTGATAGTTGAATTGAATCATGGAAATGGATATGTTGATGTTATAAATGTGTTATAAGTGACCTATAGAACATGAAATAAGTATTGGATATGAAAGAATACGACGATGGACTTTAGTCATGAATATGGAGGATTGAAGTAGAATTGTGAAATATGAATCATACGAATGAATGACGATTGTTGTTGATATTGTGATGGTTGTTATGAATGTTGGGAGTTGATATGGAATATGGCGGAAAGTAGTATAAACAAAGGAAATGCTGCCCAAATTTCTGTAGTTTAGTAAGTATGCTTTCATGACGATATAGCTAACGTCGATACGAATTCTCTTGAAGGTATAAAGAAGTGCATTAAAGGAGAACGAGCAAGCGATAGAATAGTAAACGACAAAGGTATGTGAGGCTAGTCCTTTCTTTCCAAGGCATGAGTCCTATGGCATGAATTCCCTCCTTTCTATGAATGTTCTATTTCCAGAAAGCTATGAGTTCTTGTTCATGAAAGATCATACGAGATAAGAGATATGCTACGAGCAAGATAACGATAATGATAAGCTAAAGTCTAGAAATGTTATAGTCATGATATGATGTTCCTATTAAGCTAATGAAGCTATCCGCAGTCCATCGATGTTGATCATTACATACACTCACCTTATGTTGTTCCTTCGAGGTGAGGCAGGATACTTATGAATGTTCCATAACGAAGTCGGGGGTTCACGACCTTATGTCACCCCGATAAAGTATGATTATCTATGAGTCTCTATGCATGTATTGAAAGTATGTTATGATACGCATATTATGATAAGCATGTATGATAAATATATTATGATGAGCATACCATGATGAGCATATGATGATATTACACCGCGCCTATATGGCCGGGCAGTCACCGCCAAGGCGGGCAGCTATACACCATGGCCAAATGGCATGGGCAGACACCACTAGTGGGCGGCATGAGATGATACCCCGGACGCGGGAGGCCTGGACGCAGGCTAATGCTATTGCTAATATTATTGATTATCACACCACACCTGTATGGTCGGGCAGCTTATACATTTATGCATATATGAGATGATGATGAGTATTAAATAAGCCGTATGTATGATATCCGATTATGATTCACGCGATTACTGATTGCTCCTTATTGATGCCTCCTTATTTCATGGATATTTCATTATTGTTTATGCCTTGCATACTCGCACAATATTCGTACCGACGTTCTTTTCTTCGGGACGTCGTGTTCATGCCCACGTGTAGACAGGAGGTGATCCGGACTCATAGGAGCTAGTACCGATTAGAGAGCACCCATTTTTCGAGGTGCCATTGATTATTCTTTTGGCACATATATATATGTATATTTCATGATTGGGCACGACGGGGTCCCGTCCGTTCACATGTCTAGTGTTCCAAAGAGAGGCTCGTAGATACGCAGCGTGGGTATCATGGTCCCATAGTTGTCTGTGTCATATATATATATATATATATATATATATATATATATATATATAGATATGTTTTTATAGCCGAAAGGGCTTATGTTTATAAAAGTAATTATGTTTTAAATGATGATATATTTCTATGAAATTGAGCAAATATTATGAATGAGAGCGTATAGATAATGGAATGAGGGGTGTTCGGTGGTTAGCCCCGGATACCCGTCGCGGCCCGTAGTTCGTGTCGTGGCCTCCGACTTCTTCAATTCTTTCAACTTTAGACCGCTATCCTCCCACATCTAAATATATACCACCCCCGGGCAGTATCTATTCTATCACAAGAGGAGATTAGTAGTGAAATCAATCTCCTCACGGCGGAATGCCCGGAAGCAGCAAAACACCCTACTTGGGGAACTCATTGACCGATTGAGTTTCTAAAACAAATACTTAATAGCAATTTTTATTTGACCAAATTATTTGACAAATGCTTTATTAATATTATAAATGGTAATACATAAGTTACCCCCTAAAGTTGTCATGACAACTCGGTTACACACTATAACTTTACGGGTGTTCGGGAAACTAAAATTGAACTATTTTTATTCCGAAATTAACATTAAGCATATAGAAGCCAACCAATCCATACCCATAACGCATCAAAATCAATCATATTAATTCAATCAAATCTATACATGTGGCATCTATCACAACAGATTATTTAATTACATACACTTAAGCTATAGTTGGGACCTTTCTTTAATTCTCTGGTTTCTATTTTTTTTCTTTATCCCGACTCCAACAACAGAGTAACATATATTGGAACATCGATCACCTCACGGCATATAGGTGTATTAGGAGCATATCGATAATATATTGGGAACAGAAATAGGGAGACGTCTCAGAGAACACTAGAGTAGTGCAAGATGCGGTCCTCGACCTCTCATCAAGAAGATGCTTCACTCCTTGCTACCACGAGGGAGCCGTTGAAATTTTGAGAAACATTGCAAGAAAGGGCTTCGAGAGAAGAACCGGTACGGACCTTGTAGGCTAAACAATGCCAGCGCCACCCCTCATCGACGGACACTCCTCACATAGATTTAGCTCAAGCCAAGTGTGATATTCGAGACCGAGGGAGACACCGTACTCGAGGACCACATTCCATCACAAAGTTGGTACACCTCCATAGTGCCCATTATGAAGTCTGGTCAACCCTCCCTCGGTCACAGCATTTCGAAAAAGATGGAACTCCGGTGATCGGTTCCAAAATAAGAAGAAGATCAAATGAGTGGCATGTGTCACGAGGCGCACTCGTGGGTCGAATGAAATGGATATCGAGGCGGGCAAACCTTTCTTTACTTTACTCAATTTCACCAACCATATCGGAAGATTAGCCATCTTACCATAGCCCCCTCAATATCATATATAAATAACTCCGCCGGCACTTACAAACGACACCCCAAGGTGCATATGTCAAGTCGGAGATATCCAGCACACCGTAACACACCGTCGTATACCATCAATGGAGAGTGGTCCTATGGTAAAAAACGATGAAATCGACCAACCATCTTAGCCACTATATCAAGAGAGATAGTTCTAGCCAAGGAGTTTAGAACAATGCTATACCCTAGAAACTCAAATATGATACCGAATGCGTAAATCAATCGAGGGCTCGATACGGATCTTGTAACGAACCTCTCTAAAAGAGTAAAATAAAGTAGTTCGAAAACAAGCAAATAGATGGGGGGCATTGATAGGCCGACAACAATTAGCTCTCATATACCACCGAAAGCAACATCACGAAGTCTATAAGAAGCAAACTCTACTAACATATTCAATCTCACAAGAATAAACCCTCAAAGTTTCGCAAACTATCATAAAGCCTAGGAGGTCCATATTTTGCCGAGTCCATCAAGTCTCTAAGTGAGGATCTAAAGCAAGGAAACTCAATGAATTACCAACCAAGAAATCAATGTGGAAACGTACCATGCAATGATATCCCCGACGCTAAGCCGGATTGGCTACTAATGAACGCAATGCTCAATAACCGTATAGCTACACCCGAATATCCTCCATGTTATGCCTCGGTCGATAGTCATGACCTACGGGGACCCGCGAGCAACCGGGGCGGGTAGGTGACTTCCCACAGACGGGCTCTACACACTCACCCCGAGCCCTAGTAGCTCACCGAGCCCCGCTAGGTGACTTTTCATCTTTCACTTTCTTATCATATTTTCCATAATTTTTTTTTTTTTCATCAACTTTCCATTGGAACCACATCACATTATCATGAGAAAGAGATGAACTCTTAACAAATGGCTCTATCGCACGATCTAGAGAGAAAGAATGACACATCCGCAAATCAACTACCAATACACACTTATAAGTGTGGTGCAATGACACACCCATAAATAATCTACTAGACACATAGGTAGATCAAATGATATCGCATGAGATGCCATATGAACATGTCACGATAGTAAACACTACAATGATGAGCGCCGATCTCTCAATGACCAAGCAACTTATACTCATAGTATCATAACACCGAATAACAAGGGCCAATGAATAACTCGATGAAATAGAATCGACTCAAGAAAGGATTAACTTAAATCATAATCACGTATCTCATCTTATATATATATATATATATATATATATTCCAAAATAAATCATTGTCCTTTCCTTTTTCCGCTATGTGATAAGTGACATAAAAAATGAATGAATCGCAAAATACAACATAGTAAATACGACAAGCCCAACATATCACATATGGAATATAGGCCAATCATGATATAAAGGCGACAAGCCCACATACCCATATATATATAGATACATCTCAAAATGACATACCCAAAACATGCTTTCCCCGATCAAGTGGAGCGCACTACATAAGCTTCACTAATTGGAGTCTAACCGAAAGGAAAGCTGTAACCTACCTTAATGCCGAGCTCGTTCCACGAACTAATCCACTTAAGCCTTGCCATTCCGGATAATGTACCGAGTATGTAAGGCATAAGAAGAATCCTCCCGATAAGAATCATGAAACATTAAAACATATATTTACTCGTTGTTTGCCTCATATTATGGTACTTTTAATTGTCTTTTGAGTACTAATTAAAATGACTTTATACTTAATAATATATTTATATATGTAACGCCCGGCCATGTGAAGATAAAGGGTTATCGTCATCTCGAATCAAAATGGGAAAGAAAATGAAAAGGAAAAAAAGAAGAGAACTGAGGAAGTGCTGAAAATTAACGTTGAAGACAAAATGATATGCATTGGGATTTTAAATATGGCAAAACAAGTTTTGAAGAAATCATGGAATGTACAAATATTTAAATGCATGGAAGACTCGAAAAGGATAGAGGACTACTGCGAGAAACAAATCTGCGGAAGCCATAGATATAAAACATAAGAGGTCAAGGATACGCGAAAATCCATACTCTCTCGAATCTAGTCTTTGGAACTCGCTATTTTCGTCCGTTCATAAGATAAGGATTATGCCAAAAGAATGGAAAGGACAGCCTTAACATACCTATAAAATATATTCTACGTCCAGTTTTTACTACTTCCCGAACTCGTAAGTCTACAATCAAGATAACATAGACCACAATTAGATAACTTGAAACACATACTATACAACTTTGGACTTAGAGAAAGACCTTAATGCGGGTAGCATTTCCTTTGTAACCTTAAAAATCCTTCTCTATAATCAACTCAACATTTACGACAACATGGATGATTTGCAATATTTTTCCTCCATATCAAAACAAATCAATTTACTCCAAATGATCTCCCAAAATGAAAGTTGACCCTGATTTTGTTTATTCTACTTGAATTTCCAACTATATTCCTTATTAAAATTGTTCTAAAATTCTTGATACTTAGCTCAAACACAAAGGTAGGAATCATGAACATACCTTCAAGGGAAGAATACCAAGAATGTAATAAGAATCAATTCCAAAGCTTAACGACTTCAATAGAACCCTAGGGACAACTTTCCCTTTAGCCGTCTTAGTTTACGGGGCTCGGATCTTGCTAAATCTTCACTATGATGATGGGAAATATAGAGAGGAATATTCTAGGATTTTCCCTTATTTGGGGAATGAAAATAAAATGTGAGGGCTAAATATATATGATGGAACTAGAAAGTTGAAGACTCAATTGGATTGGCGGATGGTCACGGACTAGATCTATCGCGCGCGTCGATCTTTCGTTGATGGTTTGTTGATGTAATCCGTCGACCTTCCACAAGAAATTTCAGAGGAGGCAGATTTGGGCAGCTTTACGATGGCTTCGACGAGTTGACGTTTGATTTAGTAAATAGTTAATCATAGTCTCCGTGGTAGCTCCGGATGTTTCGATTCGTTTAACTTCTAATATTACTTGTAAGAAACATGTACTTATGCTTTGCTACATGTGAGGTAAAGAACTTAATCTCCTAAAGATTCGAGTACGGATCTCCATCCTAAGGGTATAGACCACTCCGAAAATGAGAGGTGTAATATAGAGACATTAATAGGTTTATTTTTGGATGATGCTATGATGCTGCGGTGCTCTTTGTAGGCTTAAGTAGAAGGATCTATGTATTATTGTGGTTTTGAGACATAATTAAGATGTGATAGGCTTAGAGTACTGGAGATTAGATGAAGGGAAATTTGAGGATATCTCGTGGTGAATTAAGAACTATCGTACATTGAGGCTAGATTCTTAGTGGGTTAAAAGATCTGTGCTATTTTGATATTTAGTGGAAGACTATATTTTAGGCTTGAAACCGAAAACAACCGCTTGTGGATTCTTGTTGATTTAAGAGGATGATGGACTTTAATTTAAGCTTTAATTTGTTATTAGGGTTTAATATAAAGAAATTTTGATTTGACACATGTAATTAGATGGACTTGTGTGATTGGATAGATTACTCTTATCATGGACTCGCAGAGACTAAGGTGCCTATGATTTTACTCTAAATCTAATTTTATCTAGCTCAAAAAGGATTTGTGTTCGGCTTATGTTTGGTACTAAATTTGTGTAACTTTCAATAATCATATTGGTGGGAGAATGATAGTATGAGAGAGATAAAAACTAGATTTGAACGTGATAGGTTTGATATAGAGAATACGAGGTCTCAAGTCAATAATCAATGACATGTGTGGGGTGTGGGTATGATATATGTGGGTTTTAGATGAGTAAGTGAATGAAGGATAAGACATTACATAAAGATGAAACCTTGGTTACAAAAGTAAGATGGTGTGCCCAAGGAGGTATATTATTACGAAATGATATGCTAAGCTTGTTTACTATGAGAGTTAAATTAGTAGTCTAGAGTGGCAATATCTGGGAAGATACTTAGTATATTGTATGGTGTTCTTAAGAGTTGAGTTGAGGTAGAACTAAGATTAAATAGATTCTTGCATCTTTAGAGCGACGATAATGTTGCTGGTAAGTCATAAAGTCGAGGAACATGCTTATATCATATTATGAATATTAATGTATTAGATGTGTAAGGTTGAATAATTATTCATCAAAGATTGCATATATTGAAGGTAGTCATACCTATATATATTTACTATGTCTGGAGGGTAATGTCGTTTTGGCTATATTTAGCAAGATTATGATTGAGCAAAGGAAATTAGAGAACAACACCCTAAGGCCAATTTATGTCAAAGTATGGAAGGAAAAGTGAAGGTGTCCTTAGAATTATAAAGTTTCAAAGAGTCTGATGGGCAAGAGCATGCTAAGTAGGGGAGATACCCTATGTAATCTCAAAATTTATACGATTTAAAAGGCCTATGATATGTGGATTATAATAGTACGATACCTACCTAGAGTTGTGATAAGACTAAGACTCATGTGAGAGGTTGTATAGTGATAAGAGCGAAAGGATATTCTGTTAGACAAAGTTAAGGTCCGAATGAGCCACATCAGATTAAGAAAGAGGTATATATAAGTTGTTAATACTCCCTCTTAGTGGCAACTATAGGTATGCTTGTTCTTTCCAAATTTAATAAAGACGCGAAGTAAGGTAAGTTAGGCTTGAACCATGTGTTCCTGAATTAGTAAATCTTGTGGAAGTATATTGTCTACATTGATATACTGTATGCCTCCTTGTCAAAGCATTACATGTTAAACCCATCGGTTATCTAACTCTTGGGAAATTGAGCTAAAGGTAGAAACCCCCTTACTTCGTGTTTGAGTGTTCTAGTCGTTAGAATTCCTGTGGGAACTATGTTATTCTTATATAGGTGTTAGTGATATTTTCATCCTTCCGGGCTCGTTTAGTACAAAGGAAGCTCAACTTTATGGTTTGGCTCGTAGTGAGGTAGCTGAAGCCTCAAATGCTGTAATCATAGGTATTCTAAATAAAACATGCAAACTCACTTCATAAACATCATCATATCATGTATGCATATCTATATAAGTTGCCCGACCATATAGGTGCGGTGTGATCATCATTAGCCCGCGTCCAGGCCTCCCGCGTCCAGGGTAACCATCTCATGCCACCCACTAGTAGTGTCTGTCCATGCCATCTAGACATGGTGTATACGCTGCCCGCCTTAGCGGTGTCTGCTCGGCAATATGGGCGCGGTGTAACATCATCATCATGTCCTTCTCATAGGCTTATCATAATCTTTTCATACTCTTATCATAATGCATGCATAGGAACTCAAAGACAACTATACTTTATCGGGGTGACATACGATCGTGAACCCCCGATTCCATTATGGAGCATTCATAAGCATTCTGCCTCACCTTGAAGGAATTAGCATATAAGGTGAGTGTATACAATAAGTATCATCATTATCATATTCATCATTATCATTCTCATAACGTATCTCTTATCTTTGACGCATATGGCTCTACATGAACATAGACTCATAATTTTTGGAATGTAAGAGGGTCATGGAGAGTAAGGAAAATCATGCAATGGGAGTCATTCCTTAGAAAGAAGGGACTAGCCTTACATACCTTTTCGCTTAGCTAGTCTATCACTTGATCGTTCTCCTTCAATGTTCACGTTTCTACCATCAAGAGAGTTCGTATTAACATTAGCCAATCGATTATATGAACGTGCTTACTAAAGCTAGAGAAAATTAGGCAGCATTTCCTTTGTTTATACAACTTTTCGCATACCATATATCAACTTCCAAACGTCTATAATAACATTCACAACATTATAACCAACAATCTTCATTCATCCACATTTCACACTTCCATTTCAATTCATCCATAGTCATGGTCATAATATACCATTACATTTACTCACAATATAGTGCTTAACCCATGTCCTTAATATTATTTATAACATAATCATAATCACAATATATCAAGAATCATGACTCATCCCAAACTACTACTAAAAATCTTATTATTCTCATCTTTGTAACTCATTTTCTATCTCCTTTCATAATCTAACTCTTTCAATCTCTCAATATCTTAAACAACATGGAATGATCATAAAACTTACCTTAGATAGTGTGGGAATGAGCCTTGAGTGGAAAGACTTCACTTGAGCCAAAACCCTAGTTCACTTCCAATGGAATTTCTTGACTTGGATGAACTCTAATGAGTTTCTTACACTTGATTTCCTTGGTTTGATGAAGTTGATCACAAATCTCTCTTGAGTTCTTGTGGAAGAAGTGTGAAGAGTTTTCTAGAGAGTTCTTGAACTGTGGATAGAAAGAATGAAATGAATTAAATGAGATTGGGTCCTTATATCAAATTTTAAAATCTGTCCCGACATGAACATACGGACCAACATACGGTCCGTATCTTTTATACTGGCCGTATGTCTGGCCGTAGATTTGGTCCAGTGGAAGTCCCTTTCTGGGCAGAACATACGGCCTAACATACGGCTAGTATGTTTTATACGGCCAGTATGTTGGGCCATATAATGCCCAGCTTTTCCGAACTCTTTCTCGTCGATTCGCTTAATATCCAATCCTTATGGAACCTTCTTAACACTTGTTTAGCACCTCATTAACCATCTAAGGGACATTATAACTCTTCTTCAAGACATCATTAAGTCATCACTAACTCTTGGTACTCGTAAATCTTTCTCAATACATAACGTATACCTTGCCTTTCTTGGCAACCTTTCTTCTCTCACTTCGAATGTCTTTGAAATCTCAATTAGGATCATCAAATGCTATTTCTTACTTGTCAAAACATCGTATACGTCGTGCCCTTCATTAGTCCATTCACTGTGCATGAACAAATTTTTTTTCGAGGTGTAACATCTCCCCCCCCCCCCTTATGGAACATTCGTCATCGAATGTTAAGCACTCGGGAGTTCTACGAAAATTTCGTCAGAGTTTCCCTTGTAATATAGCACTACCATCCTATCACAACAGCCCATAATAATAATGCCTTACTGGGCCACAACATAATAGCAATACAGTTTGGCCACACACGACCCAAAAGCATAAAAAGAAAACTTACATACCTCATAATCTTGTTGTTCCATCTTGGATCTCTTCCGGAAGTTGAAATAAGTGCGGGTACTTGGATTTCATACTCTCTTCGGCTTCCCAAGTCATTTCTTCTCGGTTATTATTCCTCCATAAGACCTTAACTGAGGTTACTTCTTTATTTCTAAGTCTCCGTACTTGCCTATTTAGTATGGCAACGGGTACTTCTTCATAAGCCAACCTTTCTGTCACTTGAACATCATCTATCGGAACAATCCTCGTAGGATCTCCAATACACTTACGGAGCATTGAGACATGGAAAATCGGATGGACTGATTCAAGTTCTAAGGGTAAGTCCAATTCATAAGCTACTTGGGCCACCTTGCGGACAATTTTGTAAGGTCCAATGTATCGAGGACTTAACTTCCCTTTCTTACCAAATCTCATCACTCCTTTCATTGGCGACACCTTTAAGAATACCCAATCATCAACTTGAAATTCTAAGTCTAGCCGCCGGTTGTCCGCATAGGATTTCTGGCGACCTTGGGCTGTCAACAATCGATCTCGGATCACCTTGACCTTTTGTACTGCTTGTTGAATCAACTCAGGGCCTATTAGCTGTACTTCTCCTACTTCAAACCATCTAATGGGGGATCTACATTTCCTTCCATATAAAGCATCATACGGAGCCATTTGAATACTGGAATAGTAGCTGTTGTTGTATGCAAACTCAATAAGAGGTAAGTGGTCATCCCAACTATCACCGAAATCTAGTACGCATGCTCATAGCATATCTTGCAAGGTCTGAATGGTACGTTCGGCTTGCCCATCAGTTTTTGGATGAAATGCCGTGCTAAGCTTTACTTGAGTACCCAAACCTTCTTGGAAAGACTTCTAAAACTTAGCTGTAAATTGCGCTCCTCTATCTGTGATAATAGACGTCGAAATACCTTGGAGTCACACTATCTCCTTAAGATACAACCTTGCATAGTCTTCTGCTGAATATGTGGTTCTGACTGGAAGAAAATGAGTTGCTTTTGTGAGTCTGTCCACGATCACCCATATGGAGTCATACTTACCTCGGGAATGGGGTAATCCCACAATAAAATCCATGTTGATTACTTCCCACTTCCAAGTAGGGATTTCTATTGCTTGCAATAATCCTCCTGGCTTTTGATGCTCGATTTTCACTTGCTGACAGTTTGGACATTGAGCTACAAATTCTGCTATGTCTTTCTTCATTCCATCCCACCAATACATTAACTTGAGATCATGATACATCTTTGTTGCACCTGGATGAACAGAATACCAAGAATAATAAGCTTCTTCTAGAATTCAACGACGTAATTCTGCAACATTCGGAACACATAGCCTGCCTTGGTATCTAAGAATTCCATCTATAGAAGCTTCAAATAGAGACTTATCTTTTTCATAAAATGTATCTCTATAGTGGCTCAACTGAGGATCTTCATATTGATGCTCTTTCACCTCTATGTCCAAGGATGAAACAGTGGGATTATTAATATCAATTCCTGTACTGTTTGATTCAATTAGACGAACTCCAAGATTAGCTAGCTGGTGGAGCTCACGAATTAATTCCTTCTTCTCCGGGGAACTTCACATAGGCTGCCCATTGATCTGCGGCTAAGGTCATCAGCTACTCCATTTGCCTTTCCGGGGTGATATAAAATACTCACATCATAATCCTTCAATAATTCTATGCACCGCCTCTGCCACAGATTTAACTCTTTCTGCTTGAAAATATATTGGAGACTCTTGTGGTCCGTATAAATGTCAATATGCACACCATACAAGTAATGTCTCCACATCTTTAATGCATGAATAACTGCAGCCAATTCGAGATCATGAGTTGGGTAGTTCTTTTCATGTTTCCGCAGCTGTCTCGAAGCATAAGCAATGACATTACCGTGTTGCATCAATACACATCCTAACCTAACGCCCGAAGCATCACAATATACAACATAACCATCTGGCCCTTCAGGGAGTGTCAAGACTGGGGCTGAAGTTAACCTATCTTTCAATTCTTGAAAACTACGTTCACAAGCATCATTCCACTGAAATTTAGCTGACTTCTAGGTTAGCTTCGTCAATGGGGCTGAAATAGATGAAAACCCTTCCACAAATCTCCTATAGTAACCTGCCAATCCCAGAAAACTATGGACATCCGCCGGCGTTGTAGGCCTTGGCCAAGTCTTCACAGCTTCAAATTTCTGAGTATCAACTCGAATACTATCATCTAAAATAACATGACCCAAAAATGTCACAGAACTCAGCCAAAACTCGCACTTTAAAAATTTTGCATACAATTCTCGAGTTCGAAGGATTCCAAGAACAATACGTAAATGGTCTGCATGTTCTGATTCTGTCCGAGAATATACCAGAATATCATCGATAAACACTATCACGAACAAATCTAAGAGAGGCCTGAATACATTATTCATCAAATTCATGAACACTGCCGGGGCATTAGTTAACCCAAATGACATCACTCGGAATTCATAATGGCCATATCTCGTTCTGAAAGCTATTTTGGGAATATCTTCTTCTTTAACTCTCACTTGATGATAACCTGACCTTAGGTCTATTTTGGAAAACCACTTGGCACCCTGTAATTGATCAAATAAATCATCAATTCTCGGAAGAGGATATTTATTCTTTATCGTCACCTTATTCAACTGCCTGTAATTAATACAAATCCGTAAAGAACCATCTTTCTTTCTCACAAATAGAACTGGTGCTCCCCAAGGTGATGAACTGGGCCTATGAATCCTTTTTCAAGCAAATCCTTCAATTGTGCCTTTAACTCTTTCAATTCTACAGGAGCCATTTGATAAGGAGGAATGAAAATAGACTTGGTGTCTGGCAACACATCAATAGCGAAATCAATCTCTCTTTCCGGAGGAAGACCTGGAAGTTCATCTGGGAATATATCCAGAAATTCATTCACTACCGGAACAGATTGGAAAGTTGGTGTCTTTTCTTCGGTGTCATGAACTCGAACTAAGTGATAAATATAGCCTTTTTCTATCATCTTTCTTGCCTTAAGGTAGGAAATAAACCTACCTCTTGGGGATGCTGTATTACCTTTCCATTCAAGCACGGGCTCTCCCGGAAATTGAAACCGAACTACTTTCATGCGACAATCAACATTAGCATAACATGAGGCCAACCAATCCATGCCCATAATTACATCGAAATCTATCATTTCCAGCTCAACTAAATCAACTTTAGTCTGGCGGTCACATATCACAATTACACAATTTTTGTACACGTGTCTAGCTATCACGGGATCACCAACCGGAGTAGATACCTCGAAAGGTTTAATTGGCGCGGGTTTCACCCCAATACGAGAAGCAATATATGGAGTAATATAAGATAGTCTAGAACCCGGATCTATCAATGCATATACGTCATGAAAAAATACGGATAATATAACTCTAACCACATTCGGGGAGGACTCAAGATCCTGTCGTCCGGCTAAAGCATAGATACGGGGCTGAGTGGCACCTGAAGTAGATGCTCCCCCTCTGCCTCTACCTCGACCTGCTGGAATCTGGGGAGTCTGCCCTGTCGGGCGCACAGAAGAAGAACCAGCCGCTGATCCTGTGGGCTGAACCCCAACTCTACCACTCATCGACGGGTAATCTCGCATCATGTGCCCAACCTGGCCACAGGCATAGCAAGCATCTGAACCTCGGAGACATTGTCTAGAATGTAATCTACCGCACTGGCTACATCGCGGTACTGGCGGTATCCTCTGACTATAATCACCCCCAAACTGGGAACCTGAAGCTCTCGAACTCTGACCCTGTCCTGAAGGAATGGAGCGGTCAAATCTCCTACCTACAAATCGTGGAGGTGCACTAGTTGCCGACTGGCCTGAGTGTCTAGGATATGTTTGCCTCGATCCCCCTCTAAAATCGCTACCTGCACCCATAGATCTGGCCCTCTTGTTTTGCCCTCTATCAATATCACGCTCACCCCTTTGTGGATGTTGTTGCCCTTCTAAGTTCTGGGCATGGGCCTGAATGCGGGAAATATCCATCCCATCTTGCAATGAAGCCGTCAAACAATCTTTAAATAGATGTGGCCCTAGGCCACTCACAAATCTGTGCACTCTATCCCCCATGTCGGCCACCATAGTCGGAGCATATCTAGTCAGTGAATTAAACTGAAGGCTATACTCTCGGGCACTCATATTTTCTTGCGTTAGATTTAAGAACCTGTCCACTCTAGCTCGGCGGACCTCGGGTGGTAAATAGTGACGGATGAAGGCATCTACAAATTCTTGTCAAACTGGAGGAGGTGAATTCTCTTTTCTTGATGATATCCAATTATTATACCATAAGACCGCCATATCTCGGAGTCTATAAGATGCCAACTCCACAAATTCAGTTTCGGAGGCATGGATAGTCTTCAACGTTCTCAATATGTTATCAATAAAACCTTGCGGGTCTTCATTCGGCTTTGACCCAAAAAACTCCGGAGGATTCAAACTTATGAAATCACGGGCTCTAGTACTAACTGCCCTATCACTTGAACCGGTACCCTGCCGCTGTGCCTGGGCGGTGACTAACTGCATCAATAGATAAATAACGTCGGTCATTTATTGACTCGAAGTAGCCGGGGGAGGAACTGGAGGCATATGAGCTGGACCTGAAGCCCCTTCGGGTTCTTCTATAATAAGCGGAGTAGGAGTAGTATTAGATAGAGCCTCATTATGTGATTCACCCTCTTCTACATTCATTGGCGGCTCCCTTTCTACCCGCCTTTCTACCGTAGTCTTGCCCTTCTGGGCGGCTGTAGCTTTTCTCTTTGGAGGCATCTCTGAAATCACAACATACTATTAGGGAGGAGAAAATCTTATAACATGGCTCTATCGCACGATCTCATAAGAAGAAGAATGGTCATTTTTCCTAAATGCCCTGTAGCCTCCTGTTTATTAGTGTGGTGCGCAACACACCATAAATAAGATTCTACTAGACACGGCTCGTAGACACTTTCTAGGACTGAACTGATCTGATACCACTTTTGTCACGGCCCGACAAGGGGCCATGACGGGTACCCATGGCTAACCACCGAGCACCGCTCATACTATTACCCATCGTACTCATCCTGCGTTCATTCATTATTCTCATACTCAAAATTACAGGAAAACCATTTCCATTTTGAAACATATTTACCCTTATATACATAAGCCCTTCGGCCATCAAAATAATATATATACAATGAAGAAATCGTGAGACCATACTACCCACACATACGTATCTATGAGCCTCTACTAGAGTACTAGACATATGGACGGGACAGGACCCCGTCGTGCCCAAAATATATATAAAAAAAATCATAAACAATGGCACCTCCGGAATAATGGAGTGCTCTCAAGTCTGTTGATCGCTCTATGAATCTGGATCGCCTCCCTATCTACCTGTGGGCATGAACACAGTGTCTAAAGAAAGAAGACGTCAGTACGAGCATTGTACTGAGTATGTAAGGCATAAACAATAATAATACATCAATGAAATAGGGAGATATCAAATGAAGAACAACCTGCAACTGACTGTCAATTTTGGTAGAAATAAAACATGCTAAGTCACTTCATAAACATCATCATATCATGTATGCATATCTATATAAGCTGCCCAACTATATAGGTACGGTGTAATTATTATTAGCCCGCGTCCAGGTCTCTCGCGTCCGGGGTAACCATCTCATGCCGCCTACTAGTGGTGTCTGCCCATGCCATCTAGACAAGGTGTATACGCTGCCCGCCTTAGCGGTGTCTGCCCGGCAATATGGGCGCGGTGTAATATCATCATCATGTACTTCTCATTGGCTTATCATAATCTTGTCATACTCTTATCATAATGCATGCATAGAAACTCAAAGACAACTATACTTTATCGAGGTGACATAAGGTCGTGAACCCCCGATTCCATTATGGAGCATTCATAAGCATTCTGCCTCACCTTGAAGGAATTAGCATATAAGGTGAGTGTATACAATAAGTATCATCATTATCATATTCATCATTATCATTCTCATAACGTATCTCTTATCTTTGACACATATGGCTCTTCATGAACATAGACTCATAATTTTTGGAATGTAAGAGGGTCATGGAGAGTAAGGGAAAATCATACCATGGGAGTCATGCCTAAGAAAGAAGGAATTAGCCTTACATACCTTTTTATTTAGCTATTCTATCGCTTGATCGTTCTCCTTTAATGCTCACGTTTCTACCTTCAAGAGAGTTCGTCTTAACATTAGCTAATCGATTATATGAACGTGCTTACTAAAGCTAGAGAAAATTGGGTAGCATTTCCTTTGTTTATACAACTTTCCGCATACCATATATCAACTTCCAAACATCTATAATAACATTCACAACATTATAACCAACAATCTTCATTCATCCATATTTCACACTTCCAATTCAATTCATCCATAGTCATGGTCATAATATACCATTACATTTACTCACAATATAGTGCTTAACCCATGTCCTTGATATCATTTATAACATAATCATAATCACAATATATAAAGAATCATGACTCATCCCAAGCTACTACTCAAAATCTTATTATTCTCATCTTTGTAACCCATTTTTTCTATCTCCTTTCATAATCTAACTCTTTCAATCTCTCAATATCTTAAACAACATGGAATGATCATAAAACTTACCTTAGATAGTGTGGGAGTGAGCCTTGAGTGGAAAGACTTCACTTGAGCCAAAACCCTAGTTCACTTCCAATGGAATTTCTTGACTTGGATGAACTCTAATGAGTTTCTTACACTTGATTTCCTTGGTTTGATGAAGTTGATCACAAATCTCTCTTGAGTTCTTGTGGAAGAAGTGTGGAGAGCTTTCTAGAGAGTTCTTGATGTGTGGAGAGAAAGAATGAAATGTATTAAATGAGATTGGGTCCTTATATCATATTTTAAAATCTGTCCCGAGATGAACATACGGACCAACATACGGTCCGTATCTTTTGTACTGGCCATGTGTCTGGCCGTAGATTTGGTCCAGTGGATGTCCCATTCTGGGCAGATCATACGGCCAGTATGTTGGGCCGTATAATGCCCAGCTTTTCCGAACTCTTTCTCGTCGATTCGTTTGATCTCCAATCATTATGGAACATTCTTAACACTTGTTTAGAACCTCATTAACCATCCAAGGGACATTATAACTCTTCTTCAAGACATCACTACGTCATCATCTGTTCGGTACTCGTAAATCTTTCTCAATACATAACGTATACCTTGCCTTTCTTGGCAACCTTTCTTCTCTCACTTCGAATGTCTTTGAAATCTCAATTAGGATCATCAAATGCTATTTCTTACTTATCGAAACATCATATATGTCGTTCCCTTCGTTAGTCCATTCACTGTGCATGAACGAAAAATTTTCTGAGGTGTAACAGTGACTCCGTACTTGGTCCTTAAATTTTGGTGTGGAACCAAAACAATTGTTAGAACCCTTATTCTGTGAATAATCCTGCTAGTCTCCCCGCTATTTCTTCTAGGGTTTATAGAGACTGTGTGGTTGTAGTTAAGGGTCGTAAGACTACCATTAGTTCGTTTGAATTAAAAATGGTGAACTTTGATGTGATTATGGGGACAAACTGTCTTTCCGAGTGTCATGAAACTCTAGATTGTCAATCAGAACTAGTTAGGCTTGAATTTCCTGATGAGTCATTATAGAGTAGAAAAGTCATATTGCAAAAACCCTCGGGATAGACTTATGTCGTACCTTAAGACTTATAGGGTGAGCGGAAGGGTGTAGTTTCCATCTAGTTGTCGTTAGTGACACTCGGGCCTTATTACTTTCACTTACTCCCTATTGTAAGTATGTGCCTTTGAACCTTTCGGTTCTTTAGTTCTTGCGAAAGTTAAACTGGAGGAGTGAACCCCTTACTCATGTGTTTAGGCTTGAATGATCTCTTTGTTGTGTGGTTAGTTGTATGATATCTTTAAGGATAGTTCAATTTGCCAAAGAACTCTAGAAATTTTTTGAAATTTGAGGTTTAATCAAAACCTTAGGCCATGACTTACATTCCGAGACGAATGATCCTGAGGGGGGGGGGGATAATGTAACGTTCCGTAAATTCGAGTTAGGTGTGAATATGTAAGAATTGCTGTTAAGATGACAATTTAGCTATATGAATCCTTTCGGGATGAACTAGTGTAACTTCTCGGGCGTTTGGACTTAGGCTCGACTCGTTTTAAAAGAAAATAATGAAATTTAGAAAGTTTCACGTTTTTACGAAAGTGGTTGTGGGACGTACTTCAAGCACTCATAAGCCCTCGATTATTTGGGAATTTTGAGAAATACCTAAAATGAAAGTTGTAGTACGTGGAAATATCTTTTCAACCATATAAGGATCAGGCCAACTAGAGATCGGGGTAAAGAGACATCATTGTCACAAGATGGCTAATAGTGAGGTGCTTAAGATTCGATAGAATCGGCTAAGTTTAAGGCGTGTCTCCGCCTTCCGGCCCATTTCGTGAAAATATGTTGAGAATTTTAGAAAACTCAAAACGTAAAAGTTGTATATCTTTGAAATACCTTTCCAACTATATGTTGTGGAGGCTGAACACAGTTCCATACAAGAAATTATGCGCATTAAAAAAACACTGCACAAAAATCGACACAGGCTATGCGCGTTAGCTTCGCGACGTGCGTGGGGGCACTTGCTTTGGCCCCGCATCATGTGCCCAATTTGGGAAAACACCTCTCGACCAGGCATCTATAGAAGGTCGCGATGGCCATGCGTTGCGGGCCCAATGCGGGAACGACAGATTTTCCGGTCAAAAGTCAAATTTTCGAGTTTTAATTCCTATTTAAGCATGGGGTTAGTTCCTAAACATCCCTAATCATGAAAAATCAACCCTAAGGCCTCCCCAAACCTCTAAGATGAGTTCCTACTCAATCTTCAATGGTTCTACACCAAATTCACCTCTTCTTGACACTAGTTCATCGCTCCAAAACCTAGGTTCTTGAAAACTCAAGAAGAATCGAAAAGGGGGCGTGTGGAGTTCTTCTAAGAGGTAAGACTTATAATTTTATGAGTTTATTAATAAGGTTTAGATTGGTGTAGAGTACTCTACAAGTTTAGAATCCACTAATGATTCACACGAGGTCTAAGAAAATGTTTTTAAGGCTAGAAAACCCCTAATTTTTTCAATAAGGGTAGAAATCCCTAAATTGGTTAAAGTTATAATATTTCTCATATAAAACCATTGTAGTGTGATTTTTGAACCTTGGGAATTCTGTTTGGTAGTATTTTAGCCGGATTTGAGATGTGTCTCTTTTTGAACATACTCTTTCGATCGTTTTTTATGAACTCTTTTGTTGTGGTTTGTGTGCGTGAGGGACAAGCTCACATTAAATTTTGTTTGTACTATATTATATATATGTATTCATGATTGTTTTCCTCCCTAAAAGATGATTGAAAATTTAGATATAAAGCTTTGGCATTTGAACTCGAATTAACCCGTAAGGGATGTTTAAACTTGATAATTGGAAAGCTCGACTATCTCGTATGAATGCTCTATGATGGATTGTGTTGAACTTGAAACTTGTTTAAAGAAGTGAACCTGATTTCTAAAAATTGAAATGACTTGATGTTACACCTCGAAAAAATTTTCGTTGATGCACAGTGAATAGGCTAATGAAGAGCATAAAGTATGCGAGGTTTCGATGAGTAAGTAATGGCTTTTGACAACCTTAAATAAGATTTGAAAGACATTCGAGTTAAGGAAGGAAGGTTGTTAAGAAAAGCGGATTATAAGTTGAGTGTGTTGGGCAAATTATGAGTATTGAACTAATGATGTCTTAAGGATGTCTTGGAGAAGAGTTATGACATTACGTAGATTGCTAATGAAGTGATAAACAAGTGCTAAGAAGGTTATAAGTGATCGGAGATCAAACGAAGCGTCGGGAACAACTTTGGTGAAGCGGTTGATTTCCACGACCCATATAATATTCCACGGACCATGAATGGGTCCGTGGAACTCCCAACAGAGGAGGGCGGCCACGGCGGTCATGAACCACGACCAGTTTCACGGACAACATCATGTTCCACGGACCGTGGAATCCCGACGGACTGAACTTAGTTCAAGTATATAATGATGTTCCCACTTCTTTTATCTCATTTTCCATACGTCTTCAACCTCTCAAACCCTCTAGAACCTTCCACACATTTCACCCACAAGAAAAACCAAGGAAAACAAGAATCAACAACAAGAATTTAGGTGAATCAAGTGAAGGAAACCCCATGGAAGTCATCTAAACCAAGAAATTCAAGAAAGGGTGAAATAGGGTTTTGGTGCAAGCAGGTGTATTATCATCCAATGCTTGTTCCTCCATCATCCAAGGTATGTTTTATGGTATTCTCATGATGTCTAAGGTATTATTAAGTTGAACACTTGAATTACAAAGGATATATGAAATGGGTCATAAATGTGACAATAGTGCCATTGTTGAATTGAAGATTGGGTTGAATCATGAAAATGGATAGGTGGGATTATAAATACGTTATAAATGACATTTAGAACATGAAATAGGTGTTGTTTGTGAAAGAACCCGAAAGTGAATTTTGGTCATGAATATGGAGGATTGAGAATGAAATTTCTAAATATGGATAACACGGATGGATTATGCTTCTTGTTATGATATTGTAATCGTTGGTATGAATGTTGATTGTTGATATAGAATACGGCGGAAAGTAGTATAAACAAAGGAAACGCTGCCCAATTTTCTATAGCTTTAGCAAGTACATTCTCATGATTGTCCAACTAATGTTGATACGAATCCTCTTGAAGGTAAAGACGCGAGCATTTAAAGAAGAACGAGCGAGCAATTGAATAGTAAACGACAAAGGTATGTAAGGCTCAACCTTCCTTTCAAGGCATGATTTTCCTCCGCCTCCACGAGTCTCCTAAATTCCGAAGAGCTAAGAGCCTACGTTCATAAATAGTCATACGAGAGAAAGATAAGAGATATATTATGAGCACGATAGCAATGACGATGAGTCTATGACTATGCGGAGCCAATCATGTATAAGATAAAGAAGAGAGATAAGGCTCGGGCGCGATAATTAGCGATGATGAGTTAAATCTAAAGAGTCTTAGAGTGAGAAACGATCCCCACAAAGTCAATAATTCTAAGTATGATTCCATTGATGCTTCCTCTTATGTACCCTCACCTTAAAATGTTAGTCCCTTCAAGGTGAGATACGATGATCTGATTGCTCCATAATGTGGTCGGGGTTCCACGACTTTACGTCACCCCGACATAACTATAGATGCCTATGAGTCCCAATATATGTTGTGATGATATATGTATATATACATGTTTGTAATGATACTAAATTATGATAGAGCCATGATATGCTTATAAAATAACTAATAATTGCAAATCTATAATATGTATGATGATGTTAGCCTACAATGTACCCATGAGATGTATGGTAACGATAAGTATATGTTATGTATGATGAAAAATGCATGATATGTATGATGATAAGACTCCACCGTGCTTAATCGGCACGACATGTCACTGTAGTAGTGCGTGCGACTACACCGCGCGAGAGGGCGGACATGACCACCACTAGTGGGGCTGCACGTGAGGGTTGTTGCTATGATTCCACCGCGCCGAAAGGCCGGACATGTCACCACCGATTGGGCTGCGTGCGACCACCGTACCAAGAAGAGGGCGGACATGTCACCCCGTGGGGGCTGCGTACGATGGGGACCGGGTGTGAACTAATGATATGACGATGTGTGCATGATATGGCAATGTATGTATGATGTGATAATGTATGTATGATACGACGAGTTATGTAGGGTAATACGAGGTATATGCCATGATAGCTTGTGTGATATGCTATGTGTAAAATATGTACAACGTGTATCCAGTCGAAGGTTATGTCCTTGTCCTGTGCCATTATGACTTCTCTATTATATTTATTTCATTCATGCCTTACATACTCAGTACAATATTCGTACTGACGTCCTTTTTTTTTTGACGCTGTGTTCATGCCCACTGTGTAGACAGGGCGGTACGGATCCATAGGGGCTATCGAGCGAGTTGCGAAGCCTCATTTTTATTCCGAGGTGCATTTTTTTTGGAGACGTTACTTTGTGTATACATATTTTGGGCATGACGGGGTCTGTCCCGTCCACGTGTTCGACGTTCTAGTAGAGGCTCGTAGATTCGTATGTGTGGGTAGTATGGTCCCATAGTCTTTATGTATATGCAAGCACATGTATATCATTATTTTTATAGCCCAAAGGGCCTATGCTTATATAAGTAAGTATGTCTTAAACGAAAGTCATTTTCTATGATTATAAATGACAAGAAATGTGAACGAAGGCAGGATAAGATATAGAATGAGTGGTGCTCGGTGGTCAGCCTCGGGTACCCGTCGCGGCCCCTAGTCGGGTCGTGACAAAAGTGGTATCAGAGCAGTTCAGTCCTAGGAAGTGTCTACGAGCCGTGTCTAGTAGAGTCTTGTTTATGGTGTGTTGCGCGCCACGCTAATAAACAAGAGGCTACGGGGCATTTAGGAAAAATGACCATCTTTCTTCTTATAAGATCGTGCGATAGAGCCATGTTATAAGATTTTCCCTCTACAACGGTGCATTTATGATTTCGGTAAAGTCGATGAAAGGAAAAGCTACTACCGCTGTGGCGGCAAAGGCAGCGATTGCAGAGTGGTCGGGAACAAGGTGTCACACCCAATGAAACCTTTCAAAAAAAGAAATCAC
>NC_081347.1:28744661-28755561 GCF_029784015.1 Lycium ferocissimum | reverse complement strand
ACGTTCACTTATATTACGCAATTTATTATCTCTGTCTTTAACCCCGAGAATATGGCTCGGCTCCGAATCAACAACAACAACAAATCCGGGAATTTGACCCGGCCACCCAATATCAATAGCATCGCCAACATCGTTCTAATATTAAGCGCTTCTACACAATTCAACAACATAAATTATATTCAAGTCAACTACTTACATTCAATTAAATTCCAATACTCATATATTCATTGCTAATCCGCCACCATTTACACATGATTTAAAAACATTCCAAGCAATCCACAAAATATTCAAAACAACTCCAACAACATACTACTTCACCGAAACCTTTCCAACTTAGCAAGAGCAACACAACGCATTCTTTTTCTTTCAAATTCATACACTATCCCAACAATTCCATACATTTACAATATTACCTTCATACATATAAGAAAACATATTAGAATCATATTAACTTCCAAAACATTCGTGACCATTACAACTTCAACACGAGTCTTCAAATATTCATTTCCATCATAAAATCTATAACGACAACCAACCAAAATGCTATATAATTTTAGTCCACCATATGCTACCAAAACAGCCCTACACACGGCCAACATCCCACCACACGGCTACAACAACACATCAATATTTCCATGAATTTCATTAGTTTCTTCACATTATATCAACAACCAAAACACAACACAATCACACACACATGCTCGGCCACATACAACTACACCACAACTTCATGAACTTCTTTTATTTATACACTCCACAACATCCATAAATCATGCAAAACACATATAAAATAAGGTGGAGTCATACCTTTTCCTTCCACTTCTTCACACTTTGGCTAGCTTGCTCTTTTTACCAAACGAGTAGTCTTCTTGTCTCCACAACTATTCCCCGACGACGAGGACCTCCTAATTGATAAGAAAACATGAAGAAACAATTTTGTGTGATCACTTTTAGGGGAGGGCTGGTTCGACCCCTTTTTTTTTACCGTTTTTGCTCTTCTTTTTTTTTCTTGTCTTGCTTTCTTTCTTTCTTTCCCCTTCTCTTCATTTAAAAGATGACAAGCATATATATATATATATATATAAGGCAAGCATGTGAGGGCACATGCCCCCTTCTCTAGATTTTTCTTCTTTTTTCCTCTTAATTTCTAGAATTTTCTTCATCTTTTTCCAAAAGATGACTTAATTCTTTTTTCTTTCCTCCCTTTTATTTTGGCCACATGTCCTTTTACAAGACTTTTCTAGGGCATTGTAAAATGACCATTTTGCCCCTAGCCTTTTCACAAAATTACCATAATGCCCTTTTGCAAATTTCCCTTTTTGCCCTCCGTCTTTCTCAATATTTCCACACTAATAACATTTTTCAACGACTTACGCATTACGACGAAACCGAAAAATAACCTCGCCCTAAATGTTCCACCATTGTCTCGAAATATCCGATAGTGCAAAATGCGAGGTGTAACACCCGACCCCACATTCGGAGCCGAGCGAACCCACTGACTCTTATTACATACATGAGTTTCTAGACTATTAATCAGATAAAAATGACAAATACAACAAATGTTCTGGAAATATCCGTTGTAGTGTACAAATCGACAGAATATGTAATCATATGAAAATTATGGCATAACACAGAATGACATGACGGCTGGTGGAGCCGCCTACAGAATTGACATCCAGAACCCACTCTCTGTCTGCAAAGTCTCTAACAGATAATCAGAAACATATCGCATAGGCTCTGACTCGGCGGCGCCCGGGGATAATTGGGAGCTTGCCAACTCGCCGAAGCATCTTCTACAATGTCTTCTTTACATGGGGTGTACACACTGCGTGGCATGAAACGCGACCACCGAAGAACGGGGGTCGTACGAAAAAATGTGCGAGTATGTAAAGCATAAAAATACGAAAAACGAATCGGGCGAAAGAGGATACGAACATGAATGTAATAACCGGAATATTAGAAATGCTTACTCATAAAACATAAACAGATGCATAGAAGAAAACATGCCATAGCAGGCCCTCGTCATGGGACTCGGCGTGAGAAAAGTGGTCGCCCCGGCCCGGCGCGCCCGGATCGGGATCATATCGGAATGTGCACATATCATAGCATATCAAATGGCCATATCATATCATATCGATCGAGTGTGTACATGGCACATCATACTCCACAACCCATGTACATATATACGCCCCCACACCGAGGCACGGCGAACAATGCGGTGGAACACGCGTGATAACATATCTGGCCGGGCTCGGTGAAGGAAGCATTGAGGCCTTCCACGAGTGGAGTAGTGAGAAACTTATGCAATGTAAAACATACAACACATACAGAGATCAGACGGAATAATCAAATGACATATCGTGAAAAAGGGTCCGGACGAGGCATAGCACATACCTTTTCAAGGCTACGGAGGAGTCTTATCAAAACAGAATCTTAAGAGTCGTTTGTGTATATCAAAACGTAAAACATATACAGAGACTCTATAGCATAGCTCAGATGGCGGAACTTATAGCGAACATTTGGCAATAATCAAAGCATAAGTCTTTCAGACCTCAGAATGGTTTGTGTCAAAAATAGTCTTTCTGAGGTAGTTTCAAATCCCAAAGTAGGTCATAAAACTCAATAAAATACTTATAGCAGTTATTCGTTAAAACTTAGAAAAGTAGTCAAAGTTTTCCTTAGTTTCATATTCAAAGGTAGCTTTAATAGGTTATTAAGAAAAAAATTCGGACAAAGTGGGCCCACCTCGACCAAATGAGGTGGCATTTGTAAATTACGTAGGTTAAACTTCATAACGTCACTTACAAGGTTATTAAGATGATCGGATTGCGTTTGTCCAGGTTCTAGAGGCTTAAACAATTTTTCTAACAATTCGCACAACATTCAATTCAATTTTACTGAATGAAAAAGGGGCGTTTTTGAACGTGGATTCCGAGGAGTAGAGTTGTCCCCGAGGTCCAAATTCAAGCCTAGTACATCTAAGACATGCCAGGAGAAGGAATGGGAGAGCTTTACATACCTTGTTTGCCTTTTACGCTTGCCAAAATCCAAATCCCGTTTCGTCAAAATCCTACAAATGGTCACATTTACCAGTTACTATTCATGAGGCTTAAAATTCCAACTTTGGTTAGTATTTGCCTACCGAAATTTCGCAAAGCATCTCCCCTATAAATACAACATCCCCGAGATTTAAACTCGGCCAATTTCAATCAACAACAACCCGAGAATGGAACTCGGCCAAAATAGCAACAACCATATCAACCACAATATAAACAACCAATCCAAAACACATTCCAACATAAGTAGTCTTCCTTACTACATAGTATGTTAACTTTCAATCCAATTACGCACATTCGAACCAACGTGAACGTTTACATATTCATTCACTAATTTGAGATCATTAAAACATGAACTAAGAGCATTCCAAGCTATATATCCAATATCCAACAATTTCATCAACTTCCATATTCCATCCAAAATTCTCATATATGAAACAAAACCATTCCAACACATTTTCTACTTACTACTTCATCACTAACAACCATAATCCACACTTTAACAACTTCACTACCTTAATACCATAAAATCGCATTAATATGCCATAATTCTTTACATTCCATTTTCATGCAAACTTAACCCATATATCCTTCGTTTACGTTGTAAAGATCACAACAACACAATTAGCATGTTAAACAAAATAAATCCATTACTATTCCATTACTCAACACCACACGGCCAAGTTGGCATTTTCCAATTTCAATCGGTTTCCACTCAACTCTCATTCTAAAGCAAATTCCACAATGACTACAACTCTAATACAACATAAACTTCAACTCATCTTACCTATACAACAATATACACACACGGCCATATACATACATATATAATTACCATGCAAATGTCTATATTTATATGAATTCTATTCATTTCCACATACTACAACCTCAACAAAGCCTTAACAACCTATAAAAAGAATTGAATCATACCTTTCTTTACAACTTCTTCATCTTGGCTCAAGTGTGAAAACGACGAAACGAGCGACTTTTCTCCCGAAATAATTATACCACGTTGTAGAGGACCCTTGAATTAGTAGGAATACAACAAGAAAATAATTTTTGGAAACAAAATTTAAGGACCATGGCCGAATGGCCATGGTTGTCATTCTCCTTCATTCTTTCTTTCTTCTTTCTCAATTTCTTGAAGTTTCTTGAATATACACTTGGCCCCTTACTTCCTTTATATTGCCAATTTTAATTTTTCATGGGCTTGGCCCATTTCTTTCCTTTTTTCATGCCATGGCCGATTGGGCCTCTCTCTTGGCCTTGCTTGTTCTCTTTTTTTTTAAGCCCAACTACTTAGTCCATATTTTTGGTAATTCATGAACCCATTTTTTTTGATGTTCCAATCTTGCCCTTTCCGATATTTTCGCATCCAAAATTTTCATAGCCAACTTATATACTAAACGTAGTCAAAACATAGTCTTGTCCTTAACTTGACTCGAAAACCCCGAGATTCCCAAAGGCGAAAAATACGGGTTATAACAGTAGCATCATTCTGCTAGAATCGGCTCTATTTACGGGACTCGAAGCCCTATTAGCAACCGAGGGGGTGCCGGCGCCGATTGACCCGAGTACCTAGATTGCTCCTACGCCCGTTCTCTATACTCGCTTCTAGCCTGGAAAATGCGCCTTTTCTCGGAACCCCTATCTGGATAGCGCTCTCCTCCCCGTAGCTGGTATTGTTCCTCCAGGTTTTGAGCATGAGCCTGGATACGGGCAATAGTCATTCCATCCTGGAGTGAAGCTGTCAGGCATTCCTTAATTATATGTGGCCCCAGCCCACTCACAAATCGGTGTACATGGTCTCCCATATCAGCTATCATGGCTGGGGCATACCTGGCTAACGAGTTAAATCGAAGACTGTATTCTCGAACACTCATATTTCCCGTTTAAGATTTAGGAACATGTCAGCCCGAGCTCGTCGAACCTCCGGTGGTAAGAAATGTCGCAAAAATGCCTCCGTAAACTCTTGCCAAACCGGGGGAGGGACATTTGCTCCCCTCAAAATTATCCAGTTATTATACCACAAAACCGCTACATCCCGCAATCTGTACGATGCCAATTCCACTGACTCTGTATCTGAAGCATGCATTATTCTCAGAGTCCTCAGCATCTCATCTATGAAATTTTGGGGGTCTTCTTCTGGTTTCGACCCATAAAACTCCGGGGGTCGTAGGGCAATAAAATCGCGGGCCCTAGCACTTCGCCTGTCTCCGAGTCCGTATCTTGCCGCTGAAACTGTCCGGCAACTAAGCGAGTCAATAATGGATGGCCTCGCACCGGGCTGGCCGGAGTCGCTGTCTCGCCCTCCGGGGCTGCCCTAGCTTTTTCTTCGGCGGCATTACCGAAACCATAACATAGGATCGGGGAAAGGAATATGGGAACTGGTAGCATAACTCTATCGCACGATCTTAGAATACAAAGAAGGTCATACTTCCTAAATGCCACAGCCTCCTGTTTATAAGTGTGGCGCGCTACACACCCATAAACAAGACTCTACCTTGGACACGGCTCGTAGACAAACCCCTAGGACCGGCTTGCTGCGTCTAGGGGCCGTGACGAGCCACGAGCACTCCTTACATCGACCCGTCTAACAAGCCGTGACGAGTACCCGATACTTGTACCGAGCACTCCTTACTTATCATTTTACACCGTACCTCTTAACAAGTCGTATGAACAATGCCGTATTTTTTTTTTTTTGAACCGAACATAGACTAGTTAGCTTCGCTCACAGGATCACTTCATGAAACGGCGTCCACAGCATTAAGATGCCACATACCACATATTTATATGTACATAATCGATGACGAATTACCACACATATCTATCTACGAGCCACTAGACTTATATATATATATATATATATATATATTACATTTATACATAGATAAAGGGCCGAGTAACCATAAATATGTCGTGCCCGAAAATATATACACAAAGAGTACCACGGAAATGAGGCTCCATGTATAAATATCGGAGCGCTCTTTCCCTCGTCAAGTATCGTATATATATATCGGTAGAGCTCACACGCACATAGGATCATAATCCGCTGTCCGCTATCATATACATATACTTATGGCATGAAACGCGCGTCCACAAGAAGGGACGTCGATGCAGAATAGTGTGCGAGTATGTAAGGCATGAATAGTAATATGCAAAAACATAAATCATGTATAATGACATAGAAGAATTACCATACATGTCCTGGGATAGAAACATGACCTGTACATATAGGTGCCCTTGGGCAGATGCCGTGCTTTCTTAGCTTTCCTTACTCACATATATATATATATATACATATATACATAAAAATGGAATATATTATATTGCAGGCGTCGGCGGCCGATCCATTTAACCATAAATATGCACATCCCGCGTCGGGACGATATCAAGTCATGTAATGCCAACTAAGGGCGATCGGGTGGATATGCGTATATATACGATTTGTGCCATTATCTCCATTTTCCCCGTAAGTATATGAAAATTCCATGTATAAATATCGGCGTCTATAGCGCCAAGAAAATCGGCTCTTTCTTGGAGGAGAAAAAGAGAGAATCATCTTGTGAAAAAAAATACATATGCTCATATCGTATATATATATCGGCGTCTATAGCGCTCGATTCTTGTCACATGCACATACTTATATCATATATGTATTTACCGAGCGTCTATAGCGACGTGTGTGTGTCGATGTGTTCGCTATCATATACATATACTTATGTCAGGTATATTTATCAGCGTCTATATAGCGCTCTGATTCTGTTATCATATACATGTGCGTATGTCGGGTACACGCATCAATCGGGGTCATAAGACATGATTCCATGTATTTAGAATCCTTAGAATAGTCATTACCTACGATAGAATTGAGATATCCAGAAATAGTTTAATATTCTCATATTTTCATTTTTATAGCCAAGTATATCGTCTACATATCTAACGTAGGCATTTTGTCCATTCTCAACTCCAGTGTTATCGTTATAGGATCATATTCTTCACTTTAGTCAAGGAATCACCTTTGTCATGCTTATCATGGACATATTTACATATACTACGCGTCATAGCATTATTTATAATGATTTAAGATAACCGGGTCCTCTTTTATGCAAGTTCTAGGGGTTTAAGAAGTTTTGCAACATTCCGCACCATTTCTAGTTCAATTCTACTGAATGAATAGTAACTATTTTCAATCTCAGATTTCTAGGGAAGGAATGGTCCCCGAGGTCCGTATCCAACTTAGTACGTCTAAGACATGCCATAGAAAGAAGGGTGAAGCCTTACATACCTCTTTCCGCTCCTTTTTCTATTCCAAATTCACGTCGCAATCTCGTCAAAGTCCGCAAATTGGTCATGTTTACCAAAACTCTTATTAGGATTCTTAGAGTTAGAACCTCAAGGAAACACTTGGCTACCGAAATTTTGGCAAAGACACTTCCTTTGTAAATATACCATCCTCAACATTCAATATAGCCAAAATTCTTCATCAATCACAATCAGAGGAATTCAAACCCGGCCAAACTATTAACATAATTCAATAATTACACTAGCGATTCACATACTCCATTCAAAATGCATGATCTCAATTTACTACTTTCTTCATAACCTTCCGTCTTCGATGAACACAATAGCAACCTTATAATATATATTCCATCAACATCATACTAATATCATTACATGCTATCCATGCAAGAACATTATTTTTCAATATACACAATCTTCCAATTGCCAATACTTCACCAAACTTATCAAGTCTTTATTTGCGATATAACATCTACTTCACAACGACTAAGATGTTAATTACAACTCGCTCATTATTCTTTCACAACTCACCAATATACATGACTATACATCAAGCATACACGGCCACATACACACCACACACTACACGGCCATATCATGCACACACACAACCACGTTCTCTCCAAATTCATTCAATTTCCATTATCAATATAGTATTCACAACAATAATAACCACACACTAGATAAATTAATTAGAACATGATTTCTACACACACACACATATATATATATACACGGCCACACCATCTTTTTTTCTCTTCCATGAATTTCATCCATTTTCTTACACACTACACATGCAAAATCATCCATAACATGCAAGAAGAGTCAAACCTCACCTTTTCTTCAATTCTTCACTTGAGTAGAGATTCCAACTTATAGAAATAGATGTTCCTCTTGCTCCAAAAACCACTCCACCTTGCTAGGGACCCTTGAATTGGTAGGAAATGATTTTTAAAGAAATTTTTGTCAATTTTTTTCTTGGAATTTTCTCTTGGCCGAATGGCCTCTAGATTTTCTCCTTTCTTGTTTTGTTCTTCTTTTCTTGAAAATTCTAGAAATTGTTATGATAGAGATGACTTGGTCATCTTATTTAATACCATGCATGAATTAATTTTGGGCCTAGCCCATACCTTATGGCCGGTTGGGCCTAAATTTTTCTAACAAAATATTCAAGCCCACTTATACTTTGGGCTAGTTCTTGTAATTCATGAAAACAAATTTTCCAACTTCCAACTTTGCCCTTCGTCTTTCTTCCATAATCCTACGAGTCATATTGAGAATTTCCCTTTATGCCCTTGACCTTCCTCATTAACTCCACTTCTAAATTTTTCACAAGCAACTCATATGCCAAACAAAATAAAATGTGGCCTTGCTTATTGTCTTCCGCGATTGTCTTGAATTATCCGATTGCACAAAATGTTCTTAGTGACGAGCGTTCGGATAACATAATCGGACATTTCCAAACGGACCATAAAGTCATAGGCAAATATTTCTTTTTCGAATCATACGGAAAGGAGTCGGACAAAACCAAATAAGGGGCCTCGGGACTTGCGGGCTCCTCGGAGTCCAGCGATGCATTTAACATATTTACAAACATTAGGCTCCATAAAGTTATCCGTGAAAGTTTCGGAGCCATTTGGATGATGCATTCACGGAAGATACAAAGGTTTATACGTTCTTATATCCAAAGGTAAGTATTTTGATTCAATAGGCTACCAATGAATAGTAACCAAAATCGAAATTCGGATTTCTAGGAGCAGAATTAGTCCCTTAGGTTCCGTTTTTCGGCCTAGTAGGTCTAGGACATGCCAAATGAAGAATAAGTAAGCCTACACACATACCTTACGGACGTCTCACGCTCGCTTAATCTCCAATCCTGTTTGTCTAAAATCCTAAAACGTCATCTTTACCGGTTACTATTCATGAGAGTTAACATTTCAATCTTGGTTTTATACTTGTCTAATTAAAACTTCAAGTAAAGACCTCCCATAAATGTGACACCCCAGACTTAGCTCGAAGCTACTATACCAACAACAACAACCCAACAACAATATCCATAACATTAACAATCACAACATAACACGACTAGTCAACTTTCCAAATATAAGGCAATAGTTTCCATTCCGACTTCATACTTATCATCCAATATCAACGTTTTCATACTTATCTACTAATTCAAGACCATTCAAATACAATTCGAACACATTTCTCATTATTCGACAAAATATACCGAATTTCCCATCAAACCATAATTCATCCAAAACTTCCAATTTTTCAACATAAATTTCCATAACACATTTTTGTCCTCCAACTTCATTAACAACAACATTAATTCACGTTTAGAACCTCACTTACATACTTATACAAAAATCATGCGAAAATCACATAATTTCCCATAATGACATTTCAATGCTAGTTCGAATCGTTTAAGATTTCATTTACGTCACAAATATCACAACGACCCTACTAACAAGCCAAATAGAATTTAATTCAATTTCATTTCATACCAAACACCACACGGCCACTATGCAATTCTTCAACTTCATCCAAATTTTTGTTTCCAATACAATTTCCATAATATCCATAACTAGAATGCTACAAAAAAATTCAACACACCATGCCTACATAACCACGCATGCACACGGCTACATGCATACACACACCAATCACAATTCCATGATTTCCATGCAATTCCACTCATTTTAACACCCCACAACATAAACCAAACTTCACAACATAAGAGAAGTGAATTGATTCTTACCTTTTTCCAAAGAGTCTCCCCTTGCCAACTTAAGCTCTTCCTTGCCAAACTAATTTCACCAAGTTGTGAGGATCTTCAACTTAGTATGCTTCCACAAGAGAACAATTTTTGGAAGCAAGATTGAAGGCTTTAAATTTTTTTCTTTCTCATTCGCCGAGAGGCTATCTCTTTCTCTTCTTGATTTTTCTTTTTGGTTTCTTGAAAATTCCAAAGGATGAACATGTATATATACATGTCATCTCTAATTAATGGTCACATGATTTACATGTGACATGGACTTGGGCCAAGCAAGGTTGGCCGGCCACCTTACACCTCTTGGGCCTCGATTTTTCTCTTATTTTTCCTAGCCCAATTCATCACGAATCTTATTTTTAAAATCCCCGGAACTCATTTTCAAAATTCCAATTTTGCCCTTGGCCTTCCTCCGTATTTCCACACCACTATTTTTCATGAACAAAACACACATCTTGTTATAGCCCGTATTTCGTACGTTCGGGTATTGTGGGGCAATGGTGAAAAGTTAAGGACAAGACTATGTTCTAAAATAATTTTAATGAACGAGTTGGTTATGAATATTATTTATGAATATTATTGGACGGAATTATTAAGAAAGGCTAGGGGGCAAGTTAAGAGGAATTCGCAAAATAAGGCCGTGGAAATAATGCGGAAGGTCGGGGGACAAAATGGTAATATTGAGAAAAGTCGAGGGGTAAGCGTGAATTTCACATGAGTCTCTTGAATGTTCCAACAAGGGGGCCCTATTTACCATGTGACAAAAAAG
>NC_081347.1:28699155-28744561 GCF_029784015.1 Lycium ferocissimum | reverse complement strand
TACAAATTTCATATGATTAGGGTTTTTTACTTGTTTTGGGAGAAAGGCAAAAAGCATGTTGTTCTTTGAAAAGCTTCCATTACGCAATCATTTCATGATTTAAGAGTCCAAAAGAAGATTATGAGTATCCGAGGATTGGCGGGTTCGCTCGGCCCTAAGTAAGGGTCGGGTGCCATCATGCCCATCAAGTAGGGGTGTGGCAGGTGAAAGTTCATCACGTAGCCCCTCACGACCTCGCGCTGTCCGTCCCACTCTCTACCTCGAAGTAGTTGGAGGCCTCATTTCCTCGAACCTTGGGAGGCATACCTGTGGAAAGCATGTCAGTATTACCTTCAAATTATGTTTTAAATGCAGTGTTATTTTCTACACAGAAATAAAACATCAAATATTTTTACGGGTCGCATAAATTTTTACGGGTCGCACAATTGGCCGTCAAATGGGAACTATCGACACTTTTACAACTAACCATTTGACGATGAAGTTTGATGCTCCGTATAATTTTCTGCTATCCATCAAACCTACCGTCAAATGGTTACAGTGAACTAGTTTGTGTTGAACCATTTGACGATGAAGTTTGATGCTCCGCAGAATTTTCTGCAGTCTATCAAACCTACCATCAAATGGTAACAATACATCATGTCTAGTGAGGACTTTTGACGGACGGTCAAAATTTTTACCGTCTGTCAACCTTGTCGTCAAAATTCCCTGACTTAGTTCTTATATTTCAGTGTTACACTTGACTCTTCAATTTAAAACACATGCTTATACATCACGCACGCTTCTGTAGACTTTATAGCCAGGGTTACTCGATCAATTTTTTGTCAATTTTTATGATTAAGGCATTTCACCGAACAGTTGGCGGGCATAACAATGTTTGAATCCACAAACTTGTACACAACCATTGGAATGCCCTCCAACCCATCATACCATTATTATGAGTTCATCAATATCCAACCTTTTGCACAAACCTCACCCCCAACGTAGATTATCAATTATGGAATACAAATCCCATTGATAGATCATGGGAATATATAATCAACCCATATTTTAGCAAATTGAATAAGAAGATCATGGGAATACAGAATCACATACTTGACTTTCTTGTTGGTGTGGAGAGTTAAGCACAAACAATAAAAACTTCTTTACACGGGGATCTTGTTCTCCCTTTTCTATTTTTTTTTTTTTTTGCTATTTGAGACGGCTGGGGATTTTGGGTAAGAGAAGGAGAGAGTTATACATGGAAAGGAGTAGGAAGGGCTAGTAGGGCGTGATTCTAGGAGATGGATGGGAGGAATTTTAGGGGTTTATGTTTGAATGGGAAAGGGAAAGTGGAGGATTTACGTTTGGAACGATTTCTCATATTTTGAACCTAGCCGCCTTTTATTACTTATACTATGAAAAAAATAAAATAAAAGACCTACCGTTAAATATTTTTACGAACCTTAGAAAGTGCTATGGACCTTTCTACGGTGCAGGTACTTACGGGGATAATGAGCGGGCAACGCCCAGTGTGACACTTTTACGCTTCGTTTGACAGACCGTACAAATTTTTACGTTCGTTAAATGTTGGCGTAAACGCGTCACAGCTAGTTGATTTCTCTTGGACCACTAGACATTCCATTTTACGGTCTATCAAATATTTGACGGTCCGTATAATGTACCGTATGACAATAACAGTGAGTACTATTTGCTAACTTAATTCTGCGCTTCCTTTTATGGTCCGTATAAATTTTGACGGACCGCAAAATCTGGCACAAAATTTCCATTGGCGTTTTTTGGACTTGTTCCTCTAACTTGTTCATATCTTGCACCAAAACAAACATTACCCTATACGTTTTTACACAAAAAAAAAAAAAAAGAAAAAAAAAAAACATTACACTTGGGTTGCCTCACAAGAAGCGCTTGAGTTAGCGTCGCGGCACGACGGTGGTACCTATTCACTCCTTATCAGCGAACACCTGGTCAGCGTTCATTCCGAGGTGCTTCAACCGGTATCGGTCAACAATTCTATCTCCCGAAACCATCCCGTGATAGTGCTTCACCCTCTGCTCATTCACCTTAAATGTCCGAGGATTCCATCTCGGACTTGACTCAATCGCCCCAGGGTGAAACACCTACCACCTCAAACGGACCGGACTACCTTGACTTTAGTTTGCCCTCGTAGCAACTTCAATGAAGTTAAACGGCAAGACAGATCACCCTTGCACTTCTCGCTTTAGGATTTTCTTGTCATGATATTGCTTCATCCTCTCTTTATACAGTGTTGCGCTCTCATATGGCTGGTACCGGAACTCATCCAACTAATTGAGTTGAAACAACCTGAGCTTGGTCGCCTCTTCCCAATCTATATTCAACTTCTTCAAAGCCCACATAGCCTTGTGTTCAAGTTCAACCGGTAAGTGACAAGTTTTTCCAAACACGAGCTTGAAGGGTGAAGTCCCATCGGAGTCTTGAAGGCAGCTCGGTATGCCCATAGAGCATCATCGAGTTTGCGGGCCCAATCAGTCCTATTTGCATTCACCGTTTTAGCTAGAATACTCTTGATCTCCCGATTAGATACTTCAACTTGCCCACTTGTCTGAGGATGATAAGGTGTTGCCATTCTATGTTTTATGCCATATTTCTGTTTTACGCCATATTTCTCCATCAATCCCGCGAAAGCTCTATTGCAAAAGTGGGAACCACCATCACTGATAATAGCCCTTGGGGTACCAAAACGAGTAAATATGTTCTTCTTGAGAAACCCCATGACCCTCTTGGCCTCGTTGTTAGGGAAAGCCACCGCTTCTACCTATTTTGACACGTAGTCCACAGCAACCAAGATATATTTCATGCTACCTGAACTCGGAAAGGGTCCCATAAAGTCAATCCCCCAGACATCAAACACTTCTACCTCCATCACAAAATTCATAGGCATCTCTTGCCTCTGATATTGATCACAAGACCTCACCAATAGATTTGCATCATAAAAGATAGTCAGCCAGTAATAATCGCATTAACCTTTGCAGCAGTCTGGTTACCACTGTGATGACCCCCAACGAGAGAGTCATGGCATGCCTTTAGAATCGCCATCACTTCATTTCAGGGAACACAACGCCGAATAAAGTTGTTAGCGCAAGTTCTGAACAAATAAGGCTCATCCCAATAGTATTGGCGAGAATCCTACAAGAACTTTTTCTGTTGGTAAGATTTGATCTCTTCTGGAACTATGCCTGTTACCAAATAATTGGCAATGTCAGCATACCATAGTGCTACCTCCATTGACACAGCCAACACCCTCTCATCTGGAAATGCATCATCTATATCTAGCTCATCAGAAGGTCTCCCAGCTTCTTCTGAGAGAGATGGTCGACTTTGATTTTCGGTGCCATTAGCCCTTCACCTCAAAATCAAACTACTCACCGAAATAGCACCCGTCGGATCGCCGTGGCTTTGCTTCCTTCTTCGCCATAAGGTATCTCAATGCTGCATGATCAGTGTATACCATGACTTTGGACCCCAACAAATAGGCCCGAAACTTCTCAAAAGCAAAAACTATAGTAAGCAGCTCTTGTTCTGTCACTGTGTAATTCATCTAGACAACATTCAGTGTTCTACTTTTATAATAGATAGGGTGCATAATTTGATCATGCCTCTGGCCAAGCACAACACCTGTCGCGAAACCACTAGCATCACATATCAATTCAAATGGAAAGAACCAATCAGGAGCAACAATAATAGGAACAGTAGTGAGGCGCTCCTTTAATTCATCAAACGCCTTCCGACACTTGTCATCAAACACAAACTTAGCCTCTTTTTCAAGAAGCTTGCACATCGGGTTAACAATCTTGGAGAAATCTTTGATGAAGTGCTTGTACAACCCAGCATGTCCCAAGAAACTTCGGACACTTTTGACTGAGATAGGTGGAGGAAGTTTTGCAATCACATCTACTTTCGCTTGATCGACCTCAATTCCCTTTTCAGAGATTTTGTGCCCGAGGACGATCCCTTCCTTCACTATAAAGTGGCACTTCTCCCAATTTAGCATGAGATTCGTCACCTCATATATTTTCAGCACTTGACCCAGATGGCCAAGAAAATCATCAAATGAATCACCCACTGTAACACCCCGTATCATTAGATTTCTAGTGGAAAAACTGAAGGTTTGAATGTTTTCCGAAAATGGTTGACAAGCCTACTTAGGGAAATCGTAAACCCTTTATTAGTTGGGAATTTAGGAAAGTACCCTTAATGAAAGTTGTAGTATGTAGAAATACCTTTCTAACGATATAAGGATCAGGCCAATCAGAGTCCGGGTCAAGGAGATATGATCATCTCAAAATGGCTAATAGAGAGGTGCTCAGATTCGATAGAATCGGCTAAGTTTTCAATACGTCTTCCTTCCAGTCAAATTTCGTGAAAATATGTTCAGAATTTGAGAAACTTTAAAACATAAAAGTTGTAACCCTTTGAAATATCTTTCCAACGGTATATTTTGAAGCCTAAACATATCTCTGTACAAGAAGTTATGTCCATTTTACTGAACATTGTGCAGAACCGACACAGGTCCTTTGTGAGGGGGCGTGCGATGGCCCCTCATTGCTGGCCAATCCAAAAACACACCGTCTTTGAATATTGACTTGCAGGGGGTCATGCGCTGCATGTGCGTCGCGGGCCTATCGCATAACAGGTCGAGTTTCGAGTAAAAAGTTGGGATTTCGAGTTTTAAGTTATATTTAAGCTTGGGGTTTATTTCTCTAACACCCCTAGTCACGAAAAATCACCCTAAAGTCTGAGAGAATAAGTTCCAAGCCTCAAGAACCCTCCAAGGTAAGTTTTATCATGATTCTAGATTGAATTCAAGTCCCTAATCTCTTTCTAACTTGAGTAAACCCTTCTAATCGATAGAGTTGTGAGTGGAACATTATTGTTGGGCGTGGAAACCCTAGAACTTGAATTTAAGAGGATTGAACGTCAAAAAGGTAATGCTTCTACACTCTAATCATTCACAATAGTGAATTGATGAGTTCTTGGGAGAACGATGATAAATGGGTTTAGTAAGGAGAATTACACGAACTATAGTAGGATTTTGGATTGTTGACTTGAGATTATTATAATCATATGAGTGATGGAGAATGGTGTTAATTACACCTAATTGAGATTGTAGAATCACCTAGAAGTAATAGAATGGGAAATTGGGTGAAGAAACACCATTTATGGATATTGTGGAGCTTTATGCCAACTAAGTGTTTGATAAAATGCTTAGATGACCAAAGCATGGATATTATTGCTAATATAGAATCTCTTTGACTTGTATTGATATAGATCAAAGTTGAAAGGGTTGACAAACATTGTATTACGCTCAAAGGCTAGAATTAAGGTATGTGAGGCTAACTATCTACATTAGGGAATATTCATGATTCTCCCTACGGCTCATTCTTCATACTTGTCAGTAATTTGACTCAGAATATAGTTTAGCCCTAGTTTCATGACATGATATAGAACTGTTATCTTCAAGGGTTGCAGTTACAGAATTCGTTCATAGTTTTCACTTTGAACATCATGAACTCTGTACGTAATCTTTGTGGACTTATGCATTGTTATCACATGAGTCTCAGTCAGTGTATAACCAGTTATTTGCATGAGACCCATAATTAGAAACAATATCATGCTATCAGCTATAGCCAGTCTCAGACTTGTAAATTGTTAATGTTGAACACCTGTATCTGTATTTTTGGGCCCTAGGCCACAGTTTATGCATACGTATTGCTTGGGCTTGAAGCCACAGTTTTTGTGCACATTATTTGTGCCCTAGGCCACAGTTATATTTACAGTTTTACAGGTGATTCTTCGTCGAAACCGAGGAGTACTTGACTTCTTTCTTTCCTATTTAGTTCGAGTTTCGATTTCGGTTCCGGTATTTTATTGCTTGGTTGCTTTACATACCGGTACAATTCAAATGTGCTTTGATGTCCTTTTTATTGCTTGGGGGGGCTGCGTCTCGCGATGCGAGTAACGATACGAGGACGACTCAGCTAATTAGGAGTGCACGTATCAGCTACTGGTGAGCCCTAGATTCTTTCGGGGCATTGTCAGCTATCCAGTTATTTCAGTTTATAGACAGCTCTATTATTCAATATTCTTAGAGGCTTCATAGACACAGTCCAGATAGTCAGATATTTGTTATGTTAGCCTTGTTGGCAGTTATACTCAGTTGGTCAGTTGTTTTGGTTTAGCCATGTTGGCTACTCTAAAATATTGTCAGATTGTCTAAGTATTTCCGCATTATGATATTTCAATCATACTTCCAGTTAATCAGCATGTGTTAGTCTTATTTTATAAGTCAGTTATGTTTTGGTGTCACATGTTGATTTAGCTAGCCAGTTGGCTCGCTCGATCACATGCAGCTAGGTACAGGGTGCCGTGTTACGTCCAGGCCCAGGTTCGGGGCGTGATAAAGCTTGGTATCAGAGCCATAGGTTCAAGTGTCTTAGGGAGTCTATGAAGCCGTGTCCGGTGGGATCTCTTTTATATGTGTGAGGGCCCCACATATAAACGGGGCCGACCACCAACACATTCAGGATTGTCTCATTTCTATCTACTCTAGATTGTGCCATGAAGCTTAGAGCAATAAGTAATCTTCTCGTCCAATCGAATTACGTACATTTAGAATGCGCAGGCGACGAACAGGTAATTCAAGGCCCAACTGAGGTTGATTATCCATATCGGTACAATAGTGAAGTACTTGCTGGTAACAAATGAGACTTGAGGTGTTATTGAAAGGTGAATAAAGTGTAAGTTGCTCGAGAGCGGGTGTTGTATAATGAATGGGAAGTTGAATAATAATGATGTTCTTGAGAAAGGAGAATGGGATACAATAGGGAGAGGATATCAGAGAAATTAGAAAAAGAGCTAAGTCTGCAGGAAACGTAAATCATGGAGGATCTCAAGAAGGTGGGGGCAGACAGTTTTCTACCGGAGGTCATTAGGAGCCACTCCATCTGCAGCTACTGCACTAGTCTCGAGGTCTAGATATGATCAAAAGGGTCAGTTCAGCTAGAAACAGATTTTAAGGGAAAGCCTCTTAGTGACATACCAGTGTGAGCCACAAAAGTTTTCAGAATCTTATGTGCAACAAGTGTTATAGGAGACACCAAGGGGTGTATCGTTTAGGCCTTGATATGTGTTTCGGTGGCTCCTCTTAATTCTCAAGCGCAGTCAGGTTTTAATACAGCTAAGTTTGGTATTTCAGTTCTTAGCGAAGACTGCTTGGATGCTTCAGCAGGTCGTCAGAACAAAGTGGCATCACTAGTTATCACCACAGATGAAATTTTTGTACGAACTATGCCAGTTAAGAAAAGAGATGTGTATGAAATAAGAACCGTAAGCAGACGATATTAAATTTTGGGGAATGGTTTTAGTTTGTTTAAGTTTAGTCAGATCAGAGTTAGAGAGTACGAAGGTTGTAAGTTGCTATAAGAAGTAATTATTATTATGAGATAAGGAGATGTGACAGTTCTCTCTTAAGCTCGTGATGAAAAAGTAAGTGTTTATCCCAGATGTTGTATAGTCTGATATGATTTTGAAGTGTATAGAAAGTTTGGGTTTAGTTGTTCCAATCTTTCATATAAGATAGATGAAAGTTTCTTAAATGTGATCCATAGTTGAGAAAAGATAGTATACGACCATAGAATATCGTCAGATGATGAGGGAGAGTTAGAAATGACTTAGGTTATTCAGAGCATAATAAGAAAATATGAAGCTAGCAGGTGATTAACAGAAAAATAGTAAGTAAGTTTTGAGTAGATACAATGCATTAGCAATTTCAGTAGAACTAGTAGAAGTATGATTTGATTTCCTTAGTTAGATGAACACCTTAAGTGGGTGACAGTTCGGATACATCCAAATGTGCGTTAGAAACCAAGGGCTTAAATTAAATTAGGAGTAGAGTGTTTAGTGGAAGAAGAAATCAGCTAGGTCGTAAGAGAGCAAACTACAGAAGAATAGCCTTTAAGAGTTGTCAAAAAGGGGTTTCCCTAAGATTTATAATGTGAGCAGAGTTAAGTCGTTGAGATAGAGTGTGCCGGTTATGAATATAGTAGCAACCCGTTCATATGAGTAATTTAGTTTTTCCCAATAAAGAATTGCTCAGAAGTGAGTCGAAAAAAAAAAGTCGTCAGTGTTGTAGAGTACAAAAGAATTACAGAAGATAAGGAACGTTAATTGGATCCCATCAAAAGAGAAGAATTTGTAAGTATAAGACGTTAGCCTTGGTCTAAGGGGGAGATGCACAAATTGCCAGTAAGTCCAGTGAGATAATTGAAGATCCGAAGGGTTAGTATGAGATATGCACAAATTGCCAGTAGTTCAGTTAGGTTGGCATAATGATATAGTCTCCATAAGGAATATACCTCAACTTATAGGAAACCCGAAGTGAGTAGAATGATCGTCGAATAAATCGTGTCAAGTTCAATTACTATCGATTAGGCGATCACAGAAAAGCTACAAGATCATGCCCAGTTTTGTGTCACAAGGGTAGTGCCATTGCATGAGACTTTAATCTTTAATGTGCTAGTCAAAGACTTAGCGCACAACAGTACTATGAGTATTTTAGGAAGTATCTCAGAAAGAAATCAAGTATGAGAAGTACAGCTCATGATTGAGGCGGATAAGAGAACTATGGTGAAAGAAGTTCACCGCTTATCCAAGCTAGGAATTCGACTTTTGGACTCCGAAGTGGGTGGAGTTGTTGCCTAGAACATGGCTTATTCCTCCTTAGTCATCGAAGTTAGAGAGAAGCGGTTTGGTGATTCCTACTTATTGCAGATGAAAGAGGGGATTCACAAACATAAAGCCTCAGCTTTTAAACAAGGGGGAGATGGCGGTACCATGAGATACCGAGGCAGATTATGCGTTCCAGATGTAGATGAGCTCAGAGAGCGGATTATACCAGAAGCTCGCAATTCCAGGTATTTAATTCACCTAGATCCCACGAAGATGTACCATGATCCTAAGGAGATTTATTGGTGCAATGATATGAAAAAGAATGTGGCAGGGTTTGTGGCTAAGTGCCTCAAATTGTCTGCAAGTGAAAGCCAAACACTAGAGGCTTGGCGGCTTGGCTCAGAATATAGATATTCCTGTTTGGAAATGGGAGATAATAAATATGGAATTTATAATAGGTCAACCTCATTCAGTTAGGAGGCACGACCCGATTTGGGTGATTATGGACAGAACTACGAAGTTGGCACGCTTTTTTCCTTTTAAGACGATAGATTCAGCACCAGACTATGCCAAGTTATTATTCAAGAAATCGTTCGACTTCATGGGACCCAGCTTCCATCATTTCAAATCATGGTGCCCAGTTCACAGCAAACTTCTGGAGATCATTTCAAAAAGGATTGGGTACCAGGGTTAACCTCAGCACAACTTTTCATCCGCAGCCCGATGATCAGACAAATGCGCTATTCAGATCTCATGTTATAATATTCATGCCAGTCCAGTATTCATTTAATCCAGTATTCAGTCAGCTTAGTATTTAGTTAGTTCAATAGACATTCGACAATATCTCAGCAGTTCAGTAATCATGTATTCATTCAGTTCAGTAAGCATGTGTCCTTGATTTCAATGGTAATTGGGATGACCACCTGCCTCTTATTGAGTCTATTTACAAAAATAATTACCATTCTAGTATTGGGGTGGCACTATTCGAAGCTTTGTATGGGCACATATGTAGATCACCGATTGGTTAGTTCGAAGTTGGTGAAGTGGAGTTGTTAGGACCATACTTGGTCTATCAGGATATGGAAAAAGAAAGTTAAGCTAATTCAAGAGCGTTTGAGAACGGCTCAGAGTCGCTAGAAGTCTTACACAAATGTGAGGCGAAGGGACTTAGAGTTTCAAGCTGATGATTGGGTGTTTCTTAAAGTTTTGCCTATGAAGGGAGTTATAGGGTTTGGTAAGAAGGTGAAGCTTAGTCCAGCTATATTGGACCATAAGAATCCAATAAAAGGTTGGTCAATTGGTTTATGAGCTTGAGTTGCCACCAGACTTGATTATTGTGCATCCAGTGTTTCATGTGTCTATGTTGAGAAAGTGCGTGGGAGAGCCGTTATTGGTTGTCCCGACTGATAGCATAACAGTCAATGATAATTTGATTTATGAAGAAGTCCCAGTGAAAATCCTTGATCGCCAAGTTCGCAAGTTAAGGACTGAGAAGGTAGCCTCAGTAAAGGTTTTGTGGTGAAGTCAGAAAGTTGAAGAGGCTACATGGAAGCCGAAAAAGACATGAAGCCCAGATATCCCTATCTCTTCGAAGAATCAGCAGGAAAAGGTGAAGGTATTGTACTTCCCCTCTCAGATCTTTCCTTCTACAGTTTTCACATTATCAGTATTCAGCCTGTTAGACAGTCAGCTTAGTAGTTATTCAGTTCAACAGATAATTCAGTCCATCCCTTTTCAGTTCAGTTTTCATGTGCTCATGTCAGTTAGTGTGCACATGTCTCGACAGTCACTCTTTACCAGAATCCATCATTCGAGGATGAATGATCCCAAGGGGGAGATAATGTAACACCCCGTATCGTTAGAGTTCTAGTGGAAAACAGAAGGTTTGAACGTTTTCCGAAAATGATTGGCAGGCCTACTTGGGGAAACCATAAACCCTTTATTAGTTGGGAATTTTAGAAAGTAACCTTAATGAAAGTTGTAGTACATAGAAATACCTTTCTAACGATATAAGGATTAGGCCAATCAGAGTCCGGATTAAGGAGATATGATCGTCTCAAAATGGCTAATAGAGGGGTGCTCAGATTCGATAGAATCGGCTACGTCTTCAATATGTCTGCCTTCCAGTCAAATTTCGTGAAAATCAGTTCAGAATTTGAGAAAATTTAAAACACAAAAGTTATAGCCCATTCCAACGGTATATTGTGGAGCCCAAACAGAACTCTGTACAAGAAGTTATGTCCATTTTACCGAACACTATGCAGAACCGACATAGGTCCCTTGTGAGGGCGCATGCGGGCGCGTGCACTGGCCCCGCATTGCTGGCCAATCCCAAAAACACACCGTCTTTGAATATTGACCTGCAGGGGATCGTGCGCTACATGCGCGTCGCGGGCCCATCGCATAACAGGTCGAGTTTCGGGTCAAAAGTCGGGATTTTGAGTTTTAAGTCATATTTAAGCATTGGGTTTATTTCCCTAACACCCCTAGTCACGAAAAATCACCCTAAAGTTAGAGAGAACAATTTCCAAGCCTCAAGAACCCTCCAAGGTAAGTTTTATCATCATTCTAGGTTGAATTCAAGTCCCCAATCTCTTTCTAACTTGAGTAAACCCTTCTAATCGATAGAGTTGTGAGTGGAACATTATTGTTGGGCGTGAAAACCCTAGAACTTGAATTTAAGAGGATTGAACGTCAAAAAGGTAATGCTTCTACACTCTAATCATTCATAATAGTGAATTGATGAATTCTTGGGAGAATAGTAAATGGGTTTAGTAAGGAGAATTACACGAACTACAGTAGGGTTTTGGATTGTTGACTTGAGATTGTTATAATCATACGAGTGATGGAGAATGGTGTTAATTACACCTAATTGAGATTGTAGAATCACCTAGAAGTAAAAGAATGGGAAATTGGGCGAAGAAACACCATTAATGGAGATTGTGGAGCTTTATGCCAACTAAGTGTTTGATAAAATGCTTAGATGACCAAAGCATGGATATTATTGCTAATAAAGAATCTCTTTGACTTGTATTGATATAATCAAAGTTGAAAGGGTTGACGAACATTGTATTATGCTCAAAGGCTGGAATTAAGGTATGTGAGGCTAACTATATACGTTAGGGAATATTCATGATTCTCCCTACAGCTCATTCTTCATACTTGTCAGTAATTTGACTCATAATATAGTTTAGCCCTAGTTTCATGACATGATATAGAACTATTATCTTCAAGGGTTGCAATTGCAAAATTCGTTCATAGTTGTCACTTTGAACATCATGAACTCTGCACATAATCTTTATAGACTTTTGCATTGTTATCACATGAGTCTCAGTCAGTGTGTAACCAGTTATTTGCATGAGTCCCATAATTAGAAACAGTTATCATGCAATTAGCTATAGCCAGCCTCAGACTTGTAAATTGTTAATGTTGAACACCTGTATCTGTATTTTTGGGCTCTAGGCCACAGTTTATGCATACGTATTGCTTGGGCCTGAAGCCACAGTTTTTGTGCACATTATTTGTGCCCTAGGCCACAGTTATATTTACAGTTTTACAGGTGATTCTTCGTCCAGAACAGGGAGTACTTCAGCTTTTTGCTTTCCTATTTAGTTTAGTTTCAGTTTCAGTTCTAGTATTTTATTGCTTCAGTTGCTTTACATACCAGTACAATTCAAATATGCTGATGTCCCTTTTTATTGCTTGGGGGCCCATATCTCGTGATGCAGGCAATGATATAAAGGTTGACGACTCAGCTAATTAGGAGTGCACGTATCAGCTACTGGTGAGCCCCAGATTCTTTCGGTGCGTTGTCAGCTATCCAGTTATTTCAGTTTATAGAGAACTCTATTATTCAGTATTCTTAGAGGCTTCATAGACACAGTCCAGATAGTAAGATATTTGTTATGTTAGCCTTGTTGGCAGTTATACTCAGTTGGTCAGTTGTTTTGGTTTAGCCATGTTGGCTACTCTCAGATATTGTCAGATTGTCTATGTATTTCCGCATTATGATATTTCAATCAGACTTCCAGTTAATCAGTGTCACGACCCAACCTAGGGCCATGACAAGTGACCGGGCTTACCCTGCCTGAGAACGCAACATTTGCTACTTGCACTCGAATATGGCGATCAATAGATTTTTTTTTTCCTGTCTGAAATTCTAGATAAAATACTATAGTCGATATATAACTCAAAACGTCTTAAAACGCACTGACATATATACACATACATAAATATATACATGGCATAGGACAAGGCGGGCCGAAGAGGCTACCGCTACCTCCATACAACAACATAGTGACTGACAGAACCGAACAGTACCCATAACACCCACGCTGTTCGCAGACTTCTAGCAGTATGACTTGCAGAATATATACACAAAATTATACCAAAATAGGAACACCTCCGAACAAGTGGAGTTGTCCGACTCCTAGTCTTTGAATCCCCCCTAAGTAGCCGGGATCGCCAAGTCGCGTCCCCGGACTGCGGCGTGAAACACGACCGAAGAAAGGGGGTCGATGCGGAATATGTACTTGAATATGTAAAGCGAGAATAGATAGTAACCACCGCGTAAGTTAGGCAAGAAGAAATCATAACCAACCCAATATACGCGACCTTCGCAAAAAAAGAAAACATAAATAAATACACAAAGTCCCAAAACCTTTTTTTAAGTAAATAATCGCAATCCAACTAACATTTTCAAAGTAAGTAATGTAATCTAGAACACCTCTTTTAAAGGAGTAATGCAATACATCACACGCGCCGCTTCCGGCAAAATAATGATAGCCCCTTCGGGCAGCCGCTTCCGGCTCAATATCAACAATGGCCCCTTCGGGCAGCCGCTTCCGGCTCAATATCAACAATGGCCCCTTCGGGCAGCCGCTTCCGGCTCAATATCAATAGTGGCCCCTTCGGGCATGTATGCAAATATGCAAATGCATGGAAATCCCGTTAAAAAAAAATAATATCCATAACATAAACTAAGGCCATGTGTTACATAGCACACTCAGACATAAGCTGAGGCCATAGCGCACTCAGGCGTAAGCTGAGGCCACAGTTCACTCGGGAACCAGCCGAGGCCATATATCATATAGCGCACTTAGTCACGTCATGAAATCATCCAATCGTTTAGAATAGTTTAAACAGTAGAATCTCACACCCCCGTCGGAGTGGTTTTGAAAATTGACTTTATGTTTCCTTTATTTAAAAGAACAACTTTCTTGAAATCATTAATAACCCACAAACCCGTTTCAAGGGAATCCGAGTTAGCATAAAAAGATTAGCAACCATGTGTACATGCAAAGTAGTGAGAACTAAATGCCTTTCAAATGTCGTTATGAACCTCATTCGTTATAAAACCTCTACGACCATTTTTAAGCAATTCTAGACCATCTACAGAAGTTAGGAACGTTAGCCAACAGTTTCCTTTAACTATCGTATGGAAATAAGTCAAATGGAGCAATACAAAAGTCTCGGGAACTGTGGGCCCACCTCGGATCAGGTCGGGGTGGCGGACGTGAACGACGAACATTACTTTATGAAGTCACTTACGAGAGTTTTAGGACAATTCGGTTCCATTTGTGAAAATTATCGATGCTTAGGCTATTCTTCCTACAAACATAAAAGGTATAATTCAGTTCTATTGAATGGAAAAGGGGCAAACCCAACCCCGGATTTCTAGGAATAGAATCATCCCCAAGGCTCGTATCCAAACCTATTATGTCTAGAACATGCCAAAAGAAAGAAGGGTAAGGCTTTACATACCTTGTTCACGTCTTACGCTCGTCCGAGCTCAACTCCTGTTTCTATCAAAATCTACAATTGGTCATAATTACCAAATGTGAGTTACAAGCTTTTAAGAATTCAAGTTTAAATCCATATTTGCCTACCGAAATTTCGGCAGCATTTCCCCTATAAATTCAACCTCCCCGAGAGTTAACCCGGCCATAATATCAACAACAACATCTATAACAATACCAACAACACAATAATAGTCATCAAGAATCAATCTAAACTCATTCCAACGCAAATGGTCTTCCTTTCTACATAATGCGACAACCTCCATTCTAACTTCACACTTTCAACCCAATATCAATGTTTTCATATTCATTTACAAATTCAAGGCCATTCAAACATAATTCGGAAGCATTATACATTATTCTACAAAAGGTACGATAGTTCCACCGAAACCATAATTCACATTCTAGCAATCTCATTTCCATAATTGCATACAAACGATAATAAGATCATATACATTCCTACAACAATTTACAACAATTTCTCATTCCAATCTTGAACCATTATTCTTCCATTTCGTCACAAGACTACAACACACAACTAACATGTCAAAATAATAAATAAAAAATCAACTCATCTCTCCTTCACCTTATAGCACCCCACGGCCACAACACACACACACACACACGACTTGCACACCACACACAACAATTCCATAATTTTCATGCAACTCTAATCACTATAACACATATACCCATTCCATAACACAAAAACATAGAATTCTTACCTTTTTCTTCAAATTCCAACTTGTCGCAAACGTGGTTCTTTCGCTAAACTAATTATACCACGTCGAAGAGCGTCTTGAACTTATCAAGAATTCAAGAAGGAAGAGATTTTTGAATCAAAGTTGAAGGCTTGGAATTTTTTTTTCTTGTTGGCCGAATTGGTTGGTTGTTGCTCTCCAAGTTCTTCCTTTTTTTTTTCTTGAAAGTTCTTGGAATTATGAAGAATAATATAGTGGCCATCTTATTTAATCACATGGATTTTAATTCCATATGGGCCTAAGGCCATATAGCCTTGGCCGGCCACACCCATGCTTGGGCCTCATTTCCTTTTTTTTTTTGGCCCAATTACTTGGTTAAATAATTGGTAGTTCACGAAACTCATTTTCGAAATTCCAATTTTTGCCCTTAGCCTTCCTCGATATTTTCGTCAATACTTCTCATGAACAACTTATATGCTAAATAAAACCAAAATATGGCCTTACCCCTTACAAGTCGCAATCATTTCGAAACTTCCGAATATGCAAAAACACGGGATATAACATCCTCCCCCCCTTTAAAAACATTCATCCTCGAATGTTAAATGAACCTTATAAGGCCTTATAAGTATAGTGGGGAAGTTTATTTTTTTATGGGTAGCACATATAACTCATTTGCCAATCAATATAACAAATTCACAAACTTAGATTACTCGGCGGTGTATCCCGCGAGCCTGGGATCCGGTCTCCCCCCTAGCATATAGATACGATGTGGCCCCGCACTGAAATTAGGTGCTCTACCTCCGCCCCTACCTCGGCCGGAAGAAGTCTGAGGTCCTGTCTCGGGGGCTCTTACCGAAGGCGACGATGCTGCTACCGAGTTTCCAGGAACAGTATGGCCCACTCCTTGTGGATAATCTCTAGCATAGTGCGTCGTATCACCACAAGTATAACATACACCATATCGACATCGTCCTATGTGGCGTCTCCCGCAAGTCGCACATCGGGGAGGGGGCATCACCTCCTGCCCTGACCCCGCCTGCTGCTGAGAACCCGGCGCATAAGGAAAATTTTGTCTCTGTCTAGGAAAAGCCTCCCTACCCCGCTGAGATCCTCGAAGCTGCGAGGATGCGCTAGACTGGGGTCTGCTCTCTCTGATGGAACCTTTATTTTGACCCTCCGACTTGGCCCTCTTGGGCTGACCACCATTCTGCTCTGAGGTAGCCTCTCGCTGACGCTTTCGATCTTCTGACCCCTGGGCATAAGCCTGAACACGAGCTATATCCATACCCGGCTGCATGGCAACTGCCATACAAGCCTCCTGTAACTCCGGCTCTAATCCCATTACGTATCGATGCATTCTATCCTCCATATCCTGCACAATAGAAGGGGCATATTGTTACACCTCGCATTTTTGTACATTTGAATATCCCGAGTTAATGGCGAGAAGTTAAGGACAAGACTATGTTCTAAAATTATTTTAATGCATTAGTAGGTTACGAGCATTATTTATGGACGTTGGTAGTATGGAAATAATGAGAAAGGTTAAGGGTAAAAAGGAAAATTCGGAAAAGGGTTCATGGAAATATTATGGAAGGCTAAGGGCAAAATGGAAATTTCACAAGAAGTCTTGAAAATCTTGGAAGGGGCCAAACTTATGTGGCAAGACACCTAGTTTTTTTTTTTTTTTTGGATTAAATTTTAAGAAATTTCAAGAAAATTCTAGACAATAAAGAAAAGGAGGGAAAAGAAAGAAAAATCTAGAGAGGGGGCATGTGCCCCTCACATGCATGTGAATTATATATGTATATATATATGAGGAGTGGTCATATTTTTTAGAAGAGAGAAAGAAACAAGAAAGAAAGAAAGAAACAAAAGAAAAAAAAAAAAAAAGAGGGAGTCACGGCCATGGCTGGCTGAATTCAGCCATGGCAAATGATCATGGAAAAAATTATTTTCTTCTTGTTTTCCCACTAATTAAAAGGTCCTTTACGACATGGAGGAGTTGTTGGAAGAAGAAAACTATCCGTTCTTGCAAAAGAGGTTCCTAGCCGAGTGGGAGTTGAAGGAAAAGGTAAGGTGCAATCTTGTTTTTCATATGTTATGCATGGTTGTGGACGTGTGATAGTGTGTTGAGATGAATGGAATTCATGAAATGAAGATGTTGGTGTGTGAAGCGTGTGTATGTTATATGGTATAGGAGTGAAGAGTTAAGTTTATGAAGCATGTTGATTGTTATGTTATGGACTATGTGATGAATAAATGAATAAAAATTCATGAAAGTTGGTATGTTGGAGTCTAGCCGTGAGTATGGTTGGTTGGTGTAGAAGAACGAATTAAATTAATTTAGTGTTCTTGGTTGATTGTGGTGTAGATTCTAGGATGAAAATGAGTGCTTGATTTAAATTGAAGATAAGATTGTTGTGGGCTGATTTGGAGCTTAGTGTGTCTTTAATATACTTTCTTGAAATTATGAAAATAATGTTGTTGATATATGGAAGTGTGGGTGTAGTTTATGAATTTGAAAGAAATAAATGTATTGTTGGTGTCCTTATGGTATTTGGAAGATTTCGGGTACTATGGTATGTTGTTTGGGTCGTTTGAACATAGTGAAGTGTTTTTGAAATTTGTTTAAGTGGTCTCGGATTAATACTCGAACATGCGAGCATTGATGATAGCTTGAAAATATATATAATTGGAAGGTTGTCGAAATATGTGGAGATGACTTGTTAATGTTAGAATATATTTGGATATGTTATTGTTGGTTTTGTTGTTAATATTGTGGCCGAGTTCCATTCTCGGGTTGTTGGTTGTTGAATTGGGCGAGTTAGAATCTCGGGGGGATGGCGCATTTACAGGGGGAAAATGCTGCCGAAATTTTGGTGACAAGTGTTACTTCGAGAATTTACTTCTAGATGCTCAAGTTGACATTTGGTAAATGTGACCAAATCGTAGATTTTGGCGGATTTGCAAATTGATTTGGAGCAACGAAGGAGAGCGAGAAAGAGGTATGTAAGACTTTACTTTCCTTCTTTGGCATGTCTTAGATGTAATAGGCTTGAACACGGGCCTCGGGGATAATTCCTTTCCTAGAAAACCGAGATTGAAATTAGTTACTATTCATTCAGTAGAATTGAAATAGAAATTGTGCAAAAGGTGGGAAAGACCTCCTAGACCTCTAGAACTTGCATAAACAAGACCCGAGTACCCTAAGACCCTCTTAAGTAATGTCATGAAACGTATTATACATCAATTGTGTACGCCGCCTCATTTGACCCGAGGTGGGCCCATTGTTTCCCGAATTTTCCTTATTGTTCCGCTTGACTTACTTTGAAGCTGAATCCAAAAGAAACCTTTGATCCCTATTCTGTTATCAACTGACAAGTACTATACCTATCCCAATGAGAATACTTCTATGGCAATAATGATAACGATGATGTAGAAAAGAGAATATGCCTACGATCAGTATGACCAAGATTTCTAAGCAAAGGATTCAATGTGAATACAAAGGTGACGAACTAGTTCTTGATCCTTAGCTCCACTTCTTAGCTATGACGCTATGTTCTATGGATTCCAAGGTCTATGAATTGACGTTTATGATGCCCCTGATATCATACTATGTTTTCTCCTAGTACTATTCTTCGTTGGTAGTCTCGCCTTAAAGTACTCGTCCCTTCAAGGTGAGACAAAGCGATCCCGGTTATTCCATAATACAATCGGAGGTCACCGACCTTACGTCACTCCGATGGACACATGACCTTCCTTGGGCTCTCATGCATGCTGTTTATATGATAATGTATATAATACCTGATCCTAATGATTGTGTGTGTATACACTGTATATGTGGGGGAATGGGGAGGGCAACTGTGTCCACCTGATTCAGCTGGCTTATCATCCCGAACGCGGGATGCTCAGACGCGGGATATGGGAGAGCCGTACGCGGCGTCTGTTATTTGATATTTGATATTCGATATTTGATATATATAATATGATATATTTGGGACAACACGTTGGGGAGGGGTGGAGAGCCGATGAATTCGGCGTCGTAGAATCGTGAGTAAAAAGTACCGTTTTCCGAAAAGTATCTGTTTTCTATGTACAAGAATAAAAACACCGTGTTCGGGGAAAAGGAAAAAGCTAGGCATGCATGGCCTCCGCCCCCGAGTGGCATTCACATGTACGGAGTTACTCCTTTATCCTATGACACTGCCTATGTTTCCATAAAGTTATTACTCGCACAAAAGTTTACCGTTTTACACGTGATATGTTCCATCTGCATTAATACTCTCCTTACATGATATGCTTACTGCGGCTCTTCCGTGTTGTTACCGTTCATGTCTTACATACTCAAGACATTGCTCGTACCGACCCCTCTTCTTCGGGGGCGCGTTCATGCGCGCGGTACACCTGCACGGATCGAGGTCAATATAGAAGATGTTCCGGCGGTTGGCAAGCTCCATTTGGCCGGAGTGTAGCCGAGTCGAGTACACGCGTGCCGGATTTCGATGACGATTAGAGACTTTGCGTTACGAGTCGTGGGTACCGAAGTCGGTCGTCGCGTGGCTTCATAGGCCGATGTGTCAGTTTGTATTATGATATAAGTTTTATGCAGTTACAAATTCGATTTGCTCGGAAAGCAGCAGAAAGAATATTTTTAGTAAGCTTTGTCATGTATATTAGACTTAGAGGAAAAAAAAAAAATCTTACGCATGGAATAAGAGTCAGAGGGTTCGCTCGGCCCTAGGTAAGGGTCGGGTGCCCATCACACCCTGATCGAGATTAGGGTGTGACACATATCTAGCTAAAGAATCAAACTCCACACTATACTCCCTAACAGACATGCTACCCTGCCGCAGGTTAAGGAACCGGTCAACTCTTGCCCGCCTCAATTCAGGTGGCATATAATGGCGCAAGAAGGCATCTGAGAATTCCTGCCAAGTCGGCGGAGGGCATCCCTCCCTCGGATAACCTCCATGACTGAAACCAATTAATTGCTATACCCTGTAGCCTATAGGCGGCTAGCTCAACAGACTCCGTAGCCGACGCCCTCATTATATCTAAAGTACGCTGCATACCATCTATAAACTCCTGGGGATCAGCATTTGGGTCCGTGCCCTTGAATTCTGGGGGATTTAAGGTAAGAAAATCTCTCGGCCCTGGCACTAGCGGCTCTATCCGGGTATTCATGGCCCCTATCCTGTCGTCCAGCCTGGGTAGCAAGTATCTGGGTTAGCAAGCGTATAGCATCCTTTATCTCTCTTATTTCCTGACTCTGGATATCCGGCCGGTGAACTGGAGGCACTGGTACAGGTGCTGGAGCTGGGGCTGGGTCAGATGCCTCTCTGAGCCCCTCCGAAGATGAGGAAGTAGGAGAACCCTGGGACCGAATGCGTATTCCAGTGTAAGTCTGAGCTCTGGTAGACCTAGGGGCTTGGCTACCTACCTCATCCACAACGGCCGTGCCTCTCTGAGCCGCCGTCGCTTTACCCTTCCTAGGCATTACTGAAATCATACAGATCATTAGATTAGGGACTTTACTTACGACACAGCTCTATCCGCACGATATTCACCATGAAAGAAAGAATGACACCCTATTAATGTCTCGTAGCTTCCTGTTTATAGATGTGGTGCACAACACACCGATAAACAAGACTCTACTAAACACCGTCTGCGAACATACCGAGGACTGACCTGCTCTGATACCACTTTTGTCACGACCCAACCTAGGGCCATGACAAGTGACCGGGCTTACCCTGCCTGAGAACTCAACATTTACTACTTGCACTCGAATATGGCGATCAATAGATTTTTTTTTCTATCTGAAATTCTAGATAAAATACTATAGTCGATATATAACTCAAAACGTCTTAAAACGTACTGACATATATACACATACATAAATATATACATGGCATAGGACAAGGCGGGCCGAAGAGAGCTACCGCTACCTCCATACAACAACATAGTGACCGACGTAACCGAACAAAGACCCATAACACCCACGCTGTTCGCGTACTTCTAGAAGTATGACTTGCAGAATATATACACAAAATTATACCAAAATAGGAACAGCCTCCGGAACAAGTGGAGTTGTCCGACTCCTAGTGCTGAATCCCCCTAAGTAGCTGGATCGCCGAGTCGCGTCCCTGGACCTGCGGGCATGAAACACAGCCCCCGAAGAAAGGGGGTCAGTACGGAATATGTACTGAATATGTAAAGCGAGAATAGATAGTAACCACCGCGTAAGTTAGGCAAGAAGAAATCATAACCAACCCAATATCTGCAGCCTTCGCAAAAAAAAGAAAACATAAATAAATACACAAAGTCCCAAAACCGGCTTTAAGTAAATAATCGCAATCCAACTAACATTTTCAAAGTAAGTAATGTAATCTAGAACACCTCTTTTAAAGGAGTAATGCAATACATCACACGCGCCGCTTCCGGCAAAATAATGATAGCCCCTTCGGGGCGGCCGCTTCCGCTCAATATCAACAATGGCCCCACCCAGGCAAATTTTTCGGCTTCCGCTCAATATCAATAGTGGCCCCTTCGGGCATGTATGCAAATATGAAAATGCATGGAAATCCCGTTAAAAAAAATATCCATAACATAAACTAAGGCCATGTGTTACATAGCACACTCAGACATAAGCTGAGGCCATAGCGCACTCGTGCGTAAGCGAGGCTGACCACTCGGGCACCACCGAGGCCATATATCATATAGCGCACTTAGTCACGTCATGAAATCATCCAATCGTTTAGAAAAGTTTAAACAAAGAGAATCTCACACCCCCCTCGGAGTGGTTTTGAAAATTGACTTTATGTTTCCTTTATTTAAAAGAACAACTTTCTTGAAATCATTAATAACCCACAAACCCGTTTCAAGGGAATCCGAGTTAGCATAAAAAGATTAGCAACCATGTGTACATGCAAAGTAGTGAGAACTAAATGCCTTTCAAATATCGTTATGAACCTCATTCGTTATAAAACCTCTACGACCATTTTTAAGCAATTCTAGACCATCTACAGAAGTTAGAACGTTAGCCAACAGTTTCCTTTAACTATCGTATGGAAATAAGTCAAATGGAGCAATACAAAAGTCTCGGGAACTGTGGGCCCACCTCGGATCAGGTCGGGGTGGCGGACGTGAACGACGAACATTACTTTATGAAGTCACTTACGAGAGTTTTAGGACAATTCGGTTCCATTTGTGAAAATTATCGATGCTTAGGCTATTCTTCCAACAAACATAAAAGGCATAATTCAATTCTATTGAATGGAAAAGGGGCAAACCCAACCTCGGATTTCTAGGAATAGAATCATCCCCAAGGCTCGTATCCAAACCTATTATGTCTAGAACATGCCAAAAGAAAGAAGGGTAGGCTTTACATACCTTGTTCACGTCTTACGCTCGTCCGAGCTCAACTCCTTCGTTTCTATCAAAATCTACAATTGGTCATAATTACCAAATGTGAGTTACAAGCTTTTAAGAATTCAAGTTTAAATCCATATTTGCCTACCGAAATTTCGGCAGCATTTCCCCTATAAATTCAACCTCCCCGAGAGTTAACCCGACCATAATATCAACAACAACATCCATAACAATACCAACAACACAATAATAGTCATCAAGAATCAATCTAAACTCATTCCAACGCAAATGGTCTTCCTTTCTACATAATGCGACAACCTCCATTCTAACTTCACACTTTCAACCCAATATCAATGTTTTCATATTCATTTACAAATTCAAGGCCATTCAAATATAATTCGGAAGCATTATACATTATTCTACAAAAGGTACGATAGTTCCACCGAAACCATAATTCACATTCTAGCAATCTCATTTCCATAATTGCATACAAACGATAATAAGATCATATACTTTCCTACAACAATTTACAACAATTTCTCATTCCAATCTTGAACCATTATTATTCCATTTCGTCACAAGACTACAACACACAACTAACATGTCAAAATAATAAAAAAAAAAATCAACTCATCTCTCCTTCACCTTATAGCACCCCACAGCCACAACACACACACACACACACGGCTTGCACACCACACACAACAATTCCATAATTTTCATGCAACTCTAATCACTATGACACATATACCCATTCCATAACACAAAAACATAGAATTCTTACCTTTTTCTTCAAATTCCAACTTGTCGCAAACGTGGTTCTTTCGCTAAACTAATTATACCATGTCGAAGAGCGTCTTGAACTTATCAAGAATTCAAGAAGGAAGAGATTTTTGAATCAAAGTTGAAGGCTTGGAAATTTTTTTTTTCTTGTTGGCCGAATTTGTTGGTTGTTGCTCTCCAAGTTCTTCTTTTTTTTTTTTCTTGAAAGTTCTTGGAATTATGAAGAATAATATGGTGGCCATCTTATTTAATCACATGGATTTTAATTCCATATGGGCCTTGGGCCATATAGCCTTGGCCGGCCACACCCCATGCTTTGGGCCTCATTTCCCTTATTTTTTTTTGGCCCAATTACTTGGTTAAATAATTGGTAGTTCACGAAACTCATTTCCGAAATTCCAATTTTTGCCCTTAGCCTTCCTCGATATTTCCGCGTCAATACTTCTCATGAACAACTTATATGCTAAATAAAACCAAAATATGGCCTTACCCCTTACAAGTCGCAATCATTTCGAAACTTCCGAATATGCAAAAACACGGGATATAACAATCAGCATGTGTTAGTCTTATTTTATAATTCAGTTATTTTTTGGTATCACATGTTGATTCAGCCAGCCAGTTGGTTCGCTCGGTCATATGCAGTCTGGTACCCTGTGCCGTGTTACGTCTAGGCCCATGTTCGGGGCGACCCACAACCGAGATGTCATCCATGAACACTTCTAAGTAGTCCTCTACCATGTCAGAAAAGATCGACGTCATGCACCTCTAAAAAGTGCCTGGAGCATTACACAACCCAAAGGGCATCCGACTGAATGCAAATGTCCCATAAGGACAAGTAAACGTCGTCTTTTATTGATCCTCCAACGCAATGTTGATCTGATTGTATCCCGAATAACCATTAAGGAAATAATAATAAGAACGCCCTGCTAGCCGATCAAGCATTTGATCAATAAAAGGCATAGGGAAATGATCATTGCATGTGGCAGTGTTGAGCTTGCAATAGTCCATACAAACTCTCCATCCGGTTACAGTTCTCGTAGGAATCAGCTCATTCTTTGCATTGGGCACAACTGTGATGTCGCCCTTCTTAGGAACACATTGGACTGGGCTCACCCATTTACTGTCAGCTATCGGATAAACCACTCCAGCATCTAACCATTTGATGATATCATTCTTGACTACCTCTTGCATATTCTCGTTCAATCTCCTTTGATGCTCTACACTCGGTTTGCTATCCTCCTCCAACTGGATTTTATGTTCACAGATTCCAGATGGAATTCCCCGAATGTCTGCTATGGTCCAACCAATCGCACTCCTATATTCACGCAATACCTTCAAAAGATGTAGAATATGTTCCTCGGTCAGTAGGGCTGAAACAATCACTGGAAATGTATTGTTCGGACCAAGGAACTCATACTTCAGATGTGATGGGAGCTACTTAAGCTCCAACTTAGGTGGCTTAATGATCGAAGGCTTTTCTGGAGAAGTTATTCCATTTTCGAGATCAAGATTTAGCTTCTTTGGGTAGTAAGAATATGAACCCAAACCAACAAGTGAATTAACTGTCTCCACATAACTTTCCATGTCTTCAGCATCAAAGTTCACAAGAATACAGGCTAGAGCTTCACCCAAACATTCTTCTTCCATCTTGAACTCTACCACTTCATCAACAACATCAAACGAATTAATTATCGAAATGCTCTCGTAAGCACTTGGTAACTTCATCCCCTTGCTAGCCTGAAAAGTAACTTCTTCATCGTTGACTCGGAACTTGATTTCATTTTTCTCTGAATCCATCAGAGCTCCCCCTGTAGCAAGGAAGGGTCTTCCTAGAATAATAGGGATGTCCTAATCAACAACACAGTCAAGAATCACAAAATCAGTGGGCAACATAAATTCATCAACCACACCAATAGGCCTTTTTATAGACCTATCAGCCATTTGTAACCTCATAGTAGTTGGACTTGGCATCCCCAAACCTGATTGTTTGTATATAGCAAGTGGCATCAGATTAATACTCGTCTCATTATCACACAAAGCTCGAGCAAAATCATGGTGCCCAATAGAACAAGGAATGGTGAACGCCCCAGGATCTCCCTTTTTCTGAACAGTAGTAGTTGATGATGGAACTCACAGTGTGAGTCAAACTCACAGTTTCATGTTGAACCATTTTCTTCTTTATCAGCAGGTCCTTCAAATATTTAGTAAAACCCAACATCTCCTTGACAGCTTCCAAGAAGGGAAAATTCGGAGATCTGCTTCAACTCATCATAAAACTTCTCGAACTTAACATTTTCCTTCTTCTTTACCAACCTCTGAGGAAAAGGAGGTTTATACTTGAAAAGCTGAGTCAAAGGGCGGAGAGCCACTTTTATAGTCTGTTTGCTCGTGTTATTAGCCTTCTTCATAATCTCTGGAATATCAGTAACCTTCTTGTCAGTAGGATTCTCATCAACAATAATTGGTGCTTCAGACTGCACCTCTTCCTCTTCCTCTATCGGCTTAAAATCAACAACCTTCTTATCAGCCCCTTTGAGTATTTTACCACTCCTAGTAGTGATGAAAAACACACGGTCTACATCGCCTCCCCCATTCTTCGGATTCAGAATAGTGTCACTCGGAAGTCCTCCCTTTTTAGGAGGGTGATGCTCTCTAGAAATATCCCTCATCTGTGAATCAATCTTCTGAATAGCCACAGCATGGGAACCTATTGTCTCTGTCAGCCCAGATAAAGTCCTCTCAGACTTAGACTGATTTGCCAGAATCTTCTCAAGCATTGCTTCAACCTTCGAACTACCTTGCTCTGTTGACTGCCCTTTCGGTGGTATCTAAGGATTGGAACTCTTGTTCCCAAAATTGTTATTGTTGTTGTAACTCCCTTGGTTCGCACCGCCATAATTATTGTTGTAATTTCCTGATTTGTTAAAAGCACCTTGACCTTGCTGAGGTCTCCATTGATTCTGATTCTAGTAACCACCTTCGTAGTTCTGTCTTTGATAACCCCCTTGAGAGTTATTCACATAGTTAGCATCTTCAACCTTCATAGGAGGCCCATCATAAAATAGACCCTCTTGCGTCTAGTACATCCCTTTTGGCATACCTGCATCATTCTCACAAACATTCACCTTCTTAATCTGGGTTTCATCAAACTTCTTTGTTAGCAAGAAAATATTTATTGCAAGCTTTGCCAATGTTTGCTGAGTATCTAGATCTCCTTTACTATATTCTTGATCATAGCACTACCATAAGGTATAACATCAGCATTGTTTGAGTGTCAAGCCTAATTGTGAGTAGTCAGCTTGTCAATTATGTTGGTCACTCATCGATAAGATTTGTTCACGAAACAACCATCAGCTACATTGTTAGCAACTGACTGCGTCACTGGATCTAGCCCTCGGTAGAACTTCTCCATTGATATGTGCTCCGAAAAACCATGATTCAGACTTTTTTGCAAATACTCCTTGAATCTCTCCCAAGCTTCATATAGTTGTTCCCCGGTCGCTGGTTAAATTCATAGATCTTGTCATGAATTTCAGCCTTCTTGCTAGGAGGCTACCATTTCTTGAGAAAAACAGTCACCATCTCTGCCCATGTAGTAATTGAATTTTGGGGCAGCTTCTCAAATCATGTTCTTGCATCTCCAGCTAAGGAATATTTAAATAACCTCTGCAGAATAGCATCTTGTGAAACATTTTTTTGGATGTGATTAGCACACACATCCACAAAATTCCGGAAATGACGTTGAGGGTCATTCTCGGTAGAGTTGCGAAAGTATCCCTCAAGCTTCAACAACTGGTATAGAGAGGAGTCAGTTTTCACGCTAGCAGCTCCAACTCGAGAATGATTAATAGCAGAGGAATAGTCCTTCTCTGGAATAAGATCAGCGAAAATATTTTCTTCATCTGATTCAATTGCTAGATTATTGAATCAATTCCTCTAGTTACAAGCACGTTGATTTTGCTGATCCTGATTCATGTTCACCTGGTTTACAAAGAATAGCAAACAAGGTACGATGGAATAAGCAAAAGACTTCAATCAAAGCAAACACTATTTAGTAATTTCAAAACCGTATTCCCTGGCAACGACGCCAAAATTTGATACGCTCAAATTACACCTATTAATGGTATAACGCGGACGTTGTCAAATATAGTAACCCAAAGAGGCTGGGGTCAAATCCCACAGGAAATATGGTGTGAAAAGGTTACTAAAATCGTAGGATGCTTAATTTAGGTCTAATGTCTTAATCCAATAATTTTGGTAAAAGTTGGGTGTTAAGGACTAATAGCTAACTAGTTTCTTTGGATGTGTAATTTAGGATAAAAGAAACCAAGGTTGTGTCCCCTTTAGATAGGGTGTATGATCATGGGTATTGATCTTGATATACTTCTAATGGATCATTATATGAATGCACTTAATCTCTATATGAATCTCTACTATTTCCCAATAAATAAAGATTATCTCTTTCTATGATTTTCCCAAATATAAGAAAGTAACTATGAAGAACGGTTAATTATGCCAAGCAAATTCTTCTTATTCCTAAGTGAATTTATTAAACAAAGTTTAAAGCTTTGAATCCTTGTTATTTATTCTTACCAACCCTAATTATTTTCCCAAATAAATTAAGGTTTATGGCTCTAATCAGTGTTTGCAACCATTAATTATGAATGAAGAACGAAGAATAAATAAACCCTAACAATCCATTATGCGTATATTAATCACAAATCCAATCACAAAACACTCATCATTGGGTTCACAACTTTAGTAAGGAAATTTAGCTACTCATAGAAAAAGAAGAACAATTAGAAATAATTGAGATCATAATGCTTACAATTTTATTTCATGGTGTTGAGGAAAAAGTAATTGCAATTGTTTGTAATCCAAAGGACTTCTAAAACTATGAGTATGTAGTGCTAAGAAGAATAAAAACTGAAATCTGATGTCTTTCGTACAACAAACCTATCTCAGGTATTTATATGACCCTAAGTCGTGAGAAGTGAAAAGACAAAATTGCCCGTCGGGTCTATTCTACGGACCGTAAAGCCGTTATGGGGACCGTCAATTTTTTCCCCTTAAACCGTCAAACAGTCTCCTGCGTTTTTCTACGATACATTTTGACGGACCATCAAATATTATGCGGTCCGTATAATTGCTCCGCAGGATGGACCTTCAGTGAATTACTTACTGTGATCATTATACGGTACATTTGGCATTCCGCAGAAAGTTCTGCGGGCCGTCTAATTGCTCCGTAAAATTGCCTCTTCAGCGATTTGTTATTTTCTCCACTTCTTTCTGCATTTTCACCTAATTCTCCAACTTTTGCCATCAAAACACTTAATACCTGAAATCCGATAAAAAACACGTAAAATCACATAGACTTGCTTAAAAACAAGTAAAACTTATAGCCGAAAAGCATCGATTATGGCGTAAAATCACGCCACATCAGACCACCCCAGCAGTGCCTCGATCATAAAAGCGGTACCGCTGGAGTGACGTCTTAGACCGCAATTGAAGTTACGAGCAATGATTTCCCCTATTTAAGTTACATTTCGGGAATTGGCCTCATTTTCTAAAACCTTAAAGAGTCCAGCCGCCCCTTGAGCCTTTATGGAGCCAAAATTGATATTTTCTTAGGAAAGGTAATCGCTTTAACTCCTCCCATTCGTTTCTTCCTATTAGTGATACTTATTAAGAGTCCCTCATCTAGAAACCACAAGAATGGGTATCACAATCTCATAAGACTTAAAAAGATGATTCGTTAGTTGCTCTTAATATGGATTCATTGAGTTATTCCCTCTTGTTCATCACCTTAGAATGGTTACTAACTTAGTTTCTCATTTCCCTACTAGATTATAAATGGGTCTCTTCTATGAATCTTGAAAATGGATTTCTAAAGGGTAGATAAAAATGGCAATTTGACCTAGCTATTAGCTTGAAATAGTTAACATTAGTCATGAATGGAGGTTAATAAATCACCTAGTGTAGTTATGAATGAAATCTAGAGATAGGCTAATTTCCCAAATTTACCTTATCAATTCAAAGTCTTTTATAAGAGTTCTAATGGTGAATCCTATTTTGGGTCTCATCATGGTATTGAGTTCCTTCTTATGGATTACAACGTGGTGAACAAATTGAAGAATCAACGAATGCTGGTGTCATCCACTCGGCCTTGAGGTAGGTTACTGCTTCCTTTCGGTAGACTTCAGTTTGTTTCCCGTATTCATGTATTAGAAGAAACAGAGAATGCATGTGTAGAAATTGGAGGCTTGGGATGGAATCATAGGATAGTATTGTCGAGTGATTTGTGTGTTCGGGCTTGCGGCCTGTAGATTCGTTAGGAGGTTTTGTATTGGTTTTCTTGAGTAATAGTGGTTTCTATGTGACTTGGGAGGAGTGGTTGATTCATATTTTTTCGATGGTTTGAGTGGAAATTTCTGTAAGATGTGCCTAGGTTGTGCTATGCTATTATTGTAAACCTAATCGATATTAGGTGGGTGAAATGTACCAATGATTGTAAATTAGTTCTAGATTGGTAGTAGTGATGGCATGTCAATAGAAGGTGAAATGATCATGTAGTAAGGATTGATAGGCAGTAAAAGAGAAAGCGATAATATTATGTTGTGATTAATTGTCCTTTTGTTGTTGGCTTGATGCCACATGCTATCAGTAGATGTTGGAACTATTGTTACATCTTGATTGTGATATGGTGGTACTTTACTTTTGAAGTTGATACAAGCATAGATTTCTGTGTCACCTGTGTAGTTGCTGATATATTGTTGGCGTACCCCTATTGAGACTTGTGACACTGATATATTGTTGGCGTACCTATGTTGGTACTTGTGATATTGAGTTGATTCTTGAAGTTGACACATGCATTTCACTCATTCTCATTCTTCATGGCATACTGTTGAGATACTGTTTGTACTTGCCGAATCATTATGATGAGGTTAGCTGGATTTTTAAAATGAGAGTGATGTGAAAGTCTGATATTCGATGTTAGTTTTAAAATCGTGGATTGAGTGAGTGCATGGACTCCGTGGGTCCCCCAGGGTGGTGCCGGTGAGAACCCCCCGTGGGCAAAGATCCGGGGTCTCGTCTGTCTGTTGGGCAAAGATCCGGGATGAGTGGCACTTAGACTTCACGAGTCACCTTGGGTTGTGCTACCGAGATGTCGATATTTCTGTCCGGAGTACATGTGTACACAACATTGCATTTGCATTCATACATTATCGTATTGCACTGCATCTTGTCTTGTATTGAGATGATTTGGTGCTTTACTTGTGATGTTGGTTCGGATTGGGCACATTGAAACTTGGCATATTTGGGTTTAGATGTTCTACTTAGGCGATGACGTATACTTGGTTACGATTATGGTTGCCTTATACTTGTTAGTTTATCTCTTAGATCGTCGTAGGATCAGTTATATGTTTGGCTTACAAAAGGATGTAAGATAAGGAATAACTTAATGATAAGTGGACTCCTATACTAAAAACGAATGGCATAGTGGTATATGACTAAAGTAAACTGTTGTGAAATTGATTGGTGGCCACTAGAGGAGAGTTGGCATGAATTTAAGATTCTTGATGTTATAACGAGTGGTAATATATGTATGGTATTGTTCTAGTTGTTTATCCTGCTTACTCGTGAATTCTTTTACTGATATGTGTTTCTAACCATTGTCGGCCTATGATGCTTACTCAATACGTGTAATTGTACTAATACTACTCTTGCTACATCCCTTTTTGGGTGTAGAGCTTTTTAGGTGATTGATTTCGATACTTTGGGAGACGCACGACACCTATCTTGAAGATCTCCTCCCACTTCATTCCGGGAGAGGGAATTAGTCTTATAGTTGTATTCCATTCTGAAATTTATATTAGTCGCTCTTGTACTAGTCTAGACCAGGGCGTGGGAAGTCGGGGTGAGTTTTTAACGATTTTACTGTTGGAATCATTTTTAATCTTGAGTTATTACATAAGTTGATTTTCGTTGTTAATTATATATATATATATATATATATATATATATATATTCACTGGATTGAGTGGATTGTGTTTACTTGGTTGATGTGTTATTTGATTGACGGTTCGCCTACTGAGGAGGGAAAGGTAGGTGCTCGCGCGATCCTAAATATTGTCGTGATAGTACCACTTAAAGACACCCTTTGAGAATTCACCACAACGACTAACTCTAGCCACACACTAATACAACTATGCTAACTCTAGCCTAGTTTACCACTCAAGCGGTTGTGGAAGTAACCTTGAGAATTTTGGACACCTACAAACAGCTTCTTTTCACGGAAGAGTAGGTTTACAGTTTAAGCACAAAAGAAGAAGGACTCAACAACCAAAGGACCTAAAGCATCTTCTGTTCTGGACACGTCCTTCAGGTTGTTGTGGCTCTGTTCTTGAGGAACACCTTGAAAGGTGGAGACTTGCACTTTGGATTGAGCAATTTTGGATTGTGCAAGAATGAGTCTTCTCTTGGAAGATGATGTCTTTATATGCACGGATAGAGAGAGAGAGATAGTAGAAATGACCACTCATGAAATTTGGACCGCTGATCAGTTGGCCTTGATGAGGTATGCGTTATACAGTTGCATTGTACTTTTCAGCCGCTCACTTTACAACTGTGGATTTGGACTTTCGGCTTCAGTGATTAGAACCTTTATCTGGGAGAACTATTTCCTCATCTGTTCTTCAAACACGTTATAAGTATTGGATACACTGTCTGTAGCTCTATAGATGCATTGTTGGCTAAGCAGGCTGGAGACCTGATCCCATCTAGTCCTTCTGAATCAACATCACTGGTCTCTCATATATGAGCAATTCCTGCAGACATCTGATCTTTAAGGAGCATGTTAGACAACCAAAGATATGAAATATCATAAGGTTAACTAAGTTCAGAGAGATGAATCTAATTGTACTTGTTCCTATATCTGGTTCCTTAGGTTTGTCATGTTATCAAAACATATTATTTCTTATCAATTTCCCCCTTTTTGATGATGACAAAGCGACATCCTTTGTATTCCCCCTACGGACTAGATCCCTTACACAGATACCTCATTTGTTCCCCCTGAGACTCAACCTCGAGATACATAGTACTATTCTGGTTCTTTGAGTATGGTTTGTCAAATCATCAAAACATGTCATGACATATCCATTTCCTCCTTTTGATGATGATAAACTCAGAGACAAACTTCCCCTTGAGAACTAGATTCCCACTTGTTCCCCCTGCGGATGAGCCCTTCACTTGCCCAGCTTTCAGTCCTCTTTCCCTTTTACACTGTTCCCTTTATATTTTGCACATGTCTCTCTTATATTCTTAAGACTGTGTGTTATATGGAGAGGCCATATTGAGGACCGGGTTTCTTGCTCTTTCTGGTTTTACCAGGTTTGACAATCATCAAAACATGCATATAGTCATTTTCCTACTTTTTGATGATGACAAACTGTCTCTCTCACATCGTTCTTCCTCCCATTCCCACCCCTTTTTCTGCTTCCCCCTTTTGGTATCATTGAAAAGAGTAATAAAAGTAGCATAAGCCAAAAAGAAGTTCAATAGCATTAACTCATGCCCACTAGGGCAACACAACATAAGCAAGAACAGTAACAACAAGTATTAAGATCACTGCACAAATTAGAGTAATTGCCCAGATTAGATTAAGCATATCAAAAACATAGTAGACTTAGTCAGTACAAAATATGATGCTTAAACTGCCCTGAGTGCCAGTCATTAAGTGATGGAATACAAAGGGTCAGATATTCATGGGGGACTAGGAGGGGCTGAAGAACTAAGGATTAATGGGTCTAGACAAAGATTTTCAGTCTTTAGCTAAGAGTCAGCTTCCTTTACAGCACCACTGAGACCTGGTTCCTTTGGCTTCTTGAGCATTTTCATTTCTCCATGATTTTCACATTATCTTCAATTTAATATCGTGCACAACGGGCAACTAAATATGCATAATAGGCTGGTGGACTCATGGAGACCGAACATGTACACCTTGCATATGTAGCATAGCCAGTTTGTAGCTATGCCGGATCCGTTCTCATCAACCAGTACATGGTAATGAGCCGTGGCTATACCAAAGAAACATTATCCTCCATAAGGTGGCACATCTTGGTATCTATCACAGTATTTGGCAAGGTGTTTCCATCCTTCTTTGTCATATTAGGATGGTTGTGATTGACATGGAGCAAATGTGCATGTTGTCTCTTCGGCACTACCACAAGGATTACTCGTGACAGATACCTTTCTTCCAATGGATTGCATGTATTGCGGATTGCATCTATTTCTTCCCTAATAGGTTCCTTCCCCTTCATCTGTTTCGTCATCAGATCCTTCTAGTTCCTTCATCATATTTTCTTCCTTCAAGGCCTCTTCAAACCCCTTAACAATTTCTGTTCCACTTTCTATGATATTAGATCTGTTTCGCTCCCCCGCATTTAGAGTCATCGAGGAGAAGGTCTACACAGGGCTCATAGAGTCCTTTATCTATTCTAGAGTAGTCGATAAAAATGGGACTTACCAGAGTCAGACTATCTTTAGGATCTGGTAGTGATATGTTGGGGTTCAGATTTTGCCAAGTAAGGAAGGACGATTCAGATTTCGGATATGGTAATTTTTTTTTGGCAAGATCTAAAGAGGAATGGTTTTCTTTTGAGGTACGAAGAGGTTTAGCATGGACAAGCATTTAAAGAGCTCAGATCGGAATAGAAGCGGAAGAGTATTATTGACATGGCATTCTAGATAGTTCTAGACATATTAAGCACTGAAGAGACTACTAACCTTAGTCATGGACACCAGGTCCGTTGACAATTTTGAAGACAAGGAAAGAGCTCTGAGATGTGCAGCGTCATTTATGCTTGTGTTGTCCTGACCCTGCCACATGTGTGTACTTGTAACCATACAAGTGTTAGTTAGATGCTTCCGTAAAAACATCTTTTAGCCTTGTACCTTTCCTCTTAACATAGCCAAGGCTGAAGAGGTTTGAGGAAGGGAAACAAGTTGAGCTCGCTCAAACCCATCTCCTATAGATTGCTTCCTGTTTGGTGCCTTGGTGAAGATGTCTGCTACTTGGTCCTCTGTCTTACATAATCAGCTTTTAGCAAGTAGAGTGATAGAGGGACCAGGTTCCTCTTTGCTTTCTGAAGATTCTGTTGCTTTTTCTGTTATTGCAGGGACTAGGTTCCTCTGTGCCATATTTTTAGTTCATGGGAGAATGTCTTACCAATTTTTGTCATGGCCAAGAATGACCTTTCTTGACATTTCCACAAGACACACTCCCTCCTTGGTAGGCCTTGAGTGAGAGGAAATCATCCACTCTTTCAGTAATATGCCTTGAGCAGTCATTATTCATGTAAACGTTATTAAAGTACTTTTTGACTGCCTCCTCTCACTTCACCCTTCTTTCTTTTCCAAAAATTAGGTCTGTCAACTCTTGGCTTCTTCTCAATCTTTTGACCGGTCCCAGATTCACTCCCATAACTTTTCATAGAAATATAAGGTCCATCGCAAATGATGTCTCACAGCTTAGATCCTCATCCATGAAAAGTTACGCCTTCTCCCCTTTTACCATCCATGATATTCTCTATTGGAACTTGGTGGTCTTATGATATATTCTTCTTTCTGTAGGCTTGGTGAACTAGCCATAATGAAGATCCTCTTTAAGTTTAGCCTTTTAGAAAGAACTCGCTCTGATACTAATTGACTCAGGCTAAGCGTCCACCAAACAGTATATGAAGGACCTGGTCGTGTACCAGTTCCCTTATGCACTGCAGTGTGAGAATCAACAAAAGATTTTTATGACGAAAACTCCTTGCTCAAGGGACTAAAAACCATGACCTACCCCTGTAGGATTTCAACTCCACTAACCGAGCAACTCAGGTTACAACTCTATCGTTGTGAGGAATTAACTCCTATAATCCCTCACCCTTACAATAATTCTTATGCAAACCTTGACTACCCCTATCCAAGCACACAAATACACCTAGACTTACCCCAGCCTAGTGTACCACTCAAAGGAACCCATTGAGAATTCACTATAGTGACTAACTACAACGCCCCGCCTAGTCGTTATAGTGTTTTTGACCTATTTACCCATGTTGACCTTTCTCCAAGTCCCATCAGTATGATATATAACTTAATGAAGTCACTAGGTTGGTTCCTGCAAGGTTCGAGTGTAAATTGAGTCATTGATGGAGAAGCTAGTTAAGTTAAAGTGTTAGATCTAATCACCGTCAACGTCGGATTAGGATGACCCCATGTCAATATTTTCAAAGTTCCAAAAAGTAAATATGATGATTTTGAACTTGTACACAAGTTTTGGTAAGGCTCCGAAGAGTTCCAGATAGGTTTGGGTTTTGTCGCGCTCGTATTCGATGTTTTCACCCTAGGACTTTGGCTAGAAAGGGCTCCAAATTGACTAACCGACCTTTGTTTTGTGTGAGGTTTGAACCATTAGATCTGTATCATAATTATGAAGCTATAGCAAAAAGGATCGTCGGGTTTCGCCTCCATATGAGGGAGTTATGATCATTTTTGTGCAGTCTATTCCAAAGAGGTCCGATGTAGCAGAATCAGGGCTGCCATAGCGGGACCGCTGCAGCGGCCATGGTGACCACCGCAGCAACCGATGGGGGTAGAATACCCTCTTTTTATATTCCAACTCCAAGCCATTACTTATAAGATCCAAAGTCAGTTTTGAAGAGAGAAAGAGACAAGCTTTATTCCATTCGTTAGTGAAAGCAGCTTGAAGGGTAAGTCCCCACCTTTATTTGTTCCTTGCCCTTTCTTCTTCAAGTTCTATGATTAGTTTAAGGTCCATCAATGGTGGGTGAAAATCCTAGAACTCTAGAATTAGTAAACCCTTAAATAATTGATAGGTTATTGATTTTGTTGTTGATTAACAATCTAGGAGTATATATTATCACTTTCTAGCAAGGCAATTTGATTTCTTATGGTTGAAATTTCATGTTGATACTTAGGGTTCTAATAAAAATTGAAACTTTGTCCTAAAATCTATTTGAAAGGGTAAAATTGATTAGAAATCCATGAATTGAAGGTTAATGATTATAGAGATAGAAGTTATGATAAATTCACCATTAAAGGATGGTTTCATCCATTGAAAAGGGTAGAAATAAGTGGGTCTTGTTCCCCAAATTGTTGTTCTTGTTTAAATGCATGGGTTTTTGCTTACTTAGCATCATATTGCTAGACTTTGACCGTTCTGAGGCTCTTCGAAAACAGAAGGCTTGTGTGGAGTAGTTTGTGGCTCCTGTTCTGCATTTGAGGTAGGTTACAACTTACTTTAGTTAGACTTTGATTAGGAAAACGTATGTATTGTGTAGAATTAACGGGAGAAAGCATGATTAGGTCTTCGAACATGGTGTTTTGGTTGGGTATTAGCTAGATTGGTATGACTTCTGATTTTGAGAGCTCGTCGCCATTACATTATGTACTAAAATATGAGGTGTAGTTGTATTAATACTGTGGTGATTGGGGATGGGTTTCTATTAGGTTGGTTATTGTTGATAGTGGCTTGTTGCTGTATTATTGTGATTAGACTTATTATCTAAATTGTCGTGTTGTACTCAGTTCTCTCTTATTGTGACATATATCATTGGAGAAAGGAAGGATAATGAGTTTAGGCTTGAATTATGATATAAACTTATGACAACACGTAGATGAACACTTGATGTATGATTTACTTTTCATGATAATATGTCAAAAAATGGAGCATCTTAGTGATACAAGACTTAGTTGTGAGGTGTACTTTCAATATGTGAAAGTAAAAAGGGACATAGACTCTTATGTTGGTTGAGACGGTCTGTATGATTCAATTCATGGTTGAGTTGATCTAAGTCTTGATATGACGTGTGGCTCGTGACTTGTACCTTCATCGTTAGTTTATTTGCATTGATTTACCATGTTTACACTCATTTATGCATTCATACACTCATACATGATGGAAATGGTTCGGAAACGATTCATGAAAGACTTGTGGCATGATGTCTTGTGTTTGACATTGATATTGCTGTTGTTCATAGTCCATGCATACTAATGAACTGGAATACATTGAGACGTACATTGTGATGTGAAATAAGTGAAGAAGTTAATGTAATCTTCTTGTTGAACTTGTGATACTATTTGATACATGGTACTTGATAAATTGATCATTGAAAGTGATGTGACAGTGTTACTATACAAATGAAAAGGCACATTTGACTAGGGGTGAGGATGTGACCTGGATATAATCAGGCATATTTGACCGGGGGTGAGGATGTGACCAAGTTGTGTGCTCGGGTCCTAGGAGTGAATCCGGAACGAGTGGTACATAGACAACATGGGTCCCTTGCAAGTCATGACTATTGGGGAATGATACCAATTAGCATGTGTGTACACGAGTAACTGAGGAGTGAGGTATTTGGCCAGTGCATTGCATTGCATTGCATGCACTTCATCATATTTTGCATTGCACATCATTACATTTTATTCTGCATTGTTGCATGCTCGTGTAGTTCTAATTTTGGTGTGGTTTGTTGAATTCCTATTATGATATAAATATGACCATTGACTGAGTTAAATTATGGAATAGTAACTCTACCTAGGGACGGAACTTGGACTTGTGATTATCAGGTGAGATTATTGAGGCATGACAAACTTGTGATTTAGAAGCCTCATCTTAGGTTATGACTCTATTATGGGATATTCTGTGACTTGAATTTGAGTATTAAGTGCCTATATGTTTATCCTGTTGATTTTATGCTTATATATGTGAACTAATCTTATTCGGCCTATGATGCTTACCGGTACATAGTGTTTGTACTGGTACTACCTTGCTGCACCCTTTTTGAGTGCCGATTGTGTTTTAGAGATTTCATCAAGACTACACCTCTAGCTTGAAGCTAGTTTGCTCGATCAGATCCGAGGGTGAGCTTCTACCCATTCCATGCCACCTGAAGATCTCTCTTTTCAAATGTCTACTTTCATTCCAGACATTATTTGTTATTATTTGACATATACTTCATTCTTTAGAAATTGTTGGTTAGAGTTCTTGTACAATGACTTTCAGATTTTGGGGGTGTAATAGTGAAGACTTTCGCACTTATATTATTTATTATTTATGACTTGATCAGACTATTTATTCATTCACATGTTCATTGATTAAATAATTAAAGAAGTTAAAATTGGCTAGTGATTAATGGGTTAACGGGTAAGGGTTTGCCTACAAGTGATAATAAGGTAGGAGCCCGCACGATCGGTGATTTAGGTCATGACAGTTGGTATAGAGCCAATTTCGTGAATCTAATTGTACAAGGACGCGTCTAGTAGAGTCTTACGGATCGGTATGAAGAGCTCCGTACCTATCTGCGAGAGGCTATAGGACATTTAGGAAACTTCCACCTCTTTCATTCTTTTGACCTACTTCATTGAAATTGGTATCTAGTCGATTCCAATTGGCATCTGCACTTCCTTGTCTTATTCTTCCACAGATGGTGGAAACTCGTTTCCTAGACTCTCATGTGAGTGGTTTTGTTACGACATAACTCGATATGGTACCAGATGTGTCTTCCTGATTCGAACGCGTGTCTAAGTTCAGTATTTAGTTATGATTTGAGGTTTTCGTTATGTGGAATGGTTGTTGAGACTCGTTCATTGTATGGGTTTTCTTACGAAATAGGAGAGACGGTATGAAGGGTTACATCGTCTCCCTGTTTTTAGTGTTGGGTTGCTCAGAAGTCACATAATTACTTTTACTACTTAAACAAGTATGACATATTAGTGATATGATTGGTTTGGGGCATAATTTTAGAACTTCATTGTGGTGTTATGATGGGGTGTGGTACGAGTGTAAGTTAGGTAGGGATCTTTTGATTGACGTGATAAATTAGACCTCCGCTGAGAATTCTGAGGCCGCGGGTGAGTCTTTAGTATGTTTTTACATTAACCTGCATGTTTAGTTTGTAGTTGTAAGGCCTCGAATGAATAGTTGGGATGCGGAGTGAAAACTTAGTGGAAAACCGAGCACACTGGTTAAGGGGAGACTGCTACAGCGGAAGGGCTTCTGCAACAACCAGTCCGCCATAGCGAGGCACAGCTCACCGGCAAGGGTAATCAGGTGTGATGGGGTCCGTTATAGCGCTGGGTTGTCTGCCACAGCGGGACTGCTGTAGCGAACCATCGACCGCGGCAGCGGAAGACGAGTAGTTTTCTTTGCACTTCCTAAGTTAAAGCCTTTAAAACCCTTGTCATTCCTTCCATCATTCTCTAAGCATACTTGGGAGATTTTTGAGAGCTTTGTACCTATTGTGTAAGTTTGGCCAGTTCCTACTACGACTGGTGTTACTACTCGGTTAGTTAATTGCATAAGAAGGGATAATCACACGAATGGTTAAGGGTGTTACGTTAAGTAAGGCATTGTAGTGTAAATTAGTGATGAAGGTTGAATCGACTCGGGTTGTAGAGAGCATTTAAGAAATTTAGATTAAGGGAATTCGAGCAAAGGCACCTTGGTAGATATACGTTAGAGCAGTAATAGGACGGTATATATGGTATATTGGATTTATAAGGTTTTCGGTTTTAGAGCTGAGTGAGCTAAGGGAACTCAAGGGTGTAGAAAGGATGGCTTGCTACTATCTCTAAGATTGACTCGGCTAGTTTGCAAGACTTGTGATTTGTGGTTTCCTATTGAGGGGGTTCGAGAAATGATTAGATGGCAACTATGATTGTGATTTGATTAGAAATCGGGATTACTTAGGTCAGTATAGGTTGTAGGGTTGTTGTTTTACATATTTTGGATGAGGTGTGATCATTAGTACGCTTAAGGAAAGGATTCTACACAATGAACTAAGTGATATGACATATTTTCCTGAGGGTTTGTGATCAGCTACTAGTGAGAAGCAAATTTCAGGTAACCGACGTGTTAAGGCTGAAGGAAGTGGTTTGTGTTGTTCGCAGATATATAGTTTTGTAACACTTTATAGTAAATGAGTTAGTATGGGTTAGAGGAGAGGGTCTGTGGAAATTACTATAATGTGAAGGTTAGGGTTATATTTACGAGATGAGGTTGTATTCCTGTTAGTGGGTTATGTGATGGATATTACTAATCAGATAGCTTGAATGAGCGTTTTTTGAATATAGGCGGCTAAAATTAGTCGCCCCAGATGGGTGATAGGACTGTGATTGGTTTCGGGCTTGTGGTGCGTGTTTACGTTTTTCTAGAAAATTATGGTGTTAAGAACAGCTCTAAGGGAAAAAGACAAGTTAGCGAAATTAGAGTATTTTACCGATTTAGAGTGGGTTATAATTGTGTCTATGATTAAAGGTTTGTGCTATTTTGAGACATGTTCTTAGGTTATCATCAGCCTTCTTACTCCCTGTCTTCGTTCGAGGATGAACGATTGGTAAATTGGTATCTGATGTAGCCGCCCGCCTAGTTGTTATAGTATTTTTGACCCATTTACCTTTGTTGACCCTTCCCCAAGTCCCGTTAGTATGATCTATGACTTAATAAAGTCATTGGGTTGGTTCCCGCAAGGTTCGAGAAATTGAGTCATTCATGGAGAAGCTAGTTAAGTTAACGAGTTAGAGTTAACCACGATCAATGTCGGGCTAGGATGACCTGGTGTCAATGTTTTGGAAGTTCCGTACCTATCTACGAGACACAATTAATCAGTAGGTGCCAGCACGATTGGTAATTTGGGTCATGATAGTTGGTATCAGAGCCAGGTTCGTAAATCTCGTTGTACAAGGACGTGTCTAGTAGAGTCTTTCGGATTGGTATGAACAGCTCTGTACCGATCTGCGAGAGGCTGTAGGACATCGAAACTTCCACTTTTTTCATTCTTTCGTGCTACTTCATTCAAATTGGTATCTAGTTGATTCCAATCGGTATCTGCACTTCCTTATCTTATTCTTCTACGGATGGTGGAAACTCATTTCCTAGACTCTCATGCTAGCGATTTTTTTACGAGATGACTTGATATGGTACCAGATATGTCTTCCTGATTCGGACGCGTGACTAAGTTCAGTATTCAGTTACGATTTGAGGTTTCCGTTGTGTTGAATAGTGGTTGAGACTCGTTTATTGTGTGGGTTTTCTTGCGAAATGGGAGAGATGGTACGAAGGGTTACATGGTCTCCCTCTTTTCAGTGTTGGGTTTCTTGGAAGTCACATAAGTAGTTTTATGTCTTAAACAAGTATGATATATTAGTGATATGATGGGTTTGGGGCATAAGTTTAGAACTTCGTTGGGGTGTTATGATGGGGTGTGGTACGAGTGTAAGTTAGGTAGGGATCTTTGGATTTAACAAAAGTATAGTGACCACTAGGGGTGGCGTGATAAGTTAGACCTCCGCTGGGAATTTTGAGGCCACGGGTGAGTCTGTAGTATATTTTTACATTGACCTGCATGTTTAGTTTGTAGTTGTAAGGCCTCGGATGAATAGTTGGGATGGGGAGTGAAAACTTGGTGGAAAATCGAGCACACTAGTTAAGGGACTACCGCTGCTGCGGAAGGACTTCTGCCACAGCGAGTCTGCCATAGCGAGGAATAGCTCACCGGCACGAGTAGTCAGGTGTGACGGGGTCTGCTGTAGCGCTGGGCTGTCCGCCACAGCGGGACCGCCATAGCGGACAACTAGTAGTTTTCTTCGTACTTCCTAAGTTAAAACCCTTAAAACCCTTGTCATTCCTTCCATCATTCTATAAGCATAGTTGTGTGGATTTTGGAGAGCTTCGTACCTATTGTGTAAGTTCGTCCAGTTCCTACTACTACTGGTGTTACTACTCGGTTAGTTAATCGCATAAGAAGGGATATTCGCGCGAATGGTTAAGGGTGTTCTAGTTAGACAAGTAAGGCATCGTAGTGGTAAATTAGTGATGAAGGTTGAATCGACTCGAGTTGTACAGAGCATTTTGAAAATTTAGATTAAGGGAATTCAAGCAAAGACACCTTAGTAGATATACGTTAGAGCAGTAATAGGACGGTATATGTGTTATGTTGGATTTAGAAAGTTTTTGATTTTAGAGTTGAGTGAGCTAAGGGAACTCTAGGGTATAGAGAGGGTGGCATGCTAATATCACTAGGATTGACTTGGCTAGTTTGCAAGACTTGTGATTTGTGGTATCCTATTAAGGGGGTTCAACAAATGATTAGATGGTAAAGATGATTGTGATTTGATTATAATTTGGGATTACTTAGTTTAGTGTAGGTTGTGGGGCTGTTGTCTTACATATTTCGGACGAGGTGTGATCATTAGTATGCTTAAGGAAAGGAATCTACAAAATGAACTAAGTGATATGACATAATTTCGTGAGGGTTCGTGATCAGCGACTAGTGAGAAGCAAGTTTCAGGTAACCGAAATGTTAAGGCTGAAGGAAATGGTTTGCGTGGTTCGCAAATAGATAGTTTTGTAACACTTTATAGTAGATGAGTTAGTGTGGGTTAAAGGAGAGGGTTTATGGAAATTCCTATAATGTGAAGGTTAGGGTTATATTTTTGAGATGAGGTCGTATTCGTGGTAGTGGGTTATGTGATGGGTATTACTAATCGGATAGCTTGAATGAGCTTTTTTAGAATAAGGGACTAAAATTAGTCGCCCCAGATGGGTGATAGGACTGTGATTGGTTTTGGGCTTGTGGTGCGTGTTTACGTGTTTCTAGGAAATTGTGGTGTTAAGAACGGCTCTAAGAGTAAACGATAGGTTAGCAAAATTAGAATATTTTATCGGTTCAGAGTGGGCTACAATTGTGTCTATGATTAAAGGTTTAGGCTATTTTGAGACAATGGGTTATCGTCAGCCTTCTTACTCCCCGTCTTCATTCGAGGACGAACGATTGGAAAATTGGTATCTGATGTTATGACCTGCCTGGTCATTATAGTGTTTTTGAGCCATTTACCCTTGTTGACCCTTCCCCAAGTCTCGTTAGTATGATCTATGACTTAATGAAGTCATTGGGTTGGTTCCCGCAAGATTCGAGTGTAAATTGAGTCATTGCTAGAGAAGCTAGTTAACTTAGAGAGTTAGAGTTTACCACGGTCAACGCCGGGTTAGGATGACCCAGTGTGAATGTTTTGGAAGTTCTAACAAGTAAATATAATGATTTTGAGCTTGTCCATAAGTTTTGGTGAGGTTCCGAAGAATTCCAGATGGGTTTGGGTTTTGTGCGCTCGTATTCGATGTTTTCACCGTAGGTCTTTTGCTAGAAAGGGCACCACATTGATCAAACAACCTTTTTTTGTGTGAGGTTTGAACCATTATATTTGTATCGTAATTATGAAGCTATAACAAAAAGGATCGTCACGTTTTGCCACCGTATGAGGGAGTTGTGACAATTTTTGTGCGGATTGTTCCAGCAGGTCTGTTGTAGCGGACTCAGGGCCTCCGTATGAGGGAGTTATAATCATTTTTGTGAGGACTATTCGACGGAGTCCTTTGTAGCGTACTCCGGGCCGCCGTGGCGGGACTGCTGCAGTGGCCATGGTGACCGCTGCAGGACCGACAAGGGCAAAATACCCTCATTTTATATTCCAACTCCGAGCCATTACTCACAAGATCTCAAAGTTATTTCTCAAGAGATAAAGAGGCAAACTCATTCCGTTCATTAGTGAAAACATCTTGGAGGGTAAGTCCCCACCTTTATTTGTTCCTTTCCCTTTCTTCTTCAAGTTCCTAGAATCCTAGAATTAGTAAACCCTTAAATAATTGATGAGTTATTGATTTTGTTGTTGATTAATCATCTAGGAGTATAGATTATCACTTTCTAGGATGGGAATTTGATTTCTTATGGTTGAAATTGCATGTTAAGACTTAAGGTTCTAATAAAAATGGGAACTTTGTCCTAAAATCTGTTTCAAAGGGTAAAATTGATTAGATACACATGAATTGAAGGTTAATGATTGTAGAGATAGAAGTTATGATAAATTTACCATTAAAGGATAGTTTCATCCATTGAAAAGGGTAGAACTAAGTGGGTCTTCTTCCCCAAATTGTTGTTCTTGTTTAAATACATGGGTTATTGCCTACTTAGCATCATATTGTTGGACTTTGACCGTTCTGAGGCAATTAAAAAATAGAAGGCTCGTGTGGAATAGTTCGTGGCTCCTGTTCTGCATTCGAGGTAGGTTACGACTTATTGTGTAGAATTGATGGGAGAAAGCATGATTAGGTCTTTGGACATGGTGTTTTGGTTGGATATTAGCTAGATTGGTATGACTTCTGATTTTGAGGGCTCGTCACCATTACATTATGTACTGAAATATGAGGTGTAGTTATATTCATATTGTGGTTATTCAGGATGGATTTCTATTAGGTTGATTGTTGTTGATGGTGGCTTGTTGCCCTGTTAGTGTGATTAGACTTATTATCTAAATTGTCGTGTTGTACTCAGTTCTCTCTTATTGTGACACATATCATCGGAGAAAGGAAGGATAATGAGTTTAGACTTGAGTTGTGATATAAACTTATGACAAAGACGCAAATCAACACTTGATGTATGATATACTTTTGATGATAATAAATAGAAAAATGGAGCATCATGGTGATACAAGACTTAGTTGTGAGGCGTACTTGCTATAAGTGGAAGTAAAGGGGGACCTAGACTCTTATGTTGGTTGAGACGGTTTGTATGATTCAATTCAAGATTGAGTTGATCTAAGTCTTGATATGACTTGTGGCTTGTGACTTGTACCTTCATCGTTAGTTTATTTGCATTGATTTACCATGTTTACACCCATTTATGCATTCATACACTCATATATGATGGAAATGGTTCGGAAACGATTCATTGAAGACTTGTGGCATGATGCCTTGTGTTTGACATCGATATTACTATTGTTCATATTCCATACATACTAATGAACTGGAATGTTACACCCCGTATCTTCAAAGAGCACTTATCAAATTTGAAACATAAGTACGTTGAGTTAGGGTTAAGTAAAACCACTTTGGAATATAAGGAGAAAGCATTATTAAGTATATTTAATGAGTGAAAGATGTATATAAGGTATACTGGATGATTTTATAAGGAAATGAGTGGAAAAAATGAAGTA
>NC_081347.1:28646348-28699055 GCF_029784015.1 Lycium ferocissimum | reverse complement strand
GAGTTGTTCTTTCATAAGCAGTTTGGAGAGCTTCCCAGATCTCTTTTGCTGATGAACAAGCTGAGACTCGATTGTACTCATCCGGTCCTATTCCACACACAAGAATCTTCTTTGCTTTATAGTTCTTTTCCACTTTCTTCTTGTCAGCTTCATTGTATTCCTTTCTTGTTTTGACAGTGCTTTTTTTACCGTCTTTACTTGTGTGAACTGGGAAATAGGGACCATCATAGATGATATCCCAAAGCTCTGAATCTTAGGTCATGATAAAGTCATGCATTCTTGTCTTCCACCACCCGTAATATTTTCCGTTAAGTCTGGGTGGCCTGGTGAAAGACTGTCCTTCTTCGATATTTGGTAGGGTTGCCATTTTACAGATTCTTTCTAGGTGTTAGTCTTTTGGAAAGCACCTGCTCTGATACTAATTATTACGTGGTAAGTTCGCGTCCACTTAAAAGATATGAGCGACTTTGGTTATGTATCGCTCCCTATGCGGTAGTATGTAAAGGACACAGGATGTTACCATGGAAAACACCTTGCTCAAGGGGTTAAAAATCACGGCCTACCCCAGTAGGATTTCAACTCCACTACACGATCAACTTCTGATTACAACCTATTGCAAACTAGGAATTAAATCCTATAATCCCTCACCCTTACAATAGTTGCAACCTAGGAACTAACTCTTATAGTCCCTCCACCCTTACAATACACCGATCGCAAGCACCTTCGCTTGACTAACTCTAGTCTAGTGTACTACTCAAAAGCTTGTGGAAACACACATCCAACAAGCACACTTTGAAAATTTAAAACACCTACAAATAACTTCTAAACAAGAAGAGTAGGTTTACAGTTTAAGCACAAACGAACAAAGACTTACAATAACATAAAGAACTTAGACTAAATATGTGTCTAGATCGGGTTCATCAGTTTTGCAAATGACTTGTTCTTGACAGAACTTGTGTCGGCAAGGATTTGTTCGATTTTGATTAGGTTTTCAAGTCCTCCAAATATGTTTCCATCATGTTGTATGTATAATTGGAGCATGTGGGGCGAAAAGCGACCACTCTTCAATTTTGACCTAAAGCATGGGCCAACACACTGTTGTACTTGTGTCTGCAAAGCAGTTTGGTTTTACAAATTGTCCTCCGACAAGATAAATGGTCATAGAGAGCAGTTACGATCGTGTCTCTATCTGATTTTGAAACAGTTTGATAATCATCAAGACACGAATGCACTTGAAACTATCAGATAGGTGGAAAGACACAAATAGTATTCAACCAAAGCACCAAACTCTTAGGATGACCTCAAGGGAACTAATGTCCCAAGTAACCAATCCTCTCAATAAGGTTCACAATAAAAAGCATAGCAAGCTCACAACTCTCAAAGAGTATTTTAGTGTTTAGCATCAATATTCCAAATAATCTAAGTCTTCAAGAAATATTAAGTCTACTGCTTATATAAGATAATAAGGAAGACTAGCTAGCTATTACAGTTATACCCTTAATGAAGTAAGGACCTTATTTGGTTAGTCTTCCTTCGGAAATGAAAATTGAAAAGGCTTGCACTTAAGTATTAGCCTCTTTGCATGCATAGTCATCTTCGTCACTCTTCTCTATTCCTTCCTCCCATGCAATCATCAACACTTGAAATCCTCGGGAAGGCTCAAGAGTGTACTCAAGTACGTCCCTCTATAACAACCCGTTTGGTCATTATAGTCTTTTCGGCACTTCCGCCCCTTTTCGAGCTTGGTTAACTCATTTTTTACCCGAGGGGACCGTTGACATGCTTCCCGAGGTGTCTACATTTGATTCGGGCAACCTTTTCTGAAATTTAGGCTTTAGACGAAAAAGAGTTGACTCAAAGTTGACTTTGGGGTAAACAGACCCTTTTTTGAAATCCGTCGATATTTTGAGAGGTTCGGGTGGCCGTTTAGAACTTGTGTGTATATCTGGTTCGGTTTCCAATGCACTTGGATGCATTTTGGGACTTGGGTTGGGAAGTTGGAAATGAGGTATCGGGGGTTGACTCGATCAACGAGGCTTCCGTTAGAAATTCTGAGGCCACGAGTGCGTTTGTAGTGTGTTTTTATGTGGGTCTGTGTATGTGTTTTGTGAGCAGATGGCCTCGGGTGTTGGTTGGGATTTCGGTTGGAACTTGGAAAAATATTTGGGATTCGGGTACCTAGTGTCCGCTAAAGCGGCACCAGTGCCGTCCCAGCGGCATCGCCTTAGCAGTGGGATAGCCGCTGGGTGGCCAAGCTAGTTTTGCGCATGCGACGTCCTGAGAAGACGCTGGGATGGCGGTGCCGTGGCCACCCCGATGCCGCCGTAGCGGTATCGGGCCCGTTATTTAATTAAGTGTGTATTAAAAAGCCCTTAGTCTATCATTTATCACCATTACGAAATTTGAGCTCGTGAGAACTGTGCTGGAGGATTCTTGGGGGAAATTCTTGGTGGTAAGTCTTGCTAATCTCCTTACTAATTCGTTACTCCTAATCATCTTAGAATCCTCTTTCCTTATTAGTCCTTTAGTAATGAACGATAAAAAGTAGATTTCATGGATATTCTACTCAATCTCTTAAATGATGAAATTGATTGGGTTTATGCTAGATTATGATGTATATAAGGTTATTAATCATATATATCTTCCATTATTAGTGTTGAATCCTTGAATCTAAGAGTTAGGGTTTATACCCAAAATTGGGGGTTTTGCTTGAATTTTAAAATTGGGTGAATTTTTGAGTTAATTTAGCAATTAGTTGATGGGTTTTGATCACCTAGTGTTTAATTTGATATTTTACCCTCGACTTTCCCGTTTTGTCCTTGTGGGGCCCGTTTTCATAAATTCTAGGGTTGGTTTTGACCTAATTTGAATGATAGCAATATATGTATCAATCTTCATGATTTCTAATCTTGATTTCGGATATGCCTAGACTTCTTTGATCTTGAGGCTCAGCGGAAGGGCGAGACTAAAGAGTGATTGTTGGTGTATTGTTGTTCAGCCATCCAGGTAGGTTATGGCTTACCCTTGGTGAAACTTCGTGCAGCGAAGCATATATTTAAATGATATTGTTGGAGACAATATGTAAACCTTCATGTATAAATTTGGGTTGGATATTGCCTTTGGTTGGGCCCCGTTGTGTGATTGGGGATAGCCACCCTGTTGTGTTGTCACTTGATTATTCTATTGTGTTGGCTTGATGCCACATGTTGTTAGTAGATATTGGGAACTGTTGTTCCATCTTAATTGTGATATTGTAGTATCTTACTGGTTGATGTTGATAAGAGGATAGCGTTCCATATGACTTGTGTAGTCTTTCATGATGTTGTTGGTGTACCCATGTTTGGTAGTTGTGTTATTGATTCGATTATTGATATTGCCACATACATTGCACGCATTCTCGTCCTTCATGATATACTGCTGATACTTGATGAGACATTATGATGAGCTGGACTTGATTTTGGATGAGAGTGGTGTGAGAGTCCGATACCTGATGTTTGTCCCGGAATCGTGGATTCAGTGAGTACATGGACTCCACGGGTCCCCCAAGGTGGTGCTGGTGAAAACCCTCCGTGGGCAAAGATTCGGAGTCTTGTCTACCTATTGGGCAAAGATCCGGGACGAGTAGCACTGAGACTTCGCGAGTCACCTTGTGTTGTGCTACTAGGACGTGGAGGTATTCCGTCCAGAGTAAATGTGTACACAGTATTAAATGGCATTGCATTTGCATTCATACATTATTTCATTGCATCACATCACATCACATCATGGCATATAATGAGCTTGATCTTTTCCATCGCATATTGAATCAATTCTGGACCTATCAGTTAGGTCTCTCTGACTTCAAACCCTCCAATTGGCGATCTATATTTCCTTCCATACATAGCCTCATGCGGAGCCATCTGGATGCTAGAATGATAACTATTGTTGTAGGCAAATTCAATAAGTGGCAAATGATCATCCCAATTGCCTCAAAAATCCAATACACATGCCTGCAACATATCTTCTAAGATCTGAATAGTGCATTCAGCTTGTCCATCGGTCTGTGGATGAAATGTCGTGCTGAGTCTCACTTGAGTTCCCAAACCTTCTTGAAAAGACTTTCATAATTTAGCTGTAAATTGTGCCCCTCTATCTGCTATAATGGATGTCGGGACACCATAAAGTCGCACTATTTCCTTAAGATACAGCCTTGCATAGTCTTCTACTGAATATGTAGTTTTGACAGGAAGTAAATGGGCTGATTTTGTAAGTCTATCAACAATTACCTATATGGAGTCATACTTACGCCGAGAACGAGGCAAACCTACATAAAGTCCATGTTTATCACCTCCTATTTCCAGGTTGGAATTTCCATGGCTTGCAATAATTCTCCTGGCTTCTGATGCTCAATTTTTACCTGTTGACAATTGGGGCACTAAGCTACAAACTCTGCGATATCCCTCTTCATTCCATCCCACCAATACATTAACTTGAGATCGTGGTACATCTTCGTCGCTCCTGGATGAATAGAATAATGGGAATAATGAGTTTCTTCCAAAATTTGATGATGTAGTCCTGCAGCATCTGGAACACATAGCCTGCCTCGGTACCTGAGAACCCCATCTGCAGGAATCTCAAATGGTGACTTCTCTTTCTGAAGAAACATATCTCTATAGTGACTTAACCGGGCTTCATATTGGCGCCTTTTCACTTCCATATCCAGGAATGAAACAGTTGGCTTGTGAATATCAACTCCTAGGTTGCCCGAATCGATTAAACGAACTCCTAGGCTAGCTAGTTGATGGAGCTCATGGACTAATTCCTTCTTTTCCAGCTGAACATGACCTAGGCTGTCCATAGATTTACGGCTAAGAGCATCAGCCACCACATTTGTTTTTTTCCGGATAATATAGAATATTCACATCATAGTCTTTCAATAATTCTAACCATCGCATCTGTCATAGATTCAACTCCTTTTGCTTGAAAATGTACTGGAGACTCTTGTGATCTGTATAAATATCAACATGTACACCATACAAATAGTGTCTTCATATCTTTAGTGCGTGAATAACCGCAGCTAATTCAAGATCATGGGTCGGGTAATTCTTCTCATGTTTTCTCAACTGCTTGGAAGCATAAGCTATGACCCTACCATGCTGCATCAACACATAGCCCAACCCAACATCGAAGGCATCACAATACACAACATAACCGTCTGATCCTTCAGGAAACGTCAAGACTGGGGCTAAAGTCAGTATATCTTTCAATTCCTGGAAACTGTGTTCACAAGCATCAGTCCACTGAAATTTTGTTGATTTCTGAGTTAGCTTCGTCAGTGGTGCAGAAATAGAAGAAAATCCTTCCACGAACCTTCTTTAATAACCTGCTAAACCCAGAAAACTACAGACCTCCATAGGTGTTGTGGGCCTTGTCCACGACAGCTTCAATCTTCTGAGTATCAACCCGAATGCCATTAGGTGAGATAATATGACCCAGAAAGGTTACAGAATTCAACCAGAACTCACATTTTGAAAATTTAGCATACAATTCACGAGTTCAAAGAATTCTAAGGACAGCACGTAGATGATCTGCATGCTCTGCATCTGATCGGGAATATAACAAGATGTCATCGATGAACACGATCACAAATATAGCTAAGAAGGGTTTGAACCCATTATTCATCAAATTAATAAACACTGCCGGTGCGTTAGTCAACCTGAATGATATTACCCAGAATTCATAATGCCCATATCGGGTTCTGAAAGCTGTTTTCGAAATGTCTTTTTCTCTAACCCTCACTTGATGATACCCCGAGCTCAGATCAATGATAGAAAACCACTTAGCACCTTGTAGCTGATTAAACAAATCATCGATTCTCGGAAGCAGATACTTATTCTTTATTGTCACCTTGTTCAACTGCCTATAGTAAATGCACATTCTTAAAGAACCATCCTTCTTTCTTACAAATAAGACCGGTGCTCCCCATGGCGATGAACTGGGTCTAATAAATCCCTTCTCAAGCAAATCTTTCAGTTGTGCCTTTAGCTCTTTCAATTTTGCAGGAGCCATTCTGTAAGAAGGAATAGATATGGGTTCGGTGTCTGGCAACACATCAATAGTAAAATCAATTTCTCATTTCGGTGGAAGGCCTGGAAGTTCATGCGAAATATATACGAAAACTCATTTACTACCAAAACGGATTAAAGAGTTGACGGCTTTGCTTCGGTGTCATGAACCCAGACTAGATGGTAAATATAGCCTTTAGCGATCATCTTCCTTCCCTTAAGATAAGAAATAAACCTACCTCTTGGGGATGCTATGTTACCCTTCCATTCAAGCACCGATTCTCCTGAGAATTGAAATCGAACTATTTTTGTTCTGCAATCCACATTAGCATAAGAAGAGGCCAACCACTCCATGCCCATAATCACATCGAAAGCAAATATTTCCAGCTCAATCAAATCAGCTGTAGTCTGATGATCACATACCACAACCACATAATTTCTATACACTTGTCTAGCTAATACTGGGTCACCAATAGGAGTAGACACCTCAAAAGGTTTAATTGACTCGGGTTTCACCCCAATACGATCAGTAATAAATAGAGTGATATAAGACAAAGTAGAACCCAAATCAATTAATGCATAGACACCAAGAGAGAATACTGATAGGATACCTGTGACAATGTCAGGGGAGGACTCAAGATCCTGGCTTCCGGCTAAAGCATAAATATGGGGCTGGGAGCCACATGAACTGGATGCTTCCCCTACCACGACCTGCTAAGTCTAGGGGGTCTACCCTATAGGGCGCACGGATGAAGAAGAACAAGTTGTGGATCCTACAGGCTGGTCCCTATCTCTGCCACTCATCGATGGATAATCACGCATCATATGCCAAATCTGACCATAGTCATAATAAGCATCGGAGCCTCGGTAACATGGACCCAAATGAAACCTACCACACTAGCTGTATCGTAGTAACGGTGGTCTCCTCTGACTGTGATCTCCTCCAAACTAGAAACCCGAAACTCTCAACCTTTGACCCTATCCTGAATAAATAGGGCGGTCAAATCTCCTGCTCATAAACCGAGGAGGTGCACTAGTCGCAGACTGGCCTGAATACCTAGAATATGACTGCCTCTGACCCCCTCTATACTCGCTACTAGCACCGGCAGATCTGGCCCTCTTGCTCTGCCCTTTATCCATATCACACTCACCCCTTTGCAGCTGCTGCTGCTCTATTAAATTCTGAGCGTGAGCCTAAATACGGGAGATGTCCATCCCCTCCTGTAGTGAAGCTGTCAATCAATCTTTGATCAAATGTGGCCCTAAACTACTCGCAAATCTATGCACCTAGTCTCCCATCGCGGCTTCCATGGTCGGAGCATACCAAGCCAATGAATTGAAATGAAGGCTATACTCCTAAGCACTCATATTCCCTTGCTTTAAATTTAGAAACCTGTCAGCTCGGGCCTTCGAACCTCGGGTGGCAAATAATGGTGAATGAAGGCATCTACGAACTCTTGCCAAACCTGAGGAGGTGTATTTTCCCCTCTTGAAGAAATCCGAATGTTGTACTAAAGGATCGCAACATCACGGAGCCTATAAGATGCCAACTCCACGGGCTCAGTATCTGAAGCATGTATAATCCTTAACGTCCTCAACATCTCGTCTATAAACCCCGCGGGTCTTTATCCGGCTTTGACCCAAAAAATTCTGGCGGATTCAAACTCATAAAATCACGGGCTCTAGCACTAGCCGCTCTATCACCTAGACTCGCATTAAACGCCACTGAGCTTGAGTAGGAACTAGCTAAGTCAATAGCTGAATAGCCTCGGTCATCTGTTGACCCAAAGCACTCGGTGGAGGAACTGGAGGTGGAGGAACTGGAGGCATAGGAGCTGGAGTGGGAACCCCTCCTTGCTCTTCTAGAATAGGCGGAGTATGAGAAGTATGAGGTGGAGCCTCGTTATGGGACTTTCCCTCTTCTATATTCACCGGGGACTCCTGTTCAACCCGTCTTCTGGGCGGTTATCGCTTTTCTCTTTACTTGCATCGCTGAAATCATAATGCACAATTAGGGGAAAGAAAAATCTTATAATATAGCTCTATCGCACGATCTATGAAGGAGAAAGACAGTCATTATTCCTAAATGCCCCGCAGCCTTTAGTTTATAAGTGTGGCGTGCTTCACACCGATAAACAAGACTCTACTAGACACGACTCATAGACACACCCTAGGACGGAACTGCTCTGATACCATTTTTGTCACGACCCAATTAGGGGGCCATGATAGGTACCCAGAGCTGACTACCGAGCACCACTCATCATGCTACCTATCATACTTAACCTGGACATATATCAACCTCAACGTAGGACTTATCATGATGCAAATATCACCCGAAATATGTGTGCAGACATAGGCCTATAAGGCTACAAAATGATGTATGAAATATACAATGAAGAGGTCTCATAACATGTACTACCCACACATAAGTATCTGCTATCCTTTAACTAGAGTTCTGAAATCATAAGAACGGGACAGGACCCCGCCATGCCCCAATATGTACACAAAAGAATATACCAAGAAATGACGACTTCGGAGTAGTGCAGCGCTCCTACAAATCTGCTGAGTGAGCTCCGAAGCGTCTGTGTCGTTTCCCTATCTACCTATGGTCATGAACATAGCGTCCATAAAATAAAAGAACGTCAGTACGAACAATGTACTGAGTATGTAAGGCATGTACAACAGCATAATAGAGAAATAAAAGAGCATAAGATGAAGAGCAAACCTGTAACTGACTGCCTCTTGAGGCGGAGTCATGCATGCTAACTTTTATAGTAAAAATAATATCATATCAAACATATATAAGCTGCCCAACTATATAGGTACGGTGTGATCATCATTAGCCCGCGTCCAGGCCTCCGGCGTTCGGGGCATAAGCTGCCCACTGTAGTGGTGTGTCTGCCCGTTCGCCTATAGGGTGGCACGGTGTTATAATGCACGCCCAGGTAGGCACGGTGTGATCATACATAAATATAACATAAGGCATGCATGAGAGCACAAATGCAAGCTATGACTCTATCGGAGTGACGTAAGGTTGGTAACCTCTGATTATGCTATGAAATAGTCATGATCGTCGTGTCTCATCTTGAAGGAACTAGTAACATGAGATGAGACTAACAACAATGAACAATCATCAAGGAAAGCATAGAATAAGATCATAAACCTTACAAAAGAATCAATTCATAACTTGGAATCTTTTGAATTAGAACCGTTAACCTCAGCATTATCATAAAACACATCTCATCTCTATCTCATAAAGAACCTTTAACCTTCATCTTTTAGGATGTTAGAAGATCATGGGAATATAGGGAAGAAATCACAATATAGGAGTCATGCCTTTGAAAGAAGAGGACTAGCCTTACATACCTTTACGTCTCCTTAACGACTAAGCATTCTCCTTCCAAGCTCACAACTCTACATTCAAGGAAATTCGTACTACATTAGATTCTTAGAAGCATACTTAGGTCTAAACTAAACGACTAAGAGCTAATGAAAATCGAGAAACACCTCCTTTGTTTCTACAACTTTCCCCATACAATAAACAACTCCCAAACATCAATGACAACACCCATAATATCATAATCAATAATCCTCACCAAGTTATGCATTATCCAATTCTCAAAATTCCCTTTCAAGGTCATCCACCACCATAAATAAAACACAACGCCATACTCATTCATATATAATACTTCTTCAACATTCTTAATGTCATTCATAATAAGATTATACTCATAGCATATTAAGAACTATGATTCATGTCAAGTTCTATTCAAGAATACCACTATTTCCACATTTAAGCTTCATATTATATTTTCTTTCTTAATCCAAGTCATTCAACCCCTCAATACTCTTAATAACGTGTAATGAACATGAAACTCACCTTTGATGATGTAGGAATGGACTTTGGATGAAAATACTTCATTTGAAGAAAACCCCAACTTCAATACCAAATGAATTCTTGGCTTCTACCAACCCTAGTGGGCCTCTTTTGCATTTAATCCCCTTGATTCTTGGTGGTTAATCCTTTTTTTCTCTTAGGTTTAAGTTAGTATAGTGGAGGGAATATTCTAGAGCTTTCAAGACTTGTGGAGAAAGTGAAATCTGAAAAAAAAAATAAGAGCATGGTTTGTCTATTAATAACGAAAACTGGAAAGTTCCAAAGAAAGAGGTTCAACAAGCGGGTCGACGACCCGTCGACGGTCCATCAACTTACACTTGCAAATCTCTGATTGTAAAAACACATGGACGGTGCACAGCGACTGTCCATCGACATGTCGATAACCCGTCGACTGTGACTGGTGTCTGCAGAATTCCCTAATTCAGTTAAGATTTCGTCGATTTGATTCGTTCAGCTTCTAACTCCATAATTTACCCAGAATACCTATTGATACATTTCTACACGGAGTACAACACCTGTCGACACCGACTGGTGTCTGCAGAATTCCCTGATTTAGTTTAGATTTCGTCAATTTGATTCGTTCAGCTTCTAACTCCGTAATTTACCCAGAATACCTACTGATACATTTGTACACGGTGTAGAACACTTTATGCTCCAAAAATCGGGCACGGGTATCCATCCTCAAGACATACTCGACTAGGAAATCATTAGTTCTACTATAACGATGACGAGGGGCGTAACAATACCTTCCTGAAGTGAGGCTATCAAACACTCATGCATTAAATGCGGCCCCAAACCATTCACAAATCAGTGAACGTGATCTCCCATATTAGTTACCATGGCCAGAGCATACCTGGCCAAAGAATTAAAACGAACGTTGTACTCTAGGGCACTCATATTCCCTTGTCTAAGTTTCAAGAACCTATCAGCTCTGGCCCGTTGAACCTCTGGCAGCAAATAGTGTAGGAGAAAAGCATCTACAAACTCTTTCCATACCTGTGAGGGTGCGTTGACTCCTCTAGAAGACATCCAAACAGTATACCAATGAACCGCAACATCCTATAATCTATAGGAGGCCAATTCTACCGACTCAACATCCGAAGCATGTATTACCTGCAATGTTCTCAACATTCCATCTATGAAACTCTGCGGATCCTTATCCAGTTTTGACCCTTAGAATTCTGGAAGGTTCAAACCAATGACATCACAAGTCACATCGTCTTGGCCTTCTGGGCTGCTACAGCTTTTCTCTTCATAAGCATCGCTGAAAACATAACGCACGGTTAAGAAAAGGGAAATTCTTATATCATGGCTCTATCGCATGATCTATAATGAAAAAAAAGGTCAATCATTCCTAAATGCCCGCAGCCTCTTATTTATAAGTGTGGCGCACTTCACACCCATAGACAAGACTCTACTGGACATGGCTCGTAGACACACACTAGGATGAACTGGTCTGATATCACGTTTGTCACGACCTAACCGGAGGGCCATGATGGGCACTCGGAGCTAACCTACCGAGCACCTCTCATTATACTCTCATAATCATATCTAGGTGAGCCACATAGCTAACTCATAATCACCGCGAACCAAAAAGACACAAGTTCCATCGAACATAGGCACATTTATGTAAACAGGATTAACCATGCCCATATATACAAACCGACAAGGCTACACATAAATGATATGCAAAATATAGACCGATAAGGCTATGGGATATCTAGTTATGTACATCTATCTACGAGCCTCTACATAGAATATGTAATATTATAAAGAAGGGACAGGATCCCGCCATGCCCAAGTATGTACACAAAAGAATAGTACCAACTGACTGCAAAAGACCGGATCAAATGGACCACCTCCATGTAATAACTGATGAAGCAGCCTAGGGGTCTGATTTGTCTCCCTGTCTACTTGCGGGCATGAACGCAAAGATCCACAAACAAAAGGACGTCAATATGAATAATGTACTGAGTATGTAAGGCATGAATAGCAACTTGATGAAAGCATGAAGGTAAAGAGAATAATTTGTACCTCATAATACCTCTTAAGACGATTGTCATATATACTTAACCTTTCTCTAGAGGAAACATTTCATACATACATATATATATATATATATATATGACAATACCATACCTAGCTATATAGGCTCGGTGGCGCCCATACCCGGTCATAACAAGACTCGGTGTTATCCTTACCCGGTCATAACAGGGCTCGGTGTTGTCCATACCCAACTACAGTGGTGTGCACAATAGATATCATACCCGGCCATATAAGCTCGGTGTCAAAAAATAGCTATATATATATATATATATATATATATATATATATATATATATATATATATATAAAACATACATGAGAATCCAAAGGAATATTACCACTCTATCGGAGTGACATAAGGTCGGTAAACCTCCGATTTCATATTATGGATTCATCCTCATCATCATCATCATCATTTTCATCATCAATATAGAGAATATATGTCAACAATATCATGAAAACATTGAGAGTTATGAACTTCTAGCGTTTCTAGGAAGTAGGATATTATGGACATCTTAGATGGATTCACAATAAGGAAAATCATGCCTTTAGAAAGAAAGGGTTAGCCTTAACATACCTTTACGTCTTCTTAACTAATTTAAGTTCTCCTCCAAATTCCACAAAATTTACATCCAAGAGGATTCATACTAAGGTTAAGTCTTGAAAACACTCTTTAAGTTCAAACTAGTGTAATTAACGAGTTAACGAAATTTGGGTAGCACTTCCCCTATTTTATCGACTTCTACCATATTATTAAACAACTCCCAACAACAATAATAATATCCAAAATATCATAATCAAGAAGTTATATTCAATTTAAGCTCAAATTTATCCAAAATCCCACGTTCAAATTCATCTCATAGTCATCATCTTTACGTCAACACTTTATGACTTCTCCACTTTAATTTTTTTCCTTTCCAAGGGTGACTAACATTTACATCACCTCAATCATGTAAATAATAAGAAGAAAATACCTTATAATGGAAGAACTTCACCTTACTCAACTCTTTCCAAGATCAAGTTCACCACCATCTTAAAGAGAAATAAGAACAATCACCTTCCATGGATTATTTTTGAGGTTTTGATGTTTGATCTTCTTTATTGATGATATGGAAAGGTTTGGAATGTTATGGAACCTTCAAGAACTCACAAGAAGTGTGGGAAAATAAGTGGGAAAAGTTAATGTGAAAAATGGTGTCCTTTGGGGTTTAAAAAGGTACCCAATTCGCCCCACCGCTCCGTGTTGCGGTGAGTATGCGGCTCTGTATACTGAGTATGCAGCCGCATACTCCATCCACAATATGGGGGTGGTGTTGGGAAGAAATCTCTGCAAATATTTTGAGTTTTCTGCCAATATGCGGCCCAGCATACTGAGTATGCAGCCGCATATTGCCCCATTTTCCCCGGTTTCGCGAAAACGAGTTCTTTTCGATTCGTTTGACCTCCAATCCTTATGGGACCTTCTTGGCACCTATATAAAACTTCATTAACCATATAAGGGGCCCTATAGCTCCCCCTAAAGGTAATTCTAATCAAATGATACGAAATCTTCCCAAAACATGACTCAAATTTTAATCTTTCGACAAACTTACTTCCGCCGCTTTATATGACTCTGAAATCTAAAGGTACATACTTAGAATTGTTAGATACCCTTCTTAGCCTTATAAAGGCTTCATGTTCACTTTAGGCTTGCGTTAGCTCACTCATAATGTAAACGACATGACGTTTCCAAGGTGTAACAGATACCTACCAGTACTGTGGTTTTGTACTGACCTGCACTTGCTGCATTCTTTTGTGAGTGCAGAGTTCCAGGTTGGGTCTTCTTCCATCTCCCGTCACTGATAGCCCCTATTAGGACTACTTCGAGTTTACTGGGTGAGCACGAGACGTTCGTTGCCTTGAATACTCCTCTTATTATGTCTTATTTTCTATTCTGAGACATAGACAGATTTGATATATTATCATATTACAGACTTGTATTTTTTCACTTAGATGCTCTTATATGGCTTAGACCAGACCCTGGGTGTATTTCTTATTTCCACACTTTCTTCTATATTATTATCGTAAGACTTACGTGATTATTTTCTTCTGCTTAATTGATTTATTTATTTATGTCTTTATTTTCATTGAGTTTAGGGTTCGCTTACCGAGGTAGGAAAGGCAAGTGCCAGCATGACATAGCCAAATAGGGTCGTGACAAGTTAGTATCAGAGCCCTAGGTTACCCGATCTATAATACAAGAGCGTGTCTAGTAGAGTCTCGTGAATTAGTAAGATGAGCTCATTATTTATCTACAAGAGGCTACAGGGCATTTAGAAAATCTCACTTTCTTTCATTCTTTCGTGCTATTTTATTCTAATTGGTATCTGAAAAAATTGAATTGGTATGACGACTCTTATCTCTTCTCTTACAGATGAAGAGGACTCGAGCTACTATAGCCCGAAGTCAGGTGCTAGAGCCTGCAGCTACAACTGGCACCCGAGGGAGAGCGATAGCCCGAGGATGCGACGGTTAGAGGCCGGGGGCCGCCGGGGACGGGGTTCTGCAGTTAGGACGCCCGTGCGAGAGATCTCTATCTCCGGAGCCTGAGTATCAGCAGGATCGAGACCAGGCCACAAAGGATGGTGTGGCCCCAGCACGGACACAGCCTAAGGTTACTTCTGATCAGGCCATGTAGGATACTACAGCTAGGGTCTTACTTCATCTAGATGCCAGCAGGCTGCCGCTAGTGTCACTACACCTGGTGGAGGTTCACAGACTAGAGTTGGGGTGCAGACCCCTGAGTAAAGACCTACTTGGGTAGCACACCCCGCTGCAGCTATGGCTTCCCGTATTGATGCGGTACGCACTCCTGGTGATGATCTTAGGCCCATGGAGGGTGCTATTATGACTGTGTCTGATCAGGATCTTGTTGGGAGGTCAGGAAGCCGCCAAGGTTTTTGGGTACTTCTTCTAAGGACGCTTATGAGTTCATCCTAGATATGCATGAGTTGCTGCATAGGATGGTGAGCATGGAGTTGACTATGTGTCCTACCAGTTTTTTGGCTACGCGAAGACTTGGTAGAGATATTTTGTGACTTGCAGACCTAAGGGTTCCCCTCTCCCAACTTGGACTCAGTTCTACCGGGCCTTCCTTGAGAAGTATGTGCCACGATTTTGTAAGAGGCGCGTAGGGAGAAGTTTCTCCATCTACAGCAGAGGGGTATGACTGTGTAGGCCTATGTGACTCGTTATCTATATCTGGCTCGCTATTCCACCCCCTTGATCCCTACTGAGTCTGACAGAATTAGGTGTTTTGTGAGTGGGTTGGTCAGACGTATATTTTTGCTCGTGGTACTGGACGAATGGGCTGCTGAAGCTTTCACTAAGGGGTTAAATCCCTTAAGCTCGAATGCCTCCTTAAAGCTCAAAGAGAACATCCTGGAATTTCATACTACGACCTGGGAGAACGTCCATAACAGGTATGAATCAAAAATCCTAGTGGAAGATGACTTGCTGGGCTCTCCTGCAGGGTATCCCTCTGGAAAGCTGGATAAATGATTCGGCCCAGATCGAGGCTCTTCCAAGAACCGCTTTCAACCTTATTCGCTGCTAGATACGTCCGGTGGCGGGTCAGGCTATAGATCTCTGGAAAACCAAGTGCTAACCAAAAAGAGGGACGTGGAAAGAACGATCGTGAGTTGCAGCATAAGAACAGTCCCTCCGGAGGTTCTTCAAGGGAACTGGGCGCCCAAAGCTTGCGGATTATAACTTTACTATCAACAAATTACAGATTTTAGCTGTATTAAGAACTTATCCGGCATCACGCCTCCCGAAGCCTTTACGATTCAATCCTAGTACTAGGGATCAGATGATGTCGTGTGAATTTTACGAGGCCTCGGGGCATAAATTTTGGATTGCAGACACCTCTGGGAGGAGGTAGCCAACATGCTTTCCAGAGGACATCCCGAGAATATCTAAGCGATAGGGCAAAGAACAATTATAGGAGAGCCTAGCCTACAGAAGGAAATAATTCTCTCGATGCCCTGCCTCAGGTGATCAAACATGATTTTTGGTGGTCAATGATTGTCGGTACTAGTTTTTCCACATCCAAGAAAATGAAGATTTTGGTAACACGAGAGAAGATGATCCACGAACTCCCATACGAAGGCATGATTATCTTCACAGATGAGGATGCGGAAGGCATAACTTTGCCACACAATGATGTCTTAGTCATCACTGTGCTCATCGATCACTACCAGGTAACACGTGTAATGGTTGATTTGGGGAGCTCAGCTAATATTATTCGCTGGAAGGCAGTGGAAAAGATGGGATTGCTGGATAAAATCATACTGGCTGTGAGAACCCTTTCTGGTTTCAACATGTCTAGTAAAACTACCAAAGGGGAGAATGACTTACTCTTAGACGTTGGAGGAATCATCAAAATAACCAAGTTTTGTGTGATCGATGGAGACATGAGGTATAATATAATCTTCGGGAGACCTTGTCTCCATGACATAAAGGTTATGCCATCAACTCTCGATGCTATCAAAATTTCCCACTCTGAAGGGAATCAGGAAAATGCGGGGAGAAAACCGGCGTGGAAGGAGATGTTCACGATCGAGGAACCTTCGGCGAACATATCAGCCATAGCTGACAAATAACAATCACTGGTTCCGGGGCCTACACCAGCTGCACTTCATCAAACTCCTTAGAGGGATGAGAACACAGTGGGTCCGGAAGAAGTTGAGGATGAGTACGGGGTTCTGAGGTATTTCTAGCCACCTGATGACTCAGACGCCACCAAGTGTACGACTACAGAGCTCAAACAGATCGCTTTGTATTTGAATCTGCTGTAAAGAAAGGTATACCTGGGCACAGGGTTTATTCCAGATCTCAGGGATTTGTTTCTTAATTGTTTAAAAGATAACAATGATTATTTTGCTTGGTCCCCCAAAGACATGAAAGGGATACCTGCGGACATGGCAACCCGTAAGCTTGGTTTGGACCTCAGTTCCCGCCTATGGACCAGAAAAAGCGCCCTATTTCCAAAGTCTGCAACAGGTTTACCAAGGAAGAGGTATCTTGTTTGTTAAATATAGGATCCATCCGGGAAGTTAAATACCCGAATTTGTTAGCTAACGTAGTTATGGTACCAAAAAAGGGAAATAAATCCAGAATCTGCATCGATTTTAAAGATCTCAATAAAGCATGTCCAAAAGACACATTTCCACTTCCCAATATCAATCAAATGATTGACGCTACGACCTGACATGAGGTAATGAGTTTTCTCGATTCTTACTCTGGGTATAACCAAATATGAATGCACTCGGGGGATCAAGAGAAAGCATCCCTCATCACGAATTTCGAAACATATTGTTATAACGTGATGCCCTTCGAGTTAAAAAATGTTGGACCACTTACCAAAGGCTTGTAAATAAAATGTTTGAGCAGCAAATAGGTAAGAAAATGGAGGTTTATACTGATGACATGTTACTTAAGAGAATTTGAATAGAATACCATCTTTGTCATTTGCAGGAAATGTTTGAGATCTTGCGGCAGTTTAACATGAAGCTCAACCCGGAGAAATGCGCATTTAGAGTCAGGTCAGGGAAATTCCTGGGTTTCCTCTTTTCTCAAAGAGGTTAGAGATAAATCCTGAGAAAATCAAAGCAATTGAAGACATTACGGATACTGTGGAAGATGTAAAGGCGGTGCAGTGGTTGACTGGTCGTATAGCCGCGCTCAGTAGATTTATTTCCAGGTCTTTGAAGAAGTTCTTCTCTTTGCTCAAAAAGAAGAACGACTTTGACTGGACTCCAGAATGTCAACAGGAGCTCTGTGATCTAAAATCATACTTGTTTTCACCGTCGCTCATGTCAAAGCCAAAGGACGGTGAACTGTTTATAATCTATCTGGACATTTCGAAGGTTGCGGTAAGTGCTGCCTTAGTCCAGGAAGAACAAGGTACGTAGTCCTCTATTTATTATGCAATGGAGTTATGTTTGGGGCCGAAACACGATGTACGCTTCTGGAAAGATTGCCATTTTCCCTAGTGATGGCATCGAGAAAGCTTCGGTCATATTTCCATTGCCTCCCAATTGCTGTCGTGATCATATTCCCCTTTGCAGAATGTGCTCCATAAGCCTGAATTATCAGGGTGATTGGAAAAGTGGGTGGTCGAATTTAGTGAGTTTAATATTGAATACAAGCCATGAACGGCAATCAATTCGCAAGTTCTCACAGACTTTGTTACCGATTTAGTATAGGTTTGACCCCTCATGCTAAAAAATGGGTTTCTTTAGTACTAATGGACTACACCGGGAATGTGGATGCTTTATGCAGATGGGGGATCCAATGTAAAAGGAACTAGTTTGGGGATAGTCTTACACACCCCTATAAGAGAAATCGTGAGGTAGGCGATAAATAGCGTGCCTCTGACTAACAACGAAGCGGAGTACGAGGCTTTGATCGTAGGTCTTGAGTTGGCTCGGGGGATAGGTACTGAGATCATCGAGGCAAAATATGATTCCCCACGGGGTGTTTAGGCTAAGGAAGAATGCATGCTCCGATACCTACAGAAGGTCATGAGATTGCTTTCCAGGTTTCAAGAGTGGACAGTGGTCACGTGCCTAGGGAAGAGAATGTGGAAGCAGAAACATTAGCCAATTTGGGTTCTTTCACGGAGCCAGCGGGGCCTAATTCAGAATCAGTAGTCCACATTTGCTCGACTCAGCACTAGATCGGTCCGAATATGACAAGGTTAATTCCACCAGCTTGGTATGGGATTGGTGCAATGAATTGTAGGATTACCTGAACCATCAGAAGGTACCAGTGGACCCAAAAGCTTCAAGGGCTTTGCGAGCTAAAGCTGCCCGGTATTGTGTGATTGATGGTTTGTTACACCGGAGGTGTTTCTTTTTTCCAAAGGAAAGATGTGTGGGGACCGAAGAGACTGACTACGTGATGAGAGAAGTCCATGAAGAGATTTGCGGTAATCACTCTAGTGTGGATTCTCTCACTAAGAAGCTCCTCGGGGCCAGATATTATTGGCCTAGAATAGAGGAAGATATGAAAGCCTTCGTCCGGAGATGTGACAAATGCCAGTGACATGCTCAGATGTTTCACCAGCAAGGCGAAGAATTGCATCCAGTTGTATCCCCTTAGCCTTTCATGAAAAGGGGGATGGATACAGTAGGGCCATTTCCGGCTGGTCTATGAAAAGTAACATTCGTGTTATTAATGATTGATTATTTCTTTAAGCAGGTCGAGGCGGCTGCATACGAGAAGATCTGAGAGAAGGAAGCGATCGATTTTATTTGGCACAGATTATCTTTCACTTTGGCATCTCGAATAAAATAGCTTGTGACAATGGCCCATAGTTTATTGGGTCAAAGGTCACTCAATTTCTCAGGGACTTGAATATTAAGTGCATCACCTCGACCCCCTATCATCCCAGCGCTAATGGCCAGGTGGAGTCAACTAAAAAGACCATAATCCAAAATCTGAAGAAGAAATTGGAAGACGCCAAAGGAGTGTGGCCGTCCAAATTACCTGAGGTACTTTGGGCCTATCGAACCACGGTAAACTCAAGCACCGGGGAGACTCCTTTCTCCCTAGTATATTAGGCAGAGGCATTAATCATGGTAGAAGTTGGTACCCGAAGCCCGAGGTACATTTTGACCGAAGAATAGTCCAATGTCCATGCTATGTTGGTACAACTAGATCTACTTGAAGAACACAGGATATGGCATATGTCCAGATGGTGGCCTAGAAGGAGTGGATGGAGCGTTATTACAATCGTCGTACCATCCTTCGATACTTTAAAATTGGGGACTTGGTACTCCGGAAAGTAACGTATAACACTGAAGACACCAGTGCCAGAAAGCTCGGATCAAATTGGGAAGGCGCTTATAAAGTCATTGGTATAACAAGTAAAGTGTCATATCATTTAGAAGATGAAGATGGAAATAAAATACCGAGCAATTGGAACGTTAGCTTCCTAAAAAATTATTACACTTTATCAGGAAAGTGCGGCCAGTGGGATTGCACTTTTTTTTTTCCTTCGCCCGATTTTTGTCCCAATTGTATTTTTCCAGCAAGGTTTTTAGCAAGGCTATTCTGTGTTGATTCTTGAATGTTTTCCCAGAGGTCTTATCCACTGCTTGGAACTTCATCCTCTACTCCCAAACACTAGGGGTGCAATATGCACTCACACAAAGTTGAGACTCAGCTATAAGCGGAAAGTCGTGACAAAAATTGTATTGGTACCGGGGACTGCCTGAACCAAGGATTGTGAATTCATGTAACCGGACTGACCACACTAGATGGAATCCGGACTACTTTTCACTTGCGTTTGTAGTTCAAAGGGAATTAATAATATTGTCCTTCTTTTGAAAATTTCTTGCCATGAAAAGTAAACACATTAAATGGATGCAATTTATGACATATCGAAAAATGAGTGCGAAAATGAATCAGAGACGTCCTTTTCTAGAACATCGAAAAATAAGGGCCCTCACTTATAAATAATGCCTCAATTAAAAGGAGAATAAGTTCAAACACCATAATAATCAAACGAGATTGCACCGGCATAGTAACCAGACAAACTAAGCAAATACTTGGCAGTTTCTTCTAAAAATAGTTCAGAACAAAAGAAGGACTGATAGGGCAAAATTAAACCCCTCGGATAAAAATCCCCAAAGGCTTTAAATCAAAGCCCCTCTTTCCTTATATTTTGGAACAAAGGACTGTTATTCTTGGCAAAATGAGAAATTAATTTAATGAAGTGACTTAAAATAAAAATCATTGAAAGCATAAAAGCAGAACATTCCATAGAATACTCCGAGTTAGAAATGGCTTGGAGTCAAAAGTTACATAGGCCCGCGGAAGAAACCGATACGCTCGATGCCATGTTCCGCTCAGGCATAGCCAATAAAAAATAAAAGAGGCAAACGTCCGCAGAGTAAATTTCTTAGAAGTACTACTCCAAAAAATGTTAAAAGACACACAGGCCCAAAACCATAATCTAAGGAAGAGGAGATGAACCCCAGGCAGCGGAGCCCCGCCGGATCCTCTCTATCCGGGTCACTCTCCTCAGAGAACTAAAGGTTGGCCATTTCTGATTCATTAGCAACAAAGTCAACATTGGCGTCCAGTAGAGCATCCAAAAGTTCTAACTTGTGGTCAAAAGCATCCTGGAAAACATCATGATGCACCTTCGGAGTTATGAGGTCACAGGCTAAATTCCCTTTGTGTTCATCGGTAATACAGAGGCGCTGCAATTTCTCACTCCAATTTTGGATTCTGGCCCTTGAAGCCATCAAACTTCTCATCTGGCCCTGAGTTGCTTTTAGTTCGCTTTCTAAACGGCGAACCCAGACTTGTTGGTTTTGCTGATCAACCGTGGTTCGAAGATCCTAGAGAGCTTCCTTATTCACTTCCAAATTTTGCCTTGCCTTATCATAGCTCAGTCGCAAGGATTGCTTCAAGGATTCAGACTCCCTACATCTCACTCGAAGCCCTTCCACTTCTCTGTGTAGACGGTTCTCTGAGGCCAGTGAATCACCAGCTGCTTTTTTGACTATTTGCACGACATTGGTAGCAATTGCATAGCTCTGGAGTATCTATTGGGCAATTTGAGACAATAGCTCCTTCAGGTCTTAACCTTGGTTGCTGTTTGGGTGCAAACTCTCCCCCGGTTCATGCAAAGGGAGCTGTGCCACGAGAGGCTCTAGGCAAGGTTTCACAAGGTTCTCCGGAGGTGGCAAGGTAGTTTTATCCCCGATGTCATGGGAATTTGTGTGCGGTGCTTCATCATCAATATTTATGACCTCACGATTGGCCATCATAAGTCCCCTCCATTCTTGAAGCAGGCGGCGCTGGGTCCTCACCTAGGATCTGATTCGTTCAGTTGCAGTTTTGGTAAGCTGCGTAAGGCTCCGAGCTCTGTGCTTCCGACTACTGAAGGATTGGGTGATGACTTTCATGGTATTGGACAATGCGGTGTCACTAGATGGGATCCTCCATGTAGATGGTCTCCCCGTGGGAATTCCTTATCAGAGAGAGGGTAAAAACCTAAACACGATAGAGTAGGGGAAAAGTGAATCAAAGGTTTTATCTTGACCTCTTACCGTGATTTTTTCCCTTCCACCAGTCGGAGGTAAGACTCCTCCAGGTTCTGGAGATGTTAGGGGATGCTAAAAAAAGGTCCATTACCCAGTCAAATATTTCGTGCATATATCTAAACGCCACAGGAGTAGGCGGTAGAGAAAAACGTTTAAAATCACAAAAGAAACGTGTTAAGAGTGTGATGAAGACAAATGGAAGGGAAGAATAACGAGTATTGTTCCAGGCCTCCGGGAAGGGGTCTGGAGAGGGGAGGTGTAGAAAATCTATCCGGATCATGACAAACCGGTCACACCAACCCCGATTGAAGTCATTTTCAGTGCTAGTTACCAACCTGCGGCTACCCCGGGCAAATAAATGAACCATCCTACCCTGGAATAGACGGGGAGAGTAAAGGAGCATCAAGTGGTCAATAGTGAAGGGAAGGTCGGCTCAATCGGCCAAGTACTGAATGCAGTAGATCGTCCTCCATAGTTAAGGCACAAGTTGTCCAAGGTAGACTTGATACCAGTAGTAGAAGTTTTTGACTATCTCAGAGACTGGCAGTGTGAACCTTATGATAAAAGGGTATACGTGAACCATGGTATAACCTTCGACGTGGCGCGTCATCCTGCCCTCTGCCTTGATAGGTAAGGCCACGACTTCGGGGCCACAGTGGCAGTCTTCATAGATCTTGGGGAGGTTCTCATTAGTAATCAGCGAGTGTATTTCCCCTATGAATTCATGGCGATTATGTCACGACCCAATCGGAGGGCCATGACGGGCACCCGGTGCTAACCCACCCGGGCACCTCTTAACGTACATTTATATTCACATCTAGTTGAGCCACATGGCCTACTAATGATTTCGATACATCAATAATACTAATCTCATTGGGCAACAACACATTTATATCATCATCAACAGCTATTCCCATATCCATATACACAAGCCGATGAGGCTAACAAAATAGCATACAAAATATGAGCCGACAAGGCTGAAGGACATCTAACCATAAATGACTGTCTACCAGCCTCTAAAGAGCGTATGTGACACCATATAGATGGGACAGGGTCCCGCCATGCCCATATGTATGTACACAAAAGAATAATACTAACAGCTGCATCTCCAGATGAAATGGAGCCCTTCTACGCAGTCCCTGAACAAGTAATCTATGGATCAAGCCTGTCTCCCCGCCCACCTGCAGGCATAATGCAGCGTCCACAAACAAAAGGACGTCAGTACGAATAATGTACTGAGTATGTAAAGCATAACCAATAACATAATGAAAGTATAAGAAATAGCATAAAATAGACGAGTCATGAAATGAAAGAGTACCTCTAGTGACGTTCGTCATATTTACTTACCCTCTTTCTAATGGGAAACATCCATTTCATACATTCATACATTTAGAAGTATCATACCTGACCATAGAGGTTCGGTGTCTTACATACCCAACCATGATAAGGTTCGGTGTTACACATACCTGGCCCTACCAAGGCTCAGTGTCATCTGTACCCAACTGTAGTGGTATGCGCGCGATAGACGTCAGACCCGGCCATAGAAGCTCGATGTTACATAACAGCCATACATACTTATACACGTATACATATTGGTCCATAAGTATCATCAACATCATCATCAGCAGCATCATTTTCGTTACATCTTTCCTTAGAGGATCAACTATCATATAAAAGAGGCAATAGCATCGTGAAAATATCGAGAATCATAAGCTTTAGTAATTCTAGGGATGGAGTCATTTAGAAGACATTTTGGAACCCATAAGAAGGTATATAGCAAAGGAATCATGCCTTAATGAAAGAAGGGTTAGCCTTACATACCTCGTCATCTTCTTAACTACTTAACATTCACCGTCGAAGCATGAGAAATCTACATTTAGAAGGATTCATACCATGGTTAACCCGTAATGCTACTTTTAAACACAAACTAGAATAATTCATGAACTAACGAAAATTGGGCAGCATTTTGCCTATTTCATCGGCTTCCACTATATTACAAAACAACTCCCAAACATCCATAATAACATCGACAATATCATAATCAAGTAATCACATTCCATTAAGTCTTCAATAATCATTCTCATGTTCAACTTATACTAGCAACTTCACACCCAACCTTAGCACATTTCCATACAACACTTCCTCATCATCATTATTATCTTCCTTAACGAGATTATATCCATATCGTACTAAAATCAGGCTCAAATTAGTTTACTGCTCATAAACATCATGAAATCTATATTTAGAACTCATCCTCTACATTTCTCCTTTCACCCAAGATTTGTTACAACCAAGCATTCTTAATAACATGAAATAAGCATGAAACTAACCTCGTTATCTCATAGGAACAAGCTTTGGAGCAAGATATCAACTTGTACAAAACCCTAGCTACAATACCCAAGCAAATCTTGAAATCTACCAACCCTAGGGAGCCTTCTAACACATGAACACTTCTATTTTTGCTATTTGATCTTTGTAATCTCTTGGGTTTGAGTGAAATATATTGGGAGAAGGGTTTGGGAGCTCTCAACACTTGAAGAGGAAGTGGGAAATGAAATAAATGAACAAGGGGGGCATATATAACGAAACAGAATTCTGGCCCGACCCGGATATACGGCCACCGAATATACGGCCAATTATACGGGCCGTATAATTTATACGGTCCGTATAATTGGACCGTATAATCTCACCATGAAATCACCTGTCTCTGGAAGTAATGTACGAACCATTGTACGAGCCGTATAATTTATACGGTCCGTACAAATGATCGTTTAACTGGGAATTTCCGAATTTCATTCTCGTCGACTCGTTTGACTTCCAATCCTCGCGAAACCTTCTTGGCACTTATATAACACTTCATTAATCATGAAATAGGCCCTATAGCAGCCCCTCAAGATATTACCGAATAAATATTTGCTCAACTATAGTGAAAACCTTTCCGAACACGACTTACATTTCACTTCTTTCAACAAACTAGGTTTCACATATCCATATGACTTCAAAATCTTATAGTACGTACTTTGAGCTGCCTAATGCTCTCTTTAATCTCGTAAGGATTTCATGTTCATCTTAAACTCACATTAGTCTACTCACAAGGCAACAAATCTGGAATTTCCAAGGTGTAACATTCTCCCCTCCCCCCCTTGGGAACATTCGTCCTCGAATGTTAGGTTCTTGGGGATTTTATAAAAATTTCGCCAGAGTTTCCCCTATAATATGAAACTGCTATCCTGTCACAAAGAACCCAAAATACATCGCCTCACAGGGCTACAACAACAACATCAATAACCATGGCCACACACGACGAGGAAAGTATCAAGGAAAGCACTACATACCTGAGGACAATGGCGTCTCTGCCTGAATCTCCTCTGGGGGTGAAAATAAATGCGGGTACTTAAACTTCATATCTTCTTCTGCTTCGCAAGTCATTTCCTTTCTATTTTTATTCCTCCATAAAACTTTAACTGAAGCTACATCTTTGGTTCTGAGTCTCCGTACTTTCCTACCTAGAATGGCAATGGAAACTTCTTCGTAGGATAATTGCTCAGTGACTTGGACATCATCTACCGGTAATACTCTAGAAGGATCTCCAATACACTTACGAAGTATCGATACATAGAAAACCGGATGGACTGACTCCCAATCCGAAGGTAGATCTAATTCATAGGCCACTTGGCCTAATATACCGAGGACTCAGCTTGCCCCTTTTGCCAAATATCATGACGGCCTTCATTGGCGACACCTTCATGATTACCCAATCTTTCACTCGAAACTCTAAGTCCCTTCGACGATTAACTGCATAGGATTTCTGACGATTCTGAGCTGTTAATAATCGATCCTGTATAAGCTTGAATTTCTTTATAGCTTGCTGGACCAAGTCTGGCCCTATCAATTTAGTCTCTCCTACTTCGAACCACCTAATTGGATATCTACACTTGCGCCCGTATAAAGCCTCATACGGGGCCATTTGGATGCTAGAATGATAACTTTTGTTGTAAGCAAATTCAATAAGCGGTAAGTGATCATCCCAACTACCTCCAAAATCCAATGTACATGCCCGTAGCATATCCTCAAGTGTCTGAATGATACGCTCAGCTTGCCCATCAGTCTGCGGGTGAAATGCTGTGCTAAGACTCACCTGAGTTCCCGAAACTTCTTGGAAATTTTCCAGAAATTGGTTGTAAATTGAGTCCCTCTATTGGAGATAATAGATACTGGAACACCGTGAAGTTGCACTATCTCTTTAACATAAAGCTTTGCATAATCTTCTGCTATATATATAGTTCTGACCGGTAAGAGATGAGCTAACTTCGTGAGTCTATCTACAATCACCCATATAGAATCATACTTATGTCGAGAACGGGGTAAGCCTATAATGAAATCCATGTTAATTATTTCCCATTTCCAAGTCGTAATTTCTATAGCTTGTAACTGTTACACCTCGCATTCTCAGGGCATAAGCATGCCATGTACTTTACCATATTAATAGTGTATTGGAGACGTTCCATGAAGCTTTGGAAGGTACAAACCATGGGAAGTTCGTAACAAAAAAATAAAGGATGAATTATGATCTCGTAAGTCGTGACCAGGAAGGACAACCTTGAAACCAAAGGACATGACCATATCAAGTATGATTAATGATAAATATCTTGTATATAAGGTATACTGGAAGGTTTTATATGGAAATGAGTAGAAGAGGTGGAGTAGTACGACTTTGGAGATAGGATGGGTAATGTTTTGTGTGAAAATTTTGATCAAAATTGAGGGACGAATATCTCTTAGCATATGAAGTGTTTTGAAGTGAAACAAAAGCCAAAAATGAAGTTCATCGAGTTTAGTTTCCAACGCAACAAACCGCTCATTGATAGGACTTTGAAGTAGAGAATTATGAGTGTTACAAGTTCAGCTAACAGAGCAGAAATGCGTGCTACAAGATCGCTACGTAGCCGACCTCGGCTCACAAGACTTCACCCGAATTTGACCCTTATATTAAGGGTAAAAACCCCCTTTGTAATCATATTTTGCCAGAAAATTCCAGAAATTGAAGAGAGAGAGTGAGGGAAACAAAAAGTGAGCAATTTTTAATTAGCGAAGTAGTAGTTTAGGTCCGGGTAACGCATGGTTGTGATTCTAGTATTGTTTTGCGGTGGATTTTAGCGTGGATATTAAGGATATTGCTGTCTTAACAAGAAAAAAAGGCATGAATCTTTCTCTTTTGGAATTATTTAAGGCTTATTCTCGGAGACAAAGTCGTTAAATAATTGCGTAGTAAGTTGGTTAGTTATGGAAGTTGGAAAACAGCGTGTGGGCTGTTTTATGGAGCCTATTGGGGTTGATAATATTGTTGTGATATTGGTATTGTTGTTGTTATTGTTGGTTGTTGGATTGTGATTTCGGGTTAGGCATATAAACAGGGGAGGTGCTGCTTGAATTTCGACAGATTCTAAACGGAATTAAATTGAAGGCTCAAGATGAGCGTATGACATTGAGCCTAATAATAGTATGAATGGTTTATATGTAGATTTACGTCCTTAGAAGGATAAACATTGAACGACTAAGGCGACCGAAAGGTATGTTAAGGCTCGTCCCTTTCTTTCAAAGGCTTGATTCCTATGGTATTATTCCATAAGTGTTTCCATAACCTCCTTGATTTTAAAAGCTAGAAGTTATGACTCTTAAAGATTCTTATGATGTTAAAAATGAGAATGTTTTTATGAGGATTATGTTGAGGATGATTTTATGCTTAAAGGTCTCAAATATGATTTCAACGATGATGTGAAAATGCTAAGCTATTTCATGATTTTCTCGATTTATTTTAGTGTTGTTGATCTCACATTATAAATTGTTCCTTCAAGGTGGGATAGAGCGATAGTTTTTATTTGAACTCCTATACACACCATGAGAATAATATATATATATATATATATATATATATATATATATATATATATATATATATATATATATATATATATATATATTTTGTGACATTACGAGTTCTATTATTTCATTTTGGTTATGCCTTTCGCACTCAATTTTCATTCTTCATGTATATATAAGGCACAGTTGACTGGGGATGACGCTGTGACCTTTGTTGTGTGTTATATAAGGCACAGTTAACAGGGGGTGACGCTGTGACCTTTGTTGTGATATGTATATATATATATGGCATAGTTGACAGAGGGTGACGCTGTGGCCTTTATCGTGATGTGTATATGTATGGCACAGCTGACAGGGGGTAATGTTGTGGCCTTTGTTGCACAATTGGCAAAGGATGACGCTGTGGCCTTTGTTGTTGTCACGACCCAACCCCGTAGGCCGTGACTAGTGCCCGAGCTGGGCACCCGTACGCGCTCATTAACCAGATTCGGCATACAAACGACTTATACATATATAAATATCCGACATGGTTCCAAACGGACGTATACAAACATATATACTGCACAGAAGCCGGTAAGGCTGTCATAACATACATAACGTATCGAAGCATACATACACGTAGCCGACAAGGCTGCCACGGTGGATGGGCCGCCAAAAAACAACTCACTCAACGCATCCGAACAAAACTGTACATAACCCACATCTATGTCTACAGACCTTTAACAAAACAACAGAATCATGCGACGGGACAGGGCCCCGCCGTACCCCTGAATACACAAATACGTATACAACGGAAGAATATATATATACCAAAATGTAGGCTCCGGAATAAAGGGAGCGCTCCAACAGCAGAAAAGGTGTCCTAGACTGGCGGATCACCGAACTGTACGTCTGTACCTGCGGGCATGAAACGCAGCCCCCGAAGACAGGGGTCAAGATTTAATATGTACTGAGTATGCAAAGCAGAAGATACCGAAAACAAATCTAAGTCACAATCAAAACAGAAGTACGCAAAAGTAAGTACATATCCAAAATACCCAAAATGTTCATTGTCAAAATACAAATCATGCATAGGGCTCAGAAGATATGGTCGCCCGCCCGTCGATGGCGTCATGACATATCATATTCCAGAAGATTTTGTATCTCCGAAAACCTGATATACCGCGGTCAAAAATCCAGCAGTCATGTCACAGCCCGCGGTCAAAAATCCAGCGGACAATATCACAGCCCGCGGTCAAATATCCAGCGGACAATATCACAGCCCGCGGTCAAATATCCAGCGGACAATATCACATATTACATACACACGGTACCCGGCCCAAAAACAGAGGAGCTCGGCGAACCGGTCACATTATAACACCAAATAGCATATAGTGCACACGATACATAACCGGCCCGGGACTCGGCGAAAGACATAGCAACAAAATGCACGAGCAGAATCGTGGGAAACCATATGCAATGCAAATCACTTACAAGACCCAATAGGATAATCAAAACGAACTGTTAGATCATAACCGCAACAATCGTCAAATAAGGTTTTCTTCCGAACATCACTCGGGAACATATCAAACCGAACTTCAGAAACCACAGTTACGTATCGGAATCGTAAGTATACGAATCGTCATTTCAGACTCAACAGATAAATATGTAATCATACTCGGGGGTCGGAAAGGTAGTCATGTTAAGTTCTTTCGAAAATAGGTCATTAACACCAAATATAGAAAAGTCACGGGACCCACGGACGAGCGTCAACCCGATCCGGGCCCGCCTATGAAAATTAAAGTCTTTATACGTTATAGGAACTTCTTCGAACGTTTCATAGCAATCCGAGACCGTATACGAAAGTTACGGTCGTTCGTAGTTTTCGGAACCGTTTAGGAACAAAACTCTTTAAAAACAAGCTTTTATGCAACTTTTGAAATGTAGTCATACAAAAGACATAAGGACCATAATTTGATTACGTTAAGAATACAAATATCAAGAAACAAATAAGATTCATTTACGAGCTTGTCACAGCAATCCGGTTTTGTCTATGAAAGTTACGGACATTTGTAGCCATAAAACCCTTTCGGAGCAAACCATTTACATAGCATTCCAAATCCAATCGTACCAAAGACACACGGTCCATATCTTGACCACATTAAGGGTGTCACGTCACGAAGCAAATATGAATCATAAACATACTCAGATTTTAGGAATAGAATTACCCCCAAGGCTCGTAACGTATCATAGCTTAACCATACATAAGACATGCCGAAAGAAGGAAAGGTAAGCTTTACATACCTCGATCGCTCTTAAAGCTAATCCAAATCAAACCTAGGTCTCGAACTCCCCAAGATCTACATAACATTAATAAATACCAACATTAACTATAGGCATTTAGAGTTCATTTCCAAACTAACACATAATCCTACGGAAATTTGGGCAAAGACTTCCCCGTAAATGCACAACCCCGAGAATTCAACTCGGCCAAATTCAACAACAATACCAACAACTATTCCAACGATATCCACAATCATTCTAGCAACATCAATAATCCATTCAAAACGCATTCTAACATTAAATACTCTTTCCACATAATTTAACAACATTCATATGTTCAATCCAACGGCTTACATTCAAACCCATATCAACGTTCATACATTCAAATACTAGCCCGAACCCATACCAACAATATTCTAGGACATTCTAAACAATTCACACGATATTTCAAACATCCCAAATAATACTCCAATCCACCCGAAAACTGCCCCAACCCGAGAACAACATCCATGACACATTCCTAACTTCCGAATCATGATTTGCACCAACAATCCACGTTCTAACAATGTCATTCTCATAAATATACAATTTACATCAAATGCACAATGACCTCCAAATCAGCCCACAACACTTACGATATCAATTTGAGTCATTAAACTCTTATCGTCAACATAGAATTCACGACGACGACAATCAAATTCCAAATAGAATTAATTCATTCTTGTTCACACAAGGGTGGCCACATTCGGCCACCACCCCAACTTACCATCTTTGTGATTTTCATTCATTTCTCCACTCTACAACAATCAAAACATGCTACCTAGACTTTAATTCATTACTTCAAAACAACACCACAACACACACATACGGCCACACACACCATGCACACGGCTCACTTTCACATGCAATATTTCCATGAATTTCATCCATTTTAACATACTACAACATGCATACATCATTCATAACACATAAAACAAGATTAAATCTTACCTTTATTCTTCAACTTCACAATTAGGCTAGGGTTTGCGATTGACAAAACGGATGGTTTGTTCGCTCCAACAACACTTCCACGTTACTTAGGGACCTCCAATTAGTGGATTTGCTAGGAAGAAATAATTTTGGGATGGCTAATTTTTTACTTGAATTTTGGGGAGCTTTGGCCGAATGGCCTTCTCTTTTGCTCTCAAAGTTCTTGATTTTTTTTCTAAGTACAGAATAGAGAAAGATGACTTAGTAATCATCTTTTATGCTTATATGTGTATTGCACAAGTGTCCATGGCCCACACATGGGTTGGACCAATTAAATTTGGCCACAAAAATGTGTAGGACCATTTCAAGGCCACACGGCCACAAGGACAAAATTGCATGATTTTCAACTTTCAACAATACCACTTTTGGTCCCAAATTTTCCTAATTGTTCCATGCCAACAAATTCATGAGCAATTTAGGTCTTATAACGAAATCGAAGGTCAAAAGTCTCGACTTTGTATCCCGGAATGGTTTTGTCTCTAACCTATCATAGTCAATCCGGATTATCCCAATGTACGAAAATGCGGGATATAACAGTTGTGATGTGTATATGTATGGCACAGTTGACAGGGAGTGACGTTGTGGCCTTTGTTGTGATGTGTATATGTATGGCACAGTTGACAGGGGGTGATGCTGTGGCCTTTGTTGTGGTGTGTATATATAGCCGCTGATGCGGGGGGAGACGCCGTGGCCTTTGTTGTGATATTTCGTGGATATATGTGTTTCTTTGATATAGTCACATCGATGCATTTATTTTTCCCATTCATTGACATGTCTCAAATGTTTTCTAGGATTTTATGTACATGTTGATTTCATGCCTTACATACTCAGTACACTATTCGTACTGACCCCCTTTCTTCGGGGGCAGCGTTTCATTCCCGCAGGTACAAACACTCAGTTTGGTGATCCTCCGGTTTAGGACTTCAGTTGCCTACTTGGAGGGCTCTAGTGTTCCAGAGCTTGAGTCGTTTTGGTATAGATCCTTTGACATAGGCTTTGTTATACTTTTAGAGGACTGTAGACATATGTGGGTTGCGTATATACCATTTGATCAGCTATGCCGATGTAGTTCATTTTGGATATTCCCGTGCATAGTGACAGCCTTATCGGCTTGCATATTTTGTTATGTTTGGTTAGTTGTGGCTTCTCAAGAGACAGGTTCTTTTTGATGTATGATATGATGACTTTACAGCGTGCTTTTACAGATTGCCATATTGTTTCCAGTTTCGGTCTGATTATATCTAGCAGGTTCGTATACAGGTGTCCAGTTCGGGCACTGGTAATGGCCCATCGGTTTGGGTCGTGACAAAAGTTGTATCAGAGTAGTTCGTCCTAGGGATTGTCTACAGACCATGTCCGGTAGAGTCCTGTTTATGGGTGTGAAGCCAGCCACACTTATAAACAAGAGACTTCAGGGCCTTTAGGAATCATTGACCTTTCTTTCTATCTTAGATCGTGCGATAGAGCCAGAGTCTAGGAAAGATCGCTTCTGATCCTTTTTCTGCAGTTAAGTGCAGACTAACGAGAGATGAAGAGACCAGCTTTAGATAGTGGGGGTGCTAAGAAGGCCCCTAGGGCAGATCCATAACCCCAGGCTCCAGGATCGACTCGGAGGAGCCTCAGTTATTCCATTTTTTAGATGGATCCCTCGGAGGATCCATCGACGATTCCTCCAGAGTTTTTGACTCCCAGGGAAGAGGACCTCTCAGAGGACAGTTATGACACAGATTCGTCTGAGTATTCATCTGGGACACCGGAGGATGAGATCCCCGAGCTTGTACCAGCTGCTCCTATGGTAGAGCACTACGTCAGACCAGCTTTCCCGGTAAGTGTTACGGATTACTCCAGCCCCCTATCCTGGCCGTCGATAAACCGAGAGTTGCCCAATTATCCATATCTCTCGGACTCGGAGGAGAGAGATGATGAAGGCCAAACGAGCAGATGGTGGGTAGACAATGATGAAGAGCACACTTCACCTTTTAGATCACCAGATCAGACTAGAGACTGATCGACTATAGGTATATGAGACTTTGTTGGAATTTCCTATGTATGTGCATTTATTGTAGATTATTACCTAATAGCGGCGAGCGAAAATCAAAAGGAGCCGACAACCAAGTATTTATAAGTAATGGCGACCAAGATGTTTTCGTCACCATGAGGAATTTTGAAATCTAGGATGGAAAGTAGTCATACATACAGGTGAAATTTGGATATTGAGGATTAAAAAGGCCAAGGTAGTAATTGTGTAGTCGGAAGAATAAGAGGTCCTTTCTAATTCGGAGGGAGATGCGTTACGAGAATGTTTTAGAATCCATGAAGACCTCAACTTGCTCGAGATTAGGTGATGAAGGTCATGCAGTAAGGTGGGTGCAATTATATCAGCACTACCACACCAGATTTTATTAGAGTTTCAAGGTTACGCGTACCGGGGTAAGAGAATACTAGGATGGGTGACCCCCTGGGAAACGTACTAAAAGTTCTATAAATTCAGACATAAGAGACAAATGAGAAGCTAGAGTAGCCTAAGGGAAAATAGTGTATGCGGAGTGGTTGGAAACTCTAAAAGATCGTGAAGAATTAGGCGGACTAGATCGGCAAAGAGAAGGAAGGCGCATCACAGTTTTAGGATTAGGATAGGTTTTAAAAGTATTCGGATGTACTTGTGAGCAAGGCGTTAGAAAATATAATGCGTATGCGTATGATATCTCATATGTGGTTGTACCAACGGGTATGTGTGTCCCAGCAACTGACGTTGCAGTATATGGAAGGCATAAATCGAATAAGATAACGAAGTTCAAGTGGCAAAAATGGTACGAATGTTACACGGTAAGTTAATGTTATTCTTACTGAAGGTTAGAGTTGAAAGGTCCTAATGTAATAACATCGGAGAAAGTAAGAAAGTGAGTATATATAGGAAGAGAAGAGATTAGAATGTCTTGAGAAAAGAAGAGAGAAGTGAGAAATGAGGGTGAGTGAAGCTTCCAAGAGAGATGACGGGCAAAGCAAGGGACTATTTGGATAAAATTTGGGAGTAGGTGTGTGAAAGGAATAGGGTATGATAGCACAGAAAGGAAATAAACGTACATAATTAGAGAACAAATGCGGTAAGTAGATCGAAGGGAAGTAACCACGAAGAGGAAGGGGAAGTGAGGAAGAATAAGCAGGTTCGGTAACAATGTTAGGGGATTCCCAGTTCTCGAGAAGCAATCGAGGAACTAAAGGCACGGTTAAGAAGACATAATTACCTTGGAAAGGGAGGAAGCCCTCCTAAAAGATGATTTGGAAATAAAACGGATCTGTAACTCTAAAAGGATATTCTATGAACTTTAGGGTCAATGTTATAATATGAGAAAAGGAGGAGAGCATTTAGGAGTAAAGTAACTGGAAATCTTTAAGGGGGTACACAGGATGCTTTAACGATTTAGCTGTAAGAAACCGATCAATCATCGAGATAAGAACGAGGATGATGGGACAACACAAATGAAAAGAAAAATAATGGCATGGGACAATAATTCTAGTAAAGGGTGAGAGATTCGATCATAGAGGGAGTAGAATGAAATGTAAGGAACATGTATGGAAGACAACTCAGCCATAGCGTCAGAAAGACGGATAAAGGCTCGATGAATGAAGCATGGAGAGAGTGTAAACATGCGTATTTAATTTCGTGCTAAGAGAAAGAAGTAGTAGGACACTAGGAAAACTTGATGTACGGCTGCAACACGAACACATAGTAGGAAGAATTGCGAGTAAATGAGCTAAACAGGTGAAAGGACTAACAGTGGATGGAAGGGCATGGAATACTGACGGGATGGTACTGTATAGACCTAGATGGAAGGAGAACTTAGGTCAAAAAGAGATTTTTAATGTTAAAAGGGATTCACACTCGTAACGAAACACTCCAAAGTTTCCTAACCCAAGAGTAAATGATGACTAATGGAAATAGGCATTGTACAAGTAAAAGAAACTATGAGGACAAAATGAAAGAGAAGGTGTCAATGAAATGGTTAAAGGGAATTTTGTGGCCACAGACAACAAGGAGAAGGTTAGTGAATCAGTAATCTTGCCCAAGGGAAAACAAATTGAAATTATAAGACAATAGTTATGTGAAAGATGCAACGATGCGATCATGAAGAAAATCGAATTTTTTTAGTTATATATCTATATGTGTGTGCACAAGTTGCAGTATCATAAAGTAAGATGAAGACTCGACGAAAGAAGAAAGGAAAAGGTGTACTTTGTGAGGATTTCATGTTAAGAACAAGAGCTGACAGAACACTAGAAGGACTATGATGCGTAGTTGCGATGCAAATGAGTAGTTAAGGAGAATTACGAGACAAATGAGCTAACATAATGAAAGGACGAGTCGTGGGAATAGATGGTGTTGAATATCAACTTTCAATGCTATAGTATAGACATAAATAGGAATTCGAAACCTAGAGCAAGGAAAATTTCAAGGATATTAAGAAGATAATCGTGGAGAAGGACTAGGGCTAAAAGAGCGTGGTATAGTCGGACACTCAATAAGGGGCTTAATGAATTTCGATGTCCCTATTAATTCATTAACCTAGGGGACTGCTGGTCATGAGAGGTAGAAGTGAAAAGACAATAAAGAAGGCGTTAGGATTATATCCTATATGTATAAGCATTTTGATTTGATATAAGAACTCAACTAGCAAAAAAGGAAAACAAGTTAAAACACGTATATGGAATAAGGAGTTGAAGGATCGCTAAGGTCGTGATGAAAAGAACTCCGGGAATATATGGAATAGAGGAGTTGAAGGACTCATCTTAGCACTAAGGTCGGTCGATGACTATCAACGACGACTTTACCTAAGTTAACACTCAAAGGTTAAATGTATATGAAAACATCCGTTTGAAAGGGGGGTAAGAACAAATTCGAAGAACATTAGCTAAGATGAGATACAATATTCCGAAGCTCAAGAAAAGGAAATCTTAGCACTAGAAGAGATGAAAGTTTTAGCAATTAAAAGAAAAGAGGAATAAGTATAGGGGAGTTCAATGATCTCCAAAGGAAAGGAGATAGTGTGCCTATGAATAGCAAGAAGACAACAATTAAGTGCTACCTAAGATTAGAAAGTACCTCACGAAACTAGTTGTGGAGTCACAAGTCGCCGGTCATATCAAATGTGAGAGTATATGTTATAGAACCATATAGACAATCGTCTTGATGCAATAGGACGACAAAAATAGGTAAGAACAACGATAGGGAGTCAAAGAAGAACATTGGCTAATTTAAGTCTCAAAATGATCACCGGTACAAGAGAACCAAGGACTTAAGAAGGAAGGGTAATGTTTTGTGTGACTCATATTAAAAGGAAGTGTATGATTAAGTAGGATTTTATCTTAGTTCCATGTTTATGAGTTTATATTGCAATTATGCTAAAGGGTAAAAACCGAGAAGAGGAAATTATAGGAAAGAGTTCAAAAAGTGGTAGGAATAGGATGATAATGTATGGAATTAAAGAGTTCGACAAGGAATTAAAAAAGGAGATGGTGTGATAGGTATATAAGGTCGAAAACGAGTACAAAAAGGATAATCTTGTTTTGAAATAGTACCAAAACGCAAGCAAGGAAGAATGTCATATGACATTGTGCCTAACAAGTAATTTGTCTACTAGTAGGAAATAAGGAGCAAGGCAAAAGATTCAAGTACAACATATTAAGAGTGCTCATGATGCGGCGAGGATTACGTTGAGGAGTTGTAGCAATCATGAGTTAAGATTTAAGCCTCGATTTATTTCATTAATGGCCTTCGAATAGTCTCTTAGGACAAGTAAATATATGTATAGGGCTATTTTGTGACAGATATTATTTCATTTTGGTTATACCGACACATTTTCATTCTTCATAAATATATAAAAGCACGATTACATACATAAGAACATGAGTGATAGGGAACTAATGAATGATGTTGTTCATGAAAAAATATTGATAGAGACAAAGGGCAAAAAGGGAAATTCACAAAAGGGAGGATATTGAAGGCTAGAAAATGGTACTTTCAATGAACAAGAAAGTTCTTGAGGGACTAAAGTGTAAGAGCATAGAGATCGGGAACTAATATGAACCAAAGGACAACCGTTTCAAGAAACTAATAAAAGCGTGACCTAAGCTCGCAAGCTACACGGTACATTGTGAGGACGAATGTTCCTAAGGTTCTTGAGGGGAAGGATGTTACACCTCGCATTGTGTGTGTGTGTGGCGGAAGCGTGTATGTGATGCCAAGGCGTACTTCATCTTTATTAATGGAGTAAAATTCTAGAGACGTTCCTGAAGTTTTGGAAGGTATATATATATAAGAGAGAAGTCATCTTTTTAATTCAAGAAATAAAAAAGAAAGGAAAAAAAAAAAAAAAAAAGGAAGTTCGTAACAAGGAAGTAAAGGATGAATTACGATCTCGTAAGTCGTAACCGCGAAAAACAACCTTGAAACCAAAGGATGGATGACATTATGTTGTTGAGTATGATTAATGATTCATGAATATCATGTATATAAGGTATTTTATGGAAGGTTTTATAAGGAAATAGAAAGTGGAAGAAGTGGAGATAGTACAATATAGACTTTTATGGAGAAAGGATGTTAGTAATGTTTTGTGTGAAAATTTTGTGATTTTATGGGAAGGGATGAATATCTTAAGGTGTGAATTATGATTATTGTTAAGTGTTTGAAAAAAATAAATGTTGAGCCTAAAATGAATTATGGTTTGCGTCGAATTTTTGTATATTTTCAACACGAACAAATACTTTAGAATTGTATTTGAATGGTCGATAGAATGGAATACGGGGAGTGTGAGAATTATGGACGTTACAATGTCGTTGACAGTATTGTCATTGATAATGTAGCGCGAGTTCCATGCTTTGTTGTTGTACAAGCAATTCTCGGGATGGCGAATCCGACCTACTACTGGTCTTTGAATTCTTAAAGATTCTAATGAATGTTTGGTAAATATGACCATTGTGGTACGGTTTGGACCCGTACCCGAATACGACCCTATATATAAGGGTAAAAACCCCCTTATGTGTAATCAGATTTCCTGCGTAAATTCTTTCAGGACTCCATGAAAATTGAAGAGAGAGTGAGGGAAAATTAAAAATAAGTAAAGTAATTTTCAAAACGTAGTTGTCTAATTATCCGGGTATGTAAGTACGAGTCTCAAAAGTAACGCATGGCATATGTAATTCTAGTATTGCTTTCGACTTACCGTGGATTTTAGCGTGGATATTGAGGATATATTTATGCTGTCTTAACAAGAGAAAAAGGTATGAATCTTTCTCTTTTTGAATTATTTAAGGCTTATTCTCGGAGACAAAGTCGTTAAATAATTGTGTAATCTATTGTAAGTTGGTTAGTTATGGAGGATTGGAAAACGGCATAAAATTTTTTGATATAACCATTCTGTTTAATGGAGAATGCTGCGACTATGATGTGTTGATAATATTGTTTTGATATTGGTATATGTTGTTGTTGTTGTTGTTGGTTGTTGGATTGTGATTTCGGGTTAGTTAGGATTCATATAAACGGTCGGTTCCGAGAGTCTTTGCTCCTATTTCGACGGATTCTAAACGGAATTAAATTGAAGGCTCGAGATGAGCATATGACATTGTGCCTGTGGTATAATAGTATGAATGGTTTATATGTAGATTTACATCCTTTGTGCTATTTATGGATAAACGTTGAACGACTAAGGCGACCGAAAGGTATGTTAAGGCTCGTCCGTTTCTTTCTAAGGCTTGATTCCTATGGTATGATTCCATAAGTGTTTCCATAACCTCCTTGATTTCAAAAGCTAGAAGTTATGACTCTCAAAGATTCTTATGATGTTAAAAATGAGAATGTTTTTATGAGGATTAAGACTTTGAGGATGATTTTATGCTTGTGGTCTCAAATATGATTTCAACGATGATGTGAAAATGTTAAGCTATTTCATGATTTTCTCGATTTATTTCATTGTTGTGGATCTCACTTTATAAATTGTTCCTTCAAGGCGGGATAGAGCGATAGTTTTATTTGAACTCTTATGCATGCCATGAGTATAATATATGTATAGGGCTATTTTGTGACATTAAAGAGTTTTATTATTTCATTTTATTTATACCTATGTTCTCATTTTCATTCTTCATAAATATATAAGGCATATAGAAGACCGAAAGGGTTAGGGGTGACGTTGTGGCCTGTTTCGGGGTATAAATATCCCGTGTTAAAGGTCACATTCGGAATTTTTTTTGAAATAATTGTGATTAGGTAGAGATGGGGCAATATATATATATATATATATATATATATATATATATATATATATATATATATATATATATTCGGAAATATTGAGAAGGACAAATACGGCAAGACCATGGAAGGAAATTCACAAAAGGGTACACGGTAATATTGTAGATAGGCAAATGACACAAGGTGTTCAAGAAAGTTCTTGAGGGACTAAAGTGTTCAAGAAATTTTTTTTTTAAAAAAAAAAATGGGCAAGTGTTGTAAAATAGTCTTGCTATAGGTGTGTGTGTGTGTGGACTATGTGGGCCCCACTGGGAAGCGGTTTATGGCCATGTGATCATATATGAAGACCAAGGCTTACAATGTAAGATATTAGTCATCTTTTAATTGATGAATTTTGAGAAACTTCAAAAAAAAAAAGGAAGAAAATTCTAGAAAAGGGAAGAGGGGGACATTTTTTTTTTGAAATAATTGTGATTAGTTTATTGATGTTATTCAATATGTGTTGGAAATATTGAGAAGGAAGGACAAAGGGCAAAAAGGGAAATTCACAAAAGGGTACACGGTAATATTGTGGAAGGCTAGGGGCAAAATGGTAATTTCACAAGGTGTTCAAGAAAGTTCTTGAGGGACTAAAGTGTTCAAGAAAATTTTTTTTTTTTTTTTTAAAAAAAGGGGCCAAGTTGGCCGTCCAAGTGTGTGTGTGTGTGTGGCTATGTGGGCCCCACTCTTTATGGCCATGTGATCATATATATGAACCAAGGCTTACAATGTAAGATATTAGTCATCTTTTGATGAATTTTGAGAAACTTCAAAAAAAAAAAGGAAGAAAATTCTAGAAAAGGGAAGAGGGGGACATGTGACCTTATTTGAGGGACCTAAGCATAAATATGTAGAAGTGGTGGAAGATATATATATATAAGAGAGAAGTCATCTTTTTAATTCAAGAAATAAAAAAGAAAGGAAAAAAAAAAAAAAAGAAGAGAGGGAATATAGTAGGCCATTTGGCCATGGTGGTGCAAAAATCCACCCCTTGAAATCTTGTTCCAAAAATTATTTTCTTCATGTATTCCTACCAATTCAAGGGTCCTCTACAACGTGGTATAGTTGTTTCGGAAGATAGGGCATTCGTTTCATCGTTTCCGCACCGTGGTCAAGTGAAGAAGTTAAAGGAAAAAGGTAAGGTTTAATCCTTTCTCATGTGTTATGGATGGTCTATGCATGTTGTTGAGTGTTGTAGTATGTGGAAATAAATGAAATTCATGAAGTATGTATATGCATGGTGTGGCCGAATGGAGTAGTTGTTTGTGTAGAAATGATAGATTAATTTTATGTAGTATTCTAGTTGTGTTGTTGAAACTTGGGATGGAAATAGAAGAAAATGGTTTATGATGGCATGAAAGATGGTTGAAAATGATTATAGGAACTTATGTGATTTAAATATAGTTTCTATGTAATTATGGAAGTGGAGTTCTAGATGAGAATTATTATGTTAGTTGGTGAATTTGGAGGGATGCAAGTCCATATTGGCATGAAAGATTGGTTGGTAAGTTGTTAAGGGGAATTTTGTGATTTTATGGAAGATTTATGTAATGATGAAAATGAAATTGTTAAGGTGTGAATTATGATTATTGTTAATGAAGTTGGAGGCTAAAAATATGTTATGGATATTTATGTTGAAGGTTAGAGATTTCGGATGAATTATGGATTTTGGTGGAATTTTTGTATATTTTGTAAAACGATATGAAATACTTCCGAATTGTATTTGAATGGTCTTGAATAGGTAAAGGAATACGAAAATGTTGACATTAGTTTGAAAGTGTGAAGTTGAGGTAGAAGTTGTTTGGAATATTCTCGATTTGATTGTTGATGTCGTTGGCAAAAATTGTTAGTATTGTCATTGATAATGTGGCCGAGTTCCATTCTCGGGTTTGTTGTTGTACTTTGGCCGAGTTGAATTCTCGGGGATGGCGCATTTACAGGGGAAATGCTGCCGAAATTTTCGTAGACAAATGTTAATTCAAGATTTGAATTCTTAAAGATTCTAATGAATGTTTGGTAAATATGACCATTTGTAGATTTTGGGCGAAACGGGAAGTGAGTTTGGACGAGCATAAGGCGCAACTAAGGTACGTAAAGTCCTCCCTTTCCTTCTCCTGGCATGTCTTAGCTATATTAGGTTGGAGTCTGAGTCTCGGGAAAGATTCTATTCATAGAAACTCGAGTTCGATTTTGAGTACTATTCATTCAACATAATTGAACTAGAATCCTTATGTTTTGTTGGCAAAGTGTTCGAACATCTAGAACTTTCACAAACGTAACCGAATCGTTCTGAAACTTTCATTGACGACTCCATAGAGTTTAATGTTTGTAATTTATGTACGCCACCTCGACTTGACCCGAGGTGGGCCCGCTATTTTCGAAACCGCTCCTATTATGTTATTAACTTGTTTTGAGCAATAAGTAAAGGAAACTCTTGGTCTTCTTCCCGCCTACTAAACGATAGTTGTCTAATTATCCCGTTGAGTTCTATGACCTATTTTGACATATCCCAATGGTCTCGAAAAGTTTTGCTTCACATAATCCTCGAGAACATCAACATGTACTACGATTGTCGTCCTATTCCTCTTCTAAATGACTTACCGCTCGGACTAAGCTATGAAATGTACTTTGGAGTAATTCTGCTCCTTAGTTCCGAGTTGATATGATTCGTATGCCCTCTGTGATATGAATAGTCTGACATAAGTATTCCGTTACAAGTATTCCGATTTGAGTATTCTGATATAGATACTCCGGTACAAGTAATTTGATATGAAAGTAAGCGTTTTGATCTTCTGGATAAGGTACGTATTTTACCTTCGACTGCGACCATGAATACGTATATCCAATCTTGACCTCACGGTCATGATAAGGCTCTGTCCGATATACTTCGTACATCGGTTGGGATTGTGATGCGGTGCTGCGTTCCGTCTGGTGGATTGGCTTATGATTCTGTTACGATATTTACGACGCTGCATACTCGGTACATATGTCACGTCACGACCCCCTCTTCTTCGGAGGCTGCGTTTTCATACCGCGCGGTACTCCCAGGATGATTACCGACCATTACGAGAAGACGTTCCGGTCGAGTTGGCAGCTCCGTTGCTCTGAGTGCTGCCCGAGTCGGAAGGGTTTGCATGATATGCTACACGGATGGATGTTAGAGACTTTGCGGACGACGTCGTGGGTGTGTTTGTCGATCTGTAAAGCGGCTCGCGTCGGCCGATATGTCGAAGTACGTATTATGTATTGAATTTTGTATGATTATAGATTTGTTCAAGTTGAAGGCTACGAGAAAGAAAAATTCTGAAAAAAAAAATTCACTATGTATTTTTTATCTATTTGATTTAAAAAGTTTGACGTGATTTTGTGTGCGGCAAGTACGAGGGTTCGCTCGACCCTAAGTAAGGGTCGGAGTGCCCATCACACCCTAATAAGGTTAGGGTGTGACAAATTCTCTTGCCATATCGGGGAGCGCGTTAACTCCCGCTTGAAGCCATCCAAACCGTGTACCCGATGAGCCGTGACATCCCGTAATCTATGGGATGCTAGCTCTACGATTCAATGTACGAAGCGTACGTTAACGGAAGTGTCTTCAACATCCATCAATAAAGCTCTAAGGGTCCTCATCGGTTTGACCGAAGAATTTCGGTGGGTTTAAGCAAATAAAATCACGGGCTCTTTATGCCTTTGCCGACCCTATCGCCTTGACTGTTGCCTTGCTGCGCGGGTCGGCGGCAGCAATATTTGAGTGAGTGAATGAATGACCTGCTTTAACATCTTGGCCCAAAGCATACGGTGGAGGGCCAGAGCGTGGCTGTCCCTCATGCTTCTCGAGCGGTAATGAGTGGGAGGATCGAGATGGAACCTCGTTACGGGATTCATCCCCTCTTGTTGAGGTGGCGGTATTCTTTCGGCCGTTTTTCCATCCTACTTGCCCTTTTGAGGCTGTAGTAGCTTTTTCTCTTTACGGAACGTTTGCGAAATACACACGATTAAGGAAAAGAAATCCTTATATCATGGCTCTATCCACGATCAAATAAGAAAAAAGGTCATTCATTCCTAAAATGCCCGCGACCTCACTTGTTTATAAGTGTGGCACGCGAAAAACGCCTATAAAGACTCTCTTGGACACGGCTCGTAGACACATACTAGAGAGAGCGCTCGATGCCACTTTTTTCACGACCCAACCGGAGGGCCATGACGGGAACCCGGTGCTAACCCACCCAGGCACTTCTTAATGTACATTCATATTCACATCAAGGTGAGCCACATGGCCTACTCATAATTTCTATACATCAATAATACTAATCTCATTGGGCAACGACACATTTATATCATCATCAACAATTATGCCCATATCCATATACACAAGCCGATGAGGCTAACAAAATAGCATACAAAATATGAGGCGACAAAGCTGAAGGACGTCTAACCATACATGACTGTCTACATGCCTCTAAAGAGAGTATGTGACACCATATAGACGGGAGAGGACCCCGCCATGCCCATATGTATGTACACAAAAGAATAATACCAACAGCTGCAGCTACGGATGAAATGGAGCTCCTTTATGCAATCCATGAACAAGTAATCTATGGATCAAGCCTATCTCCCTGTCCACCTGCGGGCATAACACAGCGTCCACAAACAAAAGGACGTCTGTACGAATAATGTACTTGGTATGTAAAGCATAATCAATAACATAATAGAAGCATAAGAAATAGCATAAGATAGACGAGTCATGAAATGAAAGAGCTAGGTATACCTCTAGCGACGTTCGTCATACTTACTTACCCTATTTCTAATGGGAAACTTCCATTTCATACATTCATACATTTAGAAGTATCATACCCGACCATAGAGGTTCGGTGTCTTACATACCCGACCATGATAAGGTTCGGTGTTACACATACCTGGCCTTAACAAGGCTCAATGTCATCCGTACCCAACTACAGTAGTGTGCGCGCAATATACGTCAGACCTGGCCATAGAAGCTCGGTGTTACATAATAGCCATTCATACTTATACACGTATACATACTGGTCCATAAGTATCATCATCATCGTTTTAGTTACATCTTTCCTTAGAGGATCAACTATCATATAAAGGAGGTAATATCATTGTGAAAATATCGAGAATCATGAGCTTTAGTAATTCTTGGGATCGAGTCATTTAGAAGACATTTTGGAACCCATGAGAGGGCATATAGCAAAGGAATCATGCCTTAATGAAAGAAGGGTTAGCCTTACATACCTCGTCGTCTTCTTAACTACTTAACGTTCACCGTCGAAGCTTGAGAAATCTACACTTAGATGGATTCATACCATGGTTAAGCCTTAATGCTACTCTTAAACCCAAACAAGAATAATTCATGATCTAACGAAAATTGGGTAGCATTTTGCCTATTTCATCGACTTTCACTATATTACAAAAAACTCCTAAACATCCATAATAACATCGACAATATCATAATCAAGTAATCACATTCCATTAGGTCTTCAATATTCATTCTCATGTTCAACTTATACTAACAACTTCACACCCAACCCTAGCACATTTCCATACAACACTTCCTCATCATTATTATTATCTTCCTTAACGAGATTATATCCATATCGTACTAAAATCATTGCTCAGATTAGTTTACTACTCATAAACATCATGAAATCTATATTTAGAACTCATCCTCTACATTTCTCCTTTCACCCAAGTTTTGTTATAACCAAGCATTCTTAATAATATGAAATAAGCATGAAACTAACCTCATTATCTCATAGGCACAAGCTTGGGAGCAAGATATCAACTTGTGCAAAACCCTAGTTACAATACCAAAGCAAATCTTGAAATCTACCAACCCTAGGGAGCCTTCTAACACATGAACACTTCAATTTTTGCTATTTGATCTTTGTAATCTCTTGGGTTTGAGTGAAATATGTTGGGAGAAGGGTTTTGGGAGCTCTCAAGACTTGGAGGGGAAGTGGGAAATGAAATAAATGAACAAGGGGGCCATATAGAACGAAATAGAATTCTGGCCCGACCCGGATATATGACCAATTATACGGGCCGTATAATTTATACAGTTCGTATAATTGGACCGTACAATCTCACCATGAAATCACCCCTCTATGGAAGTAATCTATGGACCATTATACGGGCCGTATAATTTATACGGTCTGTACAAATGGCCCTACAACTGGGAATTTTCGATTTTCATTCTCATCGACTCGTTTGACTTCCAATCCTCATGGAACCTCCTTGGCACTCATATAACCCTTCATCAACCATGAAATAGGCCCTATAGCATCCCCTCAAGACCTTACCAAATAAATTTTAGCTCAACTATAGCGAAAACCTTTCCTAAGACGACTTACATTTCACTTCCTTCAACAAACTAAGTTTCACATATCCATATGACTTCAACATCTTATAGTACGCACTTTGAGCTACCTAATGCTCTCCTTAATCTCGTAAGGATTTCATGTTCATCTTAAGCTCACATTATTCTACTCACAAGGCAACAAATCCGGAATTTTCGAGGTGTAACAAACTATCGATGCGAAAATCCCCCATCTAAGCACAGTCAAGAGGAAGCGTTTCCGCAGCAAGAGAACCAAGGTCTACCTCTTCGGTGTCGAAGTTGCAGGGTCTTTCCCTTGCCGTTGAGACCTATTGTCACCTGAGGGGTTTGAAGGGGAAGAAGACATGCGAGATGGGCTAGGAGAGGCCATGGATGGGTTAAAGTCAAAAAAGTTGCAGAAGAAGAAATAGGGTTTGAAGGCAGAATATGTTAACTGCATGCAAAGAAAGAAATAAAAGGCGTATAGATGGGAGTGGATGGAAGGAACTTTTGAATTTATATAGGAATGAAAATCTGTTGATTTTTGTAAAATGAGTCTTCACATGCAGTCATGAAACATTAATCGTTGCCGTCTTTAAGGGACAGTCATGGCTCTGATGCCCATCACGTCTATTTATGTGATGGGATGTTTGTGTTTCCCCCGCAAAAAAGGGATAAGTACTAACCTCTTCCAATCCCAGTCATACCTGTTTGAGTCATCGAGAAGGTGGGGACTATCTTTATTTGGTTAAATTTGTATAACACAAGTGGACTGGTACAGTGATGACATGTGGCAAGAAACACGAGCAGCATTTAGCTTTCCCAGAGGAAGCTCTTTAGTAACGAAAGCGTATTCGGTTTCGAAAAGATCGTTAGAGTGGCTTCGGAAGAGAGACCAATGGTCTACCATTATGAATGAGGTGTTACACCTTTCGTGAAGCGTTAATAAGGCTTTGTTGTCTTCTTTATTGCTTATTATTACTAAGGCATTAATTCTCATTATTAGCAGGGGCACGATTCATGGAAAGTGTACCCCAAATTCCTTGTATAAATAGCATTTGTCATTCCATTGTAAAGTATGTGAAATCCAAGAGCAATACACAACACCATGCCACACTTGCCTTATTTTTAAACTTTTATTACTTTAGTTTCGGAGTCATTGAGGGTCCGGTTGGCAACCTCACCAGAGTCATTAACTCAAAGCTCCACCAAGGCTCAGGCTATCTCTAACTTGTGCTGTATTTACATTTCGTTTATATCGATTTTACTACATATTTTATTGCTTTATTCGTCACTTTGATCCACATCCTTGACAACGAACACAAATTCAACTGAACTATTTTTTGGGTAAACAATGTCAACAACATCAATGCCCTTTAATGGTATTTTTAAGTCATTCTTCAAGTTTCTTCGTCCCGATTTTCCTCGTCTTAATTTGTATAGTTGATATCATGTACCTATGGAATTACAAGAAGCCCTAAATGGAGTTCTTCCTCCATCTTTGTCAAACAAGCTCAAGCAAAATTAGTATAAAAAAATCCTCCTAATAAAAATTGATATACAACCTTTGCAGCCTACATCAAAATTCATACGAAAATTGTATTCCGTATGCTTCAAAAGTTTCATGAGAATATCTTTTGTACGTTTTTATTGTGATTCAAAAGGCAGCCCAAAAAAGAAATTAAAGGAAGCAATCAGTTGACTGAATCTGGGACAACCGGTACATATATGTCCATTTCTAGTTTCTAGTATTATATGCAGGAAGCCATCCAATTTTAAGTCCTCTATTTTGTCTACTGCTAGGACAAGGGGAGGATAAGATTAGAATCACAAAATAAAGAATTAGGCGTTCCTAATTCTACTTTTATGGTCACATAGTTCGAAACCCGTCTAAGGAAAAAATGGATTGAATATGGATACCACCTCACAAGTTGGGATATGAGTTGGGGTAGGAGTAGTGCTATACAACCTACTGTATTTGACAGCCAATAACAGTATTAATCCATGAACCATTTTTGTAGCAAAGGATATTCCCACATCCCACTATCCTTTTTTTCTTCTTCTATATTCTTCTACTTATCTGTTATTGTAAGCCTGGACATCTCCCTTATATATGTGTGTATAAACATCTGATATGTCTTACGCATACACAATGGCGGAGGTCGGATAGCAGATAATTAAATGTCACATTTGAAGTCGAATCCATGACCTAATTAAAAAGCTTTTTATTTGAAATCTCTTTGACGCTACACCAGAGGCTCTTTTTTTTTTTTTTAATGATTATAGTGTCCGATCCAATTTGTGCTCACCTCGACTAATTTCACGTGGTGCTACTTCCTGCCAAAACAGTTACTAATTAACTCCATCCACCAACGCTTGGAAGATGGAAGAAATCGCCTAGTCTTTTAAAGTTCAGTAATCAAACTATAATCAACTAGGATTACAGTTTTATAGTACTAGCTTGGTCTAAATTATGTACGTGTGTACAGTTAACTATCTGCTTTGAACAGGATGGGATCATTTTGTTCATGCATATTAGGTAGTATATTAGTGTTTCTTTATTTATTTATGTACATTTGATACGCGTTTGGCAAATCATGCTAGCTGTGAACTGTGAATTTCCAAGATAGCAGAAAACTGAATGTATAAGTTATAACTAGGGGTGTACATGAACCGGGCCGGTTCGGGTTTTTAAAGACCAAATCAAACTAATTGGATCGAGTTTTTAAATCTGTAAACCAAACCAAACCAACAAAAGTCGGGGTTTTCAACCTCGGGTTTTCTCGATTTTTTCGGGTTGCTCGGGTTTTTCGGGTTTTTTTTTTCAAGTAAAGTCTTCTTACAAAACATATAACTTGTACTTCAAATATTTTTTTAGTCCTAGTAAGATACGACTATCTAATTAAGATACTTATTAAGAAAATAACAAAAAATGTGAGATAAGAGATGACATTGTACTAAAATATTCAACAAAAAAAAAGTAATGAAAATGCATAAAATAAAATGATCATAATCAAAGTATTCAGTCATGCTATAATAAATACAACTAATTTATAAGGCATGTGGAAAATTATCATAATCTAAAAGTACTAAGTCATGTTAAATTAACAAGTTATGCTACAATAAGTTTTTACCCTAAAATAAGTAAGGCTAATAAGTATTAATTACATGACTAGATATCAAAGAAATAAAATAAAATTAAGTTATGTATTTTCACTTTCTCAACCAATATAAAACTAAAGAATAGATATCCAACATTATTTGTCATTCCTAGTGTTAGAATTGACTTTTTTTATTAGCATTAGTATTGATTTGATTTTTGTTAACTTTTATTTGAGTTTCTAATATCTATGAGCAATAAAACTTATTCGACTATTCAAAATTCTAACTCTAAGCTTGAAATAATATGTTAAAAGACAAAAAACTATGAAAAAGTTTAGGAAACGTTTATAAATTACATTATAAATAAATATTTTTATGTATAGAATATTTTTGAACTTTTATAAAATGTAATGCCGGGTTGGTTTGATTCGGTTTGACTTTTTTTAGTTAAAACCAAACCAAACCAATAGTGTTCGGGTTTTTCTTTTTAAAACCAAATCAAGTCAAACCAAACCACTAGCCGGATTTTTTTCTCGGTTTAGTTTGAATTATCGATTTGATGCGGTTTATCGGTTTCCTTTGTACCCCTAGTTATAACCATCCAAATTTGGTCCTTTTACTTTCAAGAAGAGTTAATATACATAGTTTTTGTATTTACTAAATTACAGTGTTTAGAAAACATTTTTAAACATTTTTTTGGGTTGGGGCTGGGTAGGCGGACAGGGGGCACTTTCTTGAAATAAATAAATGGAAAAAGCTTTACTTATGGCCATTTATGATTTTGTCCCAAATAATTGGAAAACGACATTCGTCTAATCACACTCTAAACTGAAATGATGACCAGAAAAAAGGTCTTAATTAGACGGGACATCATTTGAAATATGATTCTTTTCTCTATCACATGTCGTTGATTAACTGTTCTTCTATTGTTTTCCTTCCTTCTTCATGCTTATCTATATGAAGTGTTTTGTGACGTGCATGAAAATATCTCTCCCTCCATATATCAAAAAGGCAGATGCAGATATCAGAGATGGACGAACCAGGTGGATGAAAAAGGTTCGTGAACATGTTCCAAACAAATCTTCCAACAAAAAGGATTTGTAGAAGAACTACGGTAAAGACTTGGCGGTCAAGTATGAAAGATTCGTTGCCATATTTGTCGAGATTAGTAAGCCTTCTGCAAGGAAAAGAAGCTGACTTATCAAGGCAAGAATCAAGTACAACACAAAACTTTATTGCGTGTTAGGGTCCAACAAGGAGAAGGTTTTGTCGCCGACATGCTGGCTTGAATTGTTATAAATATTTAGGTCTTACCAAGAAAAAGTTAACGCACCCATAAAGAGAGAATTCAGAATATTGAGCGGTCAAAAGACATATCCAGAATATTCAAGAATCTAGGGTTGCGTCCCTGGTGAAAGAAGACAGATTGAAGGAGTTGTTCTACTGAATAATGTTTTCCAGTACTTGTTATGTCCCACATTTCCGTACGTTAAGCTACGTCATAAGTAAGCTAATGTGGACTCGTAGGGGCTACAGATTATTGTTATATCGCATGATTACGATAATGAATATATGAAGTATATTGAAAATTATTTTATTTAAATGAATTGATATCAAGAAATTAATTATGTGGGTAATTTGTTAAATGTTCGGAAAAAGTGGGAAAGTGGTAAATTAATTAGTAAGTGTAGTGGGAGACAAAGTGGCATAGCCCCCAACAAAATGGCAAGTGTCAACAACCATGACACATGGGTCCATTACAAAGAAAGGGGCGTATGACTAATACTATTTGAGGGATCCGTTGGGGGAACATTTTGGGACAAGAATGTATTATGTGGTGTTGACCTCACGGTTTAAACATAGGGATATATTTAAGATCCCTTTAATTATGTTTCTCATGAAAGAAAAATATATGGAAAGGCAGCAACTTCTCTTTTTACGAAGTGTGAATAAACGGATGCTACTCAGGAAAATATAGCCAGGTTCTACGCAAAAGAAAAAATACAAGGAACAATATAAAGGTTATGCCCACGTTGATTTCCTCCGGGTGATAGTAAATTGAAGATTTCTTCGTAATGAAGTAAGGTCGGGAAGCCCTAAAGAGAGTGATAAAGGTACGATTCTTCATTTACAATCTTCTACAAATTCATATGAACATCTAGGGTATGTATTTGTTAAGAACTCACGGGACGGTGTTCGGAAGCCGTGAGTTCAATTGTTTGGAGTTGTTATAGGCTATTGTTGGATTCTTCATGATGAGATAAAATTCGGGAGATGTTATTGAGCTAATTTCTCTATTTGGATAGTAGTTGATGTTGAGGTTGTTATACTTAATGTATTTGGAAGAAGAAAGTATATAAAGTATCGTATACGAAGCGTATATTGAACTATTTGGGTGTATACCTTACAGTGTTATTGATGTGAGTTTAGAGAGACTTATATAAGGTTGTTGTTGTTGTTGTGGGTAGCTGCATGTGTTGTACAAATTAAGGAATGGGGGAAATGTTGCCCGTTTAATTTTAGAATCGATTTATCATTTGATATATGCATTATACTAGCATCATCTAAGTGCATATATGTATTCCTTTTGTTATATGATTGGCGTAAGTGTTACGACGAGTTCGTTGTTGGATTATAATGACGACTTGAGGTATGTAATGGCTATCCTTTCTTTCTTGGCATGATCCGTAGACAGTAAGTGCTTATCGAATCTTAAACAAAGAGAACTATTCTTTATAGTTGTCATAGAGGTGTAACATTTCTAGATGTGGTATTGTATCTTCCGAGGGATTCTTATCCGCTTCTTAGTGCATTGTTGGTAGATGAGTTAGAGAAGGCATGTTGACATCTTCATATATTTCAGTCTACACATGATATACAACATAATATATACATATATTTTCTATAGACTGGCCACTTGTTCAGTGAGACATTTTCTTTAGCCTGACCACTTGGTCAGTGAGATGCATTTGTCCGTCTGGTCAGGTGGAGATATATGCATGGCTGCGGTCACGAGGAGATAGTTGCCTAGCCGAGGGGTCAGTGACACAGATTTGCCTGGCCGACGGGTCAGTGAGACAGATTGCCTGGCCTTATGGTCGATGAGATTTTACAGGCGCCTGGCCACTTGGTCAGTGAAATATATATTATTATTATATTGCATTTCATACAAGACAGGCCAGGTGAGGTATTCAGGACATTATTTGATCTCCAAATTATTATGCTCTTAGTTTAGTTTCAATCTCAGTTATCTATTGCCTTACATACTCAGTACATTATTTCGTACTGATGTCCCTTTTACCGGGGGCGCTACATTCATGCCTGCAGGTATAGTTCGACAGACTGGCAGACCTTCCCAGTAGACAGGATCTAATATCAGCTGTTCGCGAGCTCACTTGTTTGGAGTTGCCAGGTCTTTTGTAGTCCTTCTTTTGTACTTACAGACTTGATGAGTAGGCCGGTGCCCTGTCCCGACCATGATACAGTTATGTTTTCTTTAGAGGCTTGTAGATGAGTCATGTATATAGAGTGTCAGTGTGATAGCCTTTTCGATTTTGTGTATATCTATTTTGATACTGTTGGTCTTGTACGACCATTGCAGCCTCGTCAGCTTGCTCAGTAATATATTATCACGACCCAAACCGATGAGTCATGACGAGTGTCTGATCTCTAGCGACCAAACACCCCTAAACACGTATCCGAAACATGAACATCGGCCCCTA